>NC_141874.1:515333194-515649194 GCF_056163025.1 Triticum urartu
AGCAACTTGTTTGCGATCCAGCTGGTAGGTAGGAGAGGAACCCAATGGCTTTCACCCCACCGATCTGTAGCCTTGGCATCGATCGTAGTCAAGATGAACTAGTGCTGCAAGATCCTATGCCTGTTGCCTTTGCTTTCCCGGCAGCCACGGCCCCAATGATGGCGCAGCCAATGGCTAATGGCAGGAAGGCTGTGAATTTTGTAGAGCCGATAGTGCAAGGTACATTTTTGTGTGTTTATCATTTGTTTCTACATTTTTATAGCCTGACGTTTGTCACAAGTTTTTTGGGTTTCTTACTGGTGATGGCAAATCTCATGAGATGCACATGGCAACTGGAGTTGTTGTCACATGGCACCTACAGTTGTTTCCATGTGACAATTTCATTTGCAAAGCACACGGAAACTAGAGTTGCTACAACATGGCAACTCCAGTTCAATGTACTTGGCAACTATAGTTGTCGCCACATGGCAACTACAGTGTAATGCACATGGCAACTGGAGTTGTTTCCACATGGACACTTTCTAATTTTCACCTACAGTTCACATTCTGCAATCTTTTTCACAATAACTTGTTGTTTCCAAGTTTCCTAACCCACTGTTTGATCCTTGCAGCCACCCCTGAGGAGATTCTGTCGTCACTTGATGAAGCTTATCACGGGATTGAGGAGGAAGCATTGAAGAGGAGGTCCTCACGGGGTCAGGGGCAATCAAGTTCTAACGTGCCTGCTCAGTCGGTATCCGAGAATACTGTTAGAAGTGCCACCCCTGGATCTGTGAGGCGGAATAGGGTAGTTCACGCACCACCCGTGGATGACTATGAGCCCGAAGTTAAGACCACAAAGGAGCAGAACCATCTGTACGATATTGTCAAGCGTTTTGGAAATGCGAGGTCGAACAGCAAGCACATGAAGCAGTTGAAAGCGTAATGTCCACACCACATAACCCCTCACTTCACTACTAGGAAAAGGCCTACTAATGGCGCACCAGTTTTGCCTACTAATGGCGCATCACCGGTGCGCCATTAGTAGCACGCCACTAGTAATTTTTACTAATGGCGCACCACTGGTGCGCCATTAGTATCTGGTATATACTAATGGCGCACCATCCAGTGCGCCATTAGTATATAACACCATGCGCCATTAGTGTGCCTCCCAGGGGCTATATTTAACCATGTGCTTTGGCACACTAATGGCGCACTGCGGATGGATGCGCCATTAGTATACTTGGCATACTAATGGCGCACTCTGTAGTGATGCGCCATTAGTATGAATATTAGGTTTTATTTTTTTTACTTTTCTGATTTTTGCACATGTTACAAAATATATTATTTGACAGAATATAGACAGTAGCACACAGCAACAGCAGATTCATCGAATACAATAGAAGATTAGTCTCCGAATACAATTCATCATATTAGTCTCCGAATTCAAAAGACCGAACAAAGATAAAACATTACAAGTCTCGAGACTGCGAGTATCGAGTTTGTCGGAAGTAATACTAATCCTAACAAGTCCTACTAATCATCATCATACAACTTCTACTCGTTATTCATAACAAGTCATACGATCATCATCTTGATAGTCTTCGAACCAACCCTACTTAATTGTTCTTAGCACATGATCATCAGTATTAGGCAGGACCTAAATACCCTATTTAAGCTAAAATAGCATAAAACAATATAGACCCTGACTCTCCATTATGGAGAATGGAGAACATCCTGTCTCCAATTCTTGCGCTTCGCTTCCTTTTGCTTCCAAGAAGCTCCTTACGACTGTCCATACATTTTTTCCATCCTTTGATTTTCATGTCTCCACTTCTTTTAGAAATCTCGTATGGACAGTTGAGATTCGTAGGATGACCTGGCTGTATGTTCAAAACATTAACACTACCTTTCAGATACATCATATGAGGCACACAATTCTCTGGGATTATCTGTTGAAAAACATAGTAATAACTTCATAGTTAGCAATGATGTACTAGTTTTAGAAGTATGCAAAAGATGCACGGATGTCGTAATAGTAAAAATCTTACTAGGGTATCTCCATGGTAGTTACCGTAGTTGAACACATGCACTAGTGGCACGTATTTAGCATAATGTTGAGGAGTTTGATTGTAGATATTGTAATTCTCAATGTCAGTACAAAACCGACCAAATGATTTTTCTCCTTGTAAGTTGTTAATTCGGAGCCATCGGTGTAGTGGGTTTTGTCTACCATCTCCCGCACATTCTTTGAACAATAAAAATAAGCTGTCAATGGAAATAAGCTGTCAACTATTTTGAAATAAACAATATAAATTAGCTAATAACTATGTTTGAGAAACTCACATGGCGGTAGAACTGGAGGCGTATCAACAAGGACCCAAATGTCCATATTGTCTTGGTTGATGTCAGGATTACCAAGATCCATGGTGATAAGCATACCCTCATCAAAACCATACATCTTGCAAAATGCTTCCTGATTTTTGCAACCAAAATGGGTTACGCTCTCAGAATTATATAGATTTACTTCAAAGTCCACATCATGATGAGTCCTTAGGTGAATTTTCTTTGTTTCAGAAATTTCATGGTCTTCAAAATCCATCCTCTCTAAGACATAGTGTCTTGCATGGCATGGGATAAGCTATACTCGAATTGTAAAAGATGAAAATTACACGTTGAAATAGTTGAAGTCATGCTTAATTATGAAAATAACACTTGTCGTCGTTGTGTACCGTTTCAACTTCGAAGGTCTCCTCGAGCTTAATGCTGAAGCGCCGATCATCATCCAGGTGAGGCATGTCGCATAGACCTCGATCGTCGTGGCACCAGTCGCACTCCGCCGGGAGACTTTCGTCGTCCGATGATGATGACGACATATCCTACGTTCATAATTCAAAACTACATCATTTAGGGTTTGTCGACACCGAGGCATCCTAAAAGCTAAGCTTTTATCATTTAGGGTTTGTCGACGCCAAGGCACCCTAAAAGCCTAAGCTTTCATCATTTAGGTTCTTATCGATACCGAGGCACCCTAAAAGCCAAGGTTTTATCATTTAGGGTTTGTCGACATCGAGGCACCCTAAAAGCCTAAGCTTTCATCATTTAGGTTTTGTCGACACCGAGGCACCCTAAAAGCCTAAGCGTACATCATTTAGGTTCTCATCGACATCGAGGCACCCTATAGAAGCCAAGTTAAGTTTTCGTCATTTAGGGTTTATCGATGCCGAGGCACCCTAGGTTGGGCCTAATCACTTGGCACTAATCACTTGGCTCTATTGCCACCTATGTTGGGTTTATCATCTAGGGTTTATCGATGCTAACGAGAATTCTAAGTTGGGCCTAATCACTTGGCTCTATTGCCACCTATGGTTTAATGCAGCAAGAATGGCGGGGCAATTGATCCTACTTAATTAAGTACTAAGATACCCTGGCCCATGCATTAGTAGCAAGTACCCCATATGTCTGATTTTTAGCAAAGTCATGCTAAAATTCACGAAAAATTTCAGCATGACCTTTGCTGAAAATAAGACATATGGAGTACCCGAATTTTCCGGAACGGAAGTTAATCGACATTCCGGCAAACTCAAGGGCCTCTCGGGGTACCTGCAAAATCATCACGACACGATGGTCGGAGACAAAACCCAGCAAACTAGCACCACAATGTGCCTCTACTTTCATATGGATGAAACGGCCACAGACCATATGGTCCTCTGCTTTCATATGGACAAAAATCAGCTCAACTTATGTGAGCTTCCATTCCAGATCTAATAGGTCACCCAACAAAAAATCATGGATAGTTTTAGCTGAAAAAAAATCATGGATTGCTATTAACTGAAAATTAGTGAAAGAAACTGTTGCTGATCATGGATTACTGTTAATTAAAAATAGAGCATCTGGCTTGTCTTATCATGTTCACTAAGTCCACAAAAATGAATAGGTTCGGTAAACTTGAAGTACTCAACACTAAACATGGTTCAGAGCTCACTACACTACACTACATCGTGCAATGGTTCAGACCTCACTACACTAGAACAAGATCACTACACTACACTACACTACACATGCTTAAACTCTGAACATAAACAAACACCAGCAATGCAATATGTAAACTACCTCTGTTTCTAGGCAACAAGAGTTATCATCAATGCTTTTGAGTTTATTAAGTACCTTCAGTTCTGAGTTTTAAATGTCAAAAGAGCTTCACAGAATCTTGAATCCTCCAAATCACTGTTAACAGTTCTGCATTGCACAAAGGCAGCAATGAGCCAATGATATCGGTAGCAATAATAGGTGCTTACATTCTCATAACGTCAGTATTAGTTAACCAAAATTCAACCTATAGAGTTCTAGTACAGTGAGTAACTCCCAATTCTTTTAATAGAAGCACAATTAACAACACAGCTAGGGAGTCTAGGACAATGCCACCAGATAGAATTTGAAGGAAAAACGTTCTTCCAGAACCTTCAAGCCACAATCATACATAGAGTGGCTGATCATATAAGCTATATTTAAATAAACATCAACTAAACTTGATGACAAGAAAAACTACAATCACATTGATACAAACTAGAGCATATAGCAATAGTAAATTGCTGCTCCATATAGCAATAGTAATGCACCTAATCAACATTGTAGAGCATCCTGTTACAAACTTGTTCTGATCCTGCAAATTAATGGGGAGGAAGAACTAGGGAGGGAGGGAATGGTAATGGTTCAGAGAAGAACAATAGTAATGCTTCATATAGCAATAGTAATGCTCCATATGTTCTGATCCATATAGCAAGAAGAACTAGGGAGGGAGGGAACGAGGAGGAAGGGTGGAGAGGGAGGAAGGAGGAGAGGTACCTGGGCGGGCGTGGCCAGTCGCCGGAGGGGTCGGGGTCGGGGTCGGCGGCGGCGTCGAAGGGGTGGCTCGAGGGCGTCCGAGCTCGTCCGGGTCCTCGTAGTCGAAGAGGAAGACGACGGCGGTCCTCCTGGGCGCCTTGGTTGGTCGTGGGGAGGCCGACGGCCACGTGCTTCGCGTGTCGGGGGGCGCGGGGGCGGCGGCGCGGGGGAGCAGGGGCGGCTGCGCGGGGGAGCCGGAGCGGGTGTGGTGAGGGATGGAAGGGGATCTAGCGAGGGAGAGGGAAGGAGGTATCAGGCGAAGGGCCGGGTATCCAGCTATAGAGGGGGGAATGTTAGTAATGGCGCACCGTCGAGGGGTGCGCCATAAAAACACTCATAGCAATGGTGCACCATTCTCTGGTGCACCATTAGTAACTTTTTTTTCTGATAGCAATGGCGCACCCTCCTCTAGTGCGCCACTAGTAACTTCTTTTTTTCATTATTTCTTGTTGCATCTAATAATTTGTTTTTTTATCAAATTTGTTATTTTCATGAGGACTAGAACAAAATATATCATCAAATATCATCAAATTTGTTTTTTTTAATATCATTGAATTTGTTTTTTATTTTTAATTTAAAATATCATCAAATTTGTTAGTTAAAAATATCATCAAATTTGTTATTTGAAAATATTATCAAAAAGCGGGGGAGGGTGCGGGGTGTAGGCGGCGGCGGTGGAGCGGGCCGGGGGAGGGTGCAGGGGGTCGGCGGCGACGGTGGAGCGGGGGAGGGTGCGGGGGGTCGTCGGCGGCGGCGTGGGTCGGGGCAGCGGGGGGATTAGCTAGGGGGCGAGGGAGAGGGATGAAGGGGATCTGGCGAGAGGGAGGGAATTAGCTAGGGGGAATCTTACTAATGGCGCACCAGCGGTCGGTGCGCCATTAGTAATCTTTTTTTTACATAGCAATGGCGCACCGGGCAGAGGTGCGCCATTAGTAATCTTTTTTATATATATAGCAATGGCGCACCAGCCAGAGGTGCGCCATAAGTAATTTTTTTGTTGCATGTAATATTTTTTTAGAAAATGAATATGAATATGAAACAGTAATATTTTTTATAAAAACAGTAATAATTGTTGTTTAACAACAATTGTAGTCTACACTTTTTTATTATTTTTTTTAAAATGAAGAGGGGAGAGGAGGCGCGGGTGGGATCGAGATCGAGATGGAGGTGGAATCGAGATCGAGATGGAGGGGGATCGAGATCGAGTGTCCTCATGAATATTCAATATTTTATCATATTGGATATGAAAAAATATCATCAAATTTGAAAAAATATTCATGAATTCAAAAAGTGCCCATGAAATTTAAAAATATTCATGATATCAAAAAGTGCCTATGATATTTAAAAATATTCATGATATCAAAATATATACTAATGGCAGGGTGCGCCATTAGTAGTTTTGCAAAAAAAAGAATAAAAAAATTTAGTACTGGCGCACTCCATGTCTGGTGCGCCATTACTAGTTAGAACTAGTAATGGCGCACCAGAGGTAGGATGCGCCATTAGTATGTATGTAAAAATGAAAAAACAATTATCACTAGTGGCGCACCAGTTTTCTGGTGCGCCATTAGGCATCACCAACGGGTGCGCCATTAGTATATAGTAGTGGCGCACTACTTCCCTGGTGCGCCATTAGTGTCAATCCTATCTATAGCCCTTTTCCTAGTAGTGCTTGTTTTTCTCTGATATTTTTCCTTTGCTATTCCATCCATGCGTTGTTTATGTTTTATTTACTAGACATGATTCTTTCATGTTATATCATTTTCATATAGCTCATGTTTGGACAGAACTAAAATCATACAATGTGATGCGATGTACGTCGACCTGGGTGATTTTGCCGAGACTGTGAGGCCACTTGGTAAAATATCGAAGAATGTAGTTGCGTGTGGGATTGACTTCATCAACATGCATATGGATATTTGTCCCGACAATACGATTATGCAGTACAGCGTGACCTGCAAAATATGGGATGGTGACTTCCACCATAAAATCCTGAGGAAGCATTTTGCCGCGCATGGTGAATTCAAGCTCATGCTGAAGAAATATGTGAGTGTTCCTTCTTGTTGTACATATTTCTTCCTTGTTATGTTCTGTCAGTAGCTATGCTTCATATGTGGCAACAGCTGCCATGTAAAATATGTTTGACCATTTAATGCAACTTATGTGGCAACTAAACTTAAAATATTGGGCAACTTTGTTTATACATGGATGGCAACTTCTTTTAATTACACATGTCAAATAAACATTCTCCGTGGGCACATGTTTGGACCCTTGCTGCTTTGTCATTCATGTACCTCTTACTGCATCCGGCAATATCTTTACATATCATTTTTCCAATTACATCATTTCTGTTTTTTGATGTGAACTCTGCTTTTTCTTTCCTTTATTTTACTTGCAGGTCATGTTCCCCATGTTCCAGGAGCTTGCACCAGACAACCCAGATGACAAGTGTGGTCACCACTACGCGATTTGCCTTGACCTGAAGAACCAACGATTTGAGATGCTTGATTCAGTGCGTTCAGAAGATGATGAAGACCTTACTACACATGCTGAATTCTTTATCAACAACCCGCAAAAGACATGGAACCGTCACTACGAAAACTCAAAGGTCCGGATCAGTCATTTTCCAATCAAGTATGTCGCGACTACGAAGCAAGGAAACCGGTAATTACTATCTTTTTCGTGTGTCCTCCACATCAATCCTGAACCTTTTGTCACCTCTGCATTGAAGTTTATGATTTTTTCTTCTCTTGAGTTCACCTGATTTTTTTCTTCACATGTTGGAATACCTTGCTAAGTGGGAAGGTCGACGGGTCCCTATCGTCACAGCTGCAATGGTCGTCGAGCTCCGTAAAATATACACATGGAACTAGTTGATGAATGAAGATTTCAACACGTGGGCCAACGCACGACAGTTCATAGAGGAAGCTGTCAAAACCACCAACAAGAAGTACAAGTGATCACGTGATGCTCCATACTGCATGCCTACCTTACATTCTATGGCTGAGGAATGTAAGGTATCAACTTGTTCTTTTAAAACTATGTTCGTGTGCTATGTTATGACTGCATCCCCCGTAGTCTAGTATATGGTGGTGGCGTGTGAGTGTCATTGAATATTTGTAATATATGTGTGGATCTGAACCTGCTTAGGTGTGACAACAGCTACGTTTATGTTCACTACTATTATGTGTTTGTGGTTGCTAGTACCAGTTGGGTGTTTGAATGCATCTATTATGCCTGAAACATGGCAAATATAGTTGATCAGGCACGATTAGTGAAAGTAATTGTTCTGTCTTTTTTTGCATTGCTAACTGTATCGGTTAGCATGGTAGTTCATAAGCAACCGTTCTCTCGTGTTTTTGCACGTGATCATTTCAACTAGTTTGTTCATAGTATGTATACAATAAAATATGTGTGGAAAAAATGCGTGGTTTGAAAACGGAAATCTATGCGATAGCAGATTCAGTAGAAATTACATGGCAGATTCGATGGAAGATGCATGGCAGATTTAGTAGCACAATGCTACCTTTTGAGCACTGCGTTGGTTTTCCCTTAAAGAGGAAAGGGTGATGCAGCAAAGTAGCGTAAGTATTTCCCTCAGTTTTTGAAAACCAAGGTATCAATCCAGTAGGAGGCCACGCACGAGTCCCTCGCACCTACACAAACAAATAAAATCCTCGCAACCAACGCAATAAAGGGGTTGTCAATCCCGTCACGGTCACTTACGAAAGTGAGATCTGATAGATATGATAAGATAATATTTTTGGTATTTTTATGATAAAGATGCAAAGTAAATAAAGCAAAATAAAAACGGCGCAAGAAATAGCTTGTTGACGGGAGATTAATATGATGGAAAATAGACCCGGGGGCCATAGGTTTCACTAGTGGCTTCTCTCGAGCATAAGTATTACGGTGGGTAAACAAATTACTGTTGAGCAATTAACAGAATTGAGCATAGTTATGAGAATATCTAGGTATGATCATGTATATAGGCATCACATCCGAGACAAGTAGACCGACTCCTGCCTGCATCTACTACTATTACTCCACACATCGACCGCTATCCAGCATGCGTCTAGAGTATTAAGTTTAAAAGAATAGAGTAACGCTTTAAGTAAGATGACATGATGTAGAGGGATAAGCTCATGCAATATGATATAAACCCCATCTTGTTATCCTCGATGGCAACAATACAATACGTGCCTTGTTGCCCCTACTGTCACTGGGAAAGGACACCGCAAGATTGAACCCAAAGCTAACCACTTCTCCCATTGCAAGAAAGATCAATCTAGTAGGCCAAACCAAACTGATAATTCGAAGAGACTTGCAAAGATAACCAATCATACATAAAAGAATTGAGAGAAGATTCAAATATTGTTCAAAGATAAACTTGATCATAAACCCACAATTCATCGGTCTCAACAAACACACCGCAAAAGAAGATTACATTGAATAGATCTCCGTGAGAATCGTGGAGAACTTTGTATTGAGATCCAAAAAGAGAGAAGAAGTCATCTAGCTAATAACTATGGACCCGATGGTCTGAGGTAAACTACTCACACATCATCGGAGAGGCTATGGTGTTGATGTAGAAGCCTCCGTGATCGATGCCCCCTGCGGCGGAGCTCCGAAAAAGGCCCCAAGATGGGATCTGACGGGTACAGGAGGTTGCGGCGGTGGAATTAGGGTTTTGGCTCTATATCTGGTAGTTTGGAGGTACGTAGGTATATATAGGAGGAAGAAGTACGTCGGTGGAGCAACGTGGGCCCCACGAGGGTGGAGGGCGCGCTTGGGAGGGTAGGCATGCCCCTACCTCGTGCCTTCCTGGTTGATGTCTTGACGTAGGGTCCAAATCCTCTAGATCACGTTCATTCCGAAAATCATGTTCCTGAAGGTTTCATTCCGTTTGGACTCTGTTTGATATTCTTTTTCTGTGAAACTCTGAAATAGGCAAAAAAACAGCAATTCTGGGTTGGGCCTCCGGTTAATAGGTTAGTCCCAAAAATAATATAATAGTGTATCACAAAGCCCATTAATCATCCAGAATAGAATATAATATAGCATGAAGCAATCAAAAATTATAGATACGTTGGAGACGTATCAAGCATCCCCAAGCTTAATTCCTGCTCGTCCTCGAGTAGGTAAATGATAAAAACAAAATTTTTGATGCGGAATGCTACCTAGTATAATTTTTTTAATGTAACCCTCTTAATTGTGGTATGAATATTCAGATCCGAAATATTCAAGATAAAAGTTTAATATTGACATAGAAAGCAATAATACTTCAAGCATACTAACTAAGCAATTATGTCTTCTCAAAATAACATGGCCAAAGAAAGTTCATCCCCTACAAAATCATATAGTTTAGACAGGCTCCATTTTCGTCACACAAGAATGCTCTCATCATGCACAACCCCGATGACAAGCCAAGCAATTGTTTCATACTTTAGTAATCTCAAACTTTTTCAACCTTCACGCAATACATGAGCATGAGCCATGGATATAGCACTATACGTGGAATAGAATATAAGGATGGGGGTTATGTGGAGAAGACAAAAAAGGAGAAAGTCTCACATCAACGCGGCTAATCAACGGGCTATGGAGATGCCCATCGATTGATGTTAATGCAAGGAGTAGGGATTGCCATGCAACGGATGCACTAGAGCTACAAATGAAAGCTCAACAAAAGAAACTAAGTGGATGTGCATCCAACTTGCTTGCTCACGAAGACCTAGGGCATTTGAGGAAGCCCATTGTTGGAATATACAAGCCAAGTTCTATAATGAAAAATTTCCACTAGTATATGAAAGTGACAAAACAAAAGACGCTCTATCATGAAGATTATGGTGCTACTTTGAAGCACAAGTGTGGCAAAGGATAGTAGTATTGTCCCTTCTCTCTTTTTCTCTCTTTTTATTGGGCCTTCTCTTCTTTTTTATGGCCTTTCTCTTCCTTTTTTTTAATTCCTCACTTGGGACAATGCTCTAGAAAATGCCCACTAGTATATGAAAGTGACAAAACAAAAGACTCTCTATCATGAAAATCATGGTGCTACTTTGAAGCACAAGTGTGGAAAAAAGGATAGTAGTATTGTCCCTTTTTATTTTTTATTTTTTTGGGCCTTCCTTTTTTATTTGGCCTTTCTTTTTTTGGGACAATACTCTATGAATGATGATCATCACACTTCTATTTATTTACAACTCAATGATTACAACTCGATACTAGAACAAAGTATGACTATATATGAATGCCTCCGGCGGTATACCGGGATAGCAATGAATCAAGAGTGACATCTATGAAAAATTATGAACTGTGGCTTTGCCACAAATACGATGTCAACTACATGATTATGAAAAGCAATATGACATTGATGAACGTGTCATGATAAACGGAATGGTGGAAAGTTGCATGGCAATATATCTTGGAATGGCTATGGAAATGCCATAATGGGTAGATATGGTGGCTGTTTTGAGGAAGATATAAGGAGGTTTATGTGTGAAAGAGCGTATCATATCACGGGGTTTGGATGCACCGGCGAAGTTTGCACCAACTCTCAATGTGAGAAAGGGCAATGCACGGTACCGAAGATGCTAGCAATGATGGAAGGGTAAGAGTGCATATAATCCATGGACTCAACATTAGTCATAAAGAACTCATATACTTATTGCAAAAATCTACAAGTCGTCAAAAACCAAGCACTACACGCATGCTCCTAGGGGGATAGATTGGTAGGAAAAGACCATCGCTCATCCCCGACCGCCACTCATAAGGAAGACAATCAAAGAACACCTCATGTTTCAAATTTGTTACATAACGTTTACCATACGTGCATGCTACAGGACTTGCAAACTTCAACACAAGTATTTATCAATTTCACAACTACTCAACTAGCACAACTTTAATATTACTACATCCATATCTCAAAACAATCATCAATCATCAAACTTCTCTTAGTATTCAGCACACTCATAAGAAAGTTTTTTACTAGTCTCGAATACTTAGCATATTAGGATTAATTTCCCAATTTAAGCAAATTACCATGCTGTTTAAGACTATCAAAATAATATAAGTGAAGCATGAGAGAATAATAGTTTCTATGAAACAAATCCACCGCCGTGCTCTAAAAGATATAAGTGAAGCACTAGAGCAAAAACTATATAGCTCAAAAGATATAAGTGAAGCGCATAGAGTATTCTAATAAATTCCGGATCATGTGTGTTTCTCTCAAAGGGTGTGTACAGCAAAGATGATTGTGGCAAACTAACAAATAAAGACTCAAATAATACAAGACGCTCCAAGCAAAACACATATCATGTGGTGAATAAAAATATAGCTCCAAGTAAAGTTACCGATGGAAGTAGACGAAAGAGGGGATGCCTTCCGGGGCATCCCCAAGCTTTGGCTTTTAGGTGTCCTTAGATTATCTTTGGTTGCCATGGGCATCCCCAAGCTTAGGCTCTTTCCACTCCTTGTTCCATAATCCATCAAATCTTTTACCCAAAACTTGAAAACTTCACAACACAAAACTTAAAGTAGAAAATCTCGTGAGCTCCGTTAGCGAAAGAAAACAAAACACCACTTCAAGGTACTGTAATGAACTCATTCTTTATTTATATTGGTGTTAAAACTACTGTATTCAAACTTCTCTATGGTTTATAAATTATTTTACTAGCCATAGATTCATCAAAATAAGCAAACAACACACGAAAAACAGAATCTGTCAAAAACAGAACAGTCTGTAGTAATCTGTAGCGAACGCAAGTTCTGGAACCCCGAAAATTCTAAAATAAATTTCTGGACGTCAGGAATTTATCTATTATTCATATGCAAAAATAATTAACTAAATATCACCTTCCAAATAAAAATGGCAGCAATTCTCGTGAGCGCTAAAGTTTCTGTTTTTTACAGCAAGTTTAAAAGACTTTCCCAAAGTCTTCCCAACGGTTCTACTTGGCACAAACACTAATTAAACACAAAAAACACAACCAAAACAGAGGCTAGATAAATTATTTATTACTAAACAGGAGCAAAAATCAAGGAATAAAAATAAAATTGGGTTGCCTCTCAACAAGCGCTATCGTTTAACGCCCCTAGCTAGGCATAATAGCAAGGATAGATCAAGGTAATATCATCTTGGGTCTTTAATTTTTTAGCGGAGTTATGCTCGAATCCGGGAGGTTCTTTACGTTTCCCTTCATATTCGGAAATTTTGAGATCTAAAGAGTCCAACCGTTTATTGCAAAGGGTAATCAACATATTCATGCGGTGGAGATTCCCGCTAACACTCTTAAGAGATTCAAGAGATTTTTGTAAAATATTGGTTACTTCGCAAATTTTCTCAAAAACTTGCGCTTCTTCTTGGGTATGAGAGGCCCCTTTTGTTGAGGTAGTGTTCCCACTATACCCTCCATAATTTCATGCGCAATACTGGGATCAATTTCAATAAAATTGCCTTTGGCAATGCAATCCAAGAGTTGTCTATGAGACATATTCAATCCAACATAAAAGTTGCGAAGCAGAATTCTAAAATTCACCTCTAGGGTGCAATTATGATAAAATCCCGTCATTCTAAATCAAGAATCTTTTAATTTTTCTCCTTGTCTTTGTTTGAAGTGAAGAACCTCAAACTCGGGAGATAAAGGGGTAGAAAGAGGACTAGCCATAACGACAAGCAAGCGATCCAACACACGAGCAAACAAGAAGCACGCAAAAAAGAGGCGAATAGGGAAAGAGAAGGAGGACGGAGAGAGGGGGCAAATAAAACGTCAAGGGTGAAGTGGGGGAGAGGAAAACGAGAGGCAAATGGCAAATAATGTAATGCGGGAGATAAGGGTTTGTGATGGGTACTTGGTATGTTGACTTTTGCACAGACTCCCCGGCAACGGCTCCAGAAATCCTTCTTGCTACCTCTTGAGCACTCTGTTGGTTTTCCCTTGAAGAGGAAAGGGTGATGCAGCAAAGTAGCGTAAGTATTTCCCTTAGTTTTTGAGAACCAAGGTATCAATCCAGTAGGAGGCCACGCATGAGTCCCTCGCACCTACACAAACAAATAAAATCCTCGCAACCAACACAATAAAGGGGTTGTCAATCCCTTCACGGTCACTTACGAAAGTGAGATATGATAAGATAATATTTTTGGTATTTTTATAATAAAGATGCAAAGTAAATAAATCAAAACAAAAACAGCGCAAGAAATAGCTTGTTGACGGGAGATTAATATGATGGAAAATAGACCCGGGGGCCATAGGGTTTCACTAGTGGCTACTCTCAAGAGCATAAGTATTACGGTGGGTAACCAAATTACTGTTGACCAATTGACAGAATTGAGCATAGTTATGAGAATATCTAGGTATGATCATGTATATAGGCATCATGTCCGAGACAAGTAGACCGACTCCTGCCTGCATCTACTACTATTACTCCACACATCGACCGTTATCCAGCATGCATCTAGAGTATTAAGTTCAAAAGAATAGAGTAACGCTTTAATTAAGATGACATGATGTAGAGGGATAAATTCATGCAATATGATATAAACCCCATCTTGTTATCCTCTATGGCAACAATACAATATGTGCCTTGCTTCCCCTACTGTCACTGGGAAAGGACACCGCAAGATTGAACCCAAAGCTAAGCACTTCTCCCATTGCAAGAAAGATCAATCTAGTAGGCCAAACCAAACTGATAATTCGGAGAGACTTACAAAGATAACCAATCATACATAAAAGAATTTAGAGAAGATTCAAATATTATTCATAGATAAACTTGATCATAAACCCACAATTCATCGGTCTCAACAAACACACTGCAAAAGAAGATTACATCAAATAGATCTCCACGAGAATCGTGGAGAACTTTGTATTGAGATCCAAAAGGAGAGAAGAAGCCATCTAGCTAATAACTATGGAACCAAAGGTCTGAGGTAAACTACTCACACATCATTGGAGAGGCTATGGTGTTGATGTAGAAGCCCTCCATGATCGATGCCCCCTCTGGCGGAGCTCCGGAAAAGGCCCCAAGATGGGATCTCACAGGTACAGAAGGTTGCGGCGGTGGAATTAGTGTTTTGGCTCAGTATCTGGTAGTTTGGGGGTACATAGGTATATATAGGAGGAAGAAGTACGTCGGTGGAGCAACATGGGCCCCACGAGGGTGGAGGGCGCGCCTGGGGGGTAGGCGCGCCCCCCTACCTCGTGCCTTCCTGGTTGATGTCTTGACGTAGGGTCCAAGTCCTCTGGATCACATTCATTCCGAAAATCACGTTCCCGAAGTTTCACTCCGTTTGGACTCCGTTTGATATACTTTTTCTGCGAAACTCTGAAATAGGCAAAAAAACAGCAATTCTGGGTTGGGCCTCCGGTTAATAGGTTAGTCCCAAAAATAATATAAAAGTGTATCACAAAGCCCATTAATCATCCAAAACAGAATATAATATAGCATGAAGCAATCAAAAATTATAGATACGTTGGAGACGTATCAAGCATCCCCAAGCTTAATTCCTACTCGTCCTCGAGTTGGTAAATGATAAAAAACAGAATTTTTTATGCGGAATGCTACTTGGTATAATTTTTTTAATGTAACCCTCTTAATTGTGGTATGAATATTCAGATCCGAAAGATTCAAGATAAAAGTTTAATATTGACATAGAAAGCAACAATACTTCAAGCATACTAACTAAGCAATTATGTCTTCTCAAAATAACATGGCCAAAGAAAGTTCGTCCCTACAAAATCATATAGTTTAGTCATGCTCCATTTTCGTCACACAAGAATGCTCTCATCATACACAACCCCGATGACAAGCCAAGCAATTGTTTCATACTTTAGTAGTCTCAAACTTTTTCAACCTTCACGCAATACATGAGCGTGAGCCATGGATATAGCACTATAGGTGGAATAGAATATAATGATGGGAGTTATGTGGATAAGAGAAAAAAGGAGAAAGTCTCACATCAACGCGGCTAATCAACGGGCTATGGAGATTCCCATCGATTGATCTTAATGCAAGGACTAGGGATTGCCATGCAACGGATGCACTAGAACTATAAATGAAAGCTCAACAAAAGAAACTAAGTGGGTGTGCATCCAACTTACTTGCTCACGAAGACCTAGGGCATTTGAGGAAGCCCATTGTTGGAATATACAAGCCAAGATCTATAATGAAAAATTCCCACTAGTATATGAAAGTGACAAAACAAGAGACTCTCTATCATGAAAATCATGGTGCTACTTTGAAGCACAAGTGTGGGAAAAAAGGATAGTAGTATTGTCCCTTTTTATTTATTTATTTTTTTGGGCCTTCCATTTTTTTATTTGGCCTTTCTTTCTTTGGGACAATACTCTATGAATGATGATCATCACACTTCTATTTATTTGCAACTCAATGATTACAACTTGATACTAGAACAAAGTATGACTCTATATGAATGCCTCCGGCGGTATACTGGGATAGCAATGAATCAAGAGTGACATGTATGAAAAATTATGAACGGTGGCTTTGCGACAAATACGATGTCAACTAAATGATTGTGCAAAGCAATATGACATTGATGAATGTGTCATGATAAACGGAACGGTGGAAAGTTGCATGGCAATATATCTCGGAATGGCTATGGAAATGCCATAATAGGTAGATATCACTACAAAAAAAGACACATCCATTACATT
Organism: Triticum urartu; assembly: GCF_056163025.1. Classification (NCBI taxonomy): domain Eukaryota; kingdom Viridiplantae; phylum Streptophyta; class Magnoliopsida; order Poales; family Poaceae; genus Triticum; species Triticum urartu. The sequence continues at coordinate 515,349,724 of NC_141874.1, forward strand.
TTGGGCCGAACGAAAAAAAATTCGGTCATACATATGACACTTCTATGACGATAATTGTGACAAAACCTGGTATCATCATAGATGTGGTGGGCTACTACTTCTATGACAAAAAATCATGACAGAAAATGGGTTTTTCGTCCTGGGCAGGCCGGAGACGCAGCTGCGTGACATTCTTTGGGCCATCCATGATGGAAAAAACCGTGGTAGAAGCGAGGGGGCGGAAAATTTTGGGGAGTTCCCGGTTACGGTGGGAGGTTGGGGGCCGAGCGATGCGCGTTTCTCTTGTACACGTATGCGCGTGTGTGCGAGGCGTTGGCTCTAACTGAACCCGAGCGAGGCGTTGGGCTCTAACTAAACCCGAGCGATTGCAATGCAGGCTACGTGTTACTGAACCCGAGCGATCGATCGATGGCTGTTAACTGAACCCGATCGAGCGATTCCTTCGCTACTGCTGCTAACTGAAGTCGATCGATGTTGCCTCTGGGATGAACAGTGAGCGTTGCGAGGGGTTTGGATGAACAGTGCGTGGTGGCGTTGCCTCTGGATGAACAGGACCCCGTGGTGTGGTGGAGGGCTGGATGAACAGTAGACGGTGGAGGGGTGCCCGTGGAGGGGTGGTTGAACAGGACCCCATGGTGTGGAGGGCTGGATGAACAGTAGACGGTGGAGGGGTGGTTGAACAGTAGCTGGTGGAGTAGCGCGCGGTGGAGGCTGGATGAACAGGAGCCCGTGGAGGCTGGAGGAGGTCGACAGTGGAGATGAACAGTATCCCGTGGAGTCCCGTTTTGCGGTACGCCACACCCCTCCCGATGAACAGGACCCCCGTTTCGACCGTAGGAGGTCCATTTCGTCCGTTTTGTGGTACGCCACACCCCTCCCGATCAACAGGACCCCCGTTTCGACCGTAGGAGGTCCGTTTCCTCCATTTTGCGGTACGCCACACCCCTCCCGATCAACAGGACCCCCGTTTCGACCGTAGGAGGTCCGTTTCCTCCGTTCTGCGGTACGCCAGGCCTCGCTTCCATCGCCTGTTCCGTCCAAGCCCTCCTGATGAACACGACCATGCATTCCGTTTCGAGCCACCCGGTTGGCTCCCACGCGTTCCGTTGCCTCCCGATGAACACGACGCATTCCGTTGCCTCCCGATGAACACGACGCATTCCGTTGCCTCCCCATGAACACAATGCATTCCGTTGCCTCCCCATGAACACGACGACGACGTTGTTTCTCTGTTCTGACCCAGCCATGTACACGATCCCTGGCCGTACGTATGCACGAGTAGGCGTTCGAGACCCCGTCCGTATGTACATATATGTGGCCGTATTTTCTTTCTTGTACCCTGGCCGTTGTACATGCGTGTACATGCTACGTGCGCGCCTCTACTACGACACGTGCGCGCCTCTACTATGACACGTGTGCGCCTCTACATCGACCAGTATGTACGTACACGTTCGCGACCAGAATGACAATGCTACGTACGCTTCGACCAGGTGGGTCCCGACTATCAGGCACTTCCTTGCGTGCGAAGATGTAGCTGGTGGGTCCCAGCAGTCAGGGGGGCGAATCGTTTTGTTTTTTTTGCCCGGACGCACTTCCTTGCGTGCGAAGGTGTAGCTAGTGGGTCCCAACAGTCAGGAGGGAAACATTTTTTTCGCGAAATACGGTGGCCCATCCGATGGGTCCCCGCTGTCAGGTGGAGGAATAATTATTTTGCATGTAATAAGGAGGCACTTCCTTGCTGCGACCGTGGACCCAGCTGTCAGCCTCTCCACGTACAGTCCACGTCCGATGGAAGCCGTTCCTTGACCACGTTGACCACGCCGCGCCGAGAGCACCAGGGCGGTGGACGACGGTGAGGCCTAGGAAGGGGACGACGCGGAGCCTGGGAAGACGCGGCAGTGGATGCCCACGCGTAGAGGAGTACGAGGGTTCACTGGTTCGCTACGGTGTGAGGCTGCCATCGCCGCAGAATAACAGGGGATGTGGGTGAGTAGAGGGATGGTCTGGCCAGCGGTGGGAGTAGTAGGTGGCGGTGAGGCCTCCGCCGCATCGCAGCCGGCCACGGGAGGCAGGAGCACGAGGCACGACCGACGCTGGTTTGGGCGGCTAGAGCAAGAAGACCAGAGGTTGAAGAAGCACTACGGCCGTTGGATGGACATCATACGGTCACTGGAGCTAGAATCGTGCATATTGACTAAGTTGACAAAGCCCTCCGTCCCCATCAACTTAGTAGGCCCACAAGTCAGCCTGCCACTATACTGGGTCCCAGCTAACAGGGGGAGTATTCATTTTTTTTTGTGCGTAATAAGGAGGCACTTCCTTGCGTGCGAAGATATAGCTGGTGGGTCCGAGCTGTCAGCGGTGGTAATGTTTTTTTCGCGAAATACAGAGGCCCTTTCGGCGGGTCCCTGATGTCAGGTGGAGGAATCATTATTTTGCGCGTAATAAGGAGGCATTTCCTTGCGTGTGGGCGTGGACCCAGCTGTCGGCCTCTCCACGTACAATCCACTTCAGATGCATGTTGGTCGTTGACCATGTTGACCAGGCCGCGCCGAGAGCACCAGGACGGTGGACGACGGCGAGGCCTAGGAAGGGAACGACACGGAGGCAGGGAAGACTCAGCAGTTGTTTCCCATGCGGAGGGGAGTACGACTGTACGAGGGTTTACTGGTTCGTCTGCCGTCGCCGGAGAATAACAGCAGGTGTGGGTGAGTAGAGGGATGGCTAGGCCAGCTATGGGAGTACGGTGGGGCGGTGAGGCCTGCGCGGCAGCACAGCCGGCCGCGGGGAGGAGGGAGCAGCCAGTCCCGCCGGCGCTTGTTTGAGCTGCTGGAGCAGGAAGAGCAGAGATTGAAGAAGCACGACGGTCATTTGATGGAGATCGTACGGTCACTGGAGCTAGAATCGTTCATATTGACTAAGTTGACAAAGCCCTCCGTCCCCGTCAACTTAGTAGGCCCACAAGTCAGCCTCCCACCATGGTGGGTCCTAGCTAGCACAAGGAGTATTCATTTTTCTGTGCGTAATAAGGAGGCACTTCCGGTGGGTCCGAGCTGACAGCGGGAGGAACGTTTTTTTCGCGAAATACGGTGATCCGTCTGGTGGGTCCCAGCAGTCAGGGGCAAATGTTTTTTTTGCAAAATACGGTGGCCCGTCCGGTGGGTCCCAGCAGTCAGGGGGAAACTTTTTTTCCTCGAAATACTGGTGGCCCGTCCGGTGGGTCCCTGCTGTCAGGTGGAGGAATAATTATTTTGCGCGTAATAAGGAGGCACTTCCTTGCGGCTGCCGTGGACCCAGCTATCAGCCTCTCCACGTATAGTACTCTTCCGATGGAAGTCGGTCATTGACCACATTGACCACGCCGTGCCAAGAGCACCACGGCGGTGGACGACCGCGAGGCCTAGGAAGGGGGCGACGCGGAGCCGGGGAAGACGCGGCAGTGGATGCCCACGCGTAGAGGAGTACGAGGGTTCACTGGTTCGCTACGGTGTGAGGCTGCCGTCACCGCAGAATAATAAGGGGTGTGGGTGAGTAGAGGGATGGCCTGGCCAGCGGTGGGAGTAGTAGGGGGCGGTGAGGCCTCCGCCGCATCGCAGCCGGCCACGGGAGGCAGGAGCACGAGGCACGACCGACGCTGGTTTGGGCGGCTGGAGCAAGAAGACCAGAGGTTGAAGAAGCACTACGGCCGTTGGATGGACATCGTTGACCACACCGCACCGAGAGCACCAGGGCGGTGGACGACGGCGAGGCCTACGAAGGGAACGACATGGAGCCGGGGAAGACACGGCAGTGGCTGCCCACGCGGTGGAGAGTACGAGGGTTGACCGGTTCGGCTGCCGTCGCCGGAAAATAACAGGAGGTGTGGGTGAGTAGAGGGATAGACAGGCCAGGGATGCGAGTATGATGGGGCCGTAAGGCCTGCCCGGCAGCACTGCCGGCCACGGGAGGCGGGAGCAGGCAGTTCCGACGGCGCTAGTTTGGGTGGCTCGGGCAGGAAGATCAGAGACTGAAGAAGCACGATTGTCGTTAGATTGACATCTAACGGTCTGACACTGGTAGATTCGATTGTTGACTAAGTTTCTTTTTTGAGAAACCTTGTGTACGCATGAACTTAGTAGGCTCACAAGTCAGCCTCCAAATTTGTGGCAGACAACATAAAGCCCATTTGCTATTTTTTATAATTTGCGGCCCATTTGCTAATTCTTAAGTAATTTATTACAGCCCATTTTCTGCCCAGGACCACGGTCAAAAAGTTCAACCTTATTTTGCATATTTCGGTGGAGTCCGAACTTTGTAATCCCAAAATGATAAATATTTTTTAAGAACTTATTGATTTGCCAAAAAAATCATTTTGTTTTTGTAAGCAAATAAGACGTGGGACAATTGAGTTGGTTTAAGGGAAAACCAGTGGTAAAAAATCAGCGTTGGGTGGGAGAAAATAACAAAAATAAGGATGTAAATATGAAAAGGGAATTTTACGTGTTTTCAATATAATGATACGTGTATATGAACTAGTAAAACTATAGGTAGAGATTAGAAAACGGATGTAGGACATGCATTTCAAGAGGATAATAGAACTGGAACTGGGCTGTGTGTTTGATTCAGTAAAAAAAACTGCCTGCGGATGTTGTAAGACAAAATATAACTAATGCTGGCGGGCAGAGGCCAGTAGATACCTGCTGGATCTTTGTGCCCCGTTGTTGTCATGGGCTGGGCCTATTAAAAAACCAACCCTGGGCAGTCTACAGCCCAGTTGAAACTTGCTCAACCTGAAAAAACAATATACATGCTCAATAAATGAGAGAATTCTGCAAGTACAGACTGATAACTGGGATGCAGCACGGATATTGTTTTTTTATCATGATAATAAGTGCATGCACTTGTTTCGAAAAAATTGGAGAACTGGGAATTCGAACGGCGGGTGCTTATGCTACCCATCAAATAAAAATCAGGTGCCTGAAAATTCGTTTCGGAACAAATGATTTAGCTTTATATCCACGTCGACCCTCGGCATGATGGTTGGAAGCAAATGCAAGTTCATACCAAAAGGTCGTTAACAACAATACCAACTTGCAGACGACAAGGTAGTACAACTACCAATACCAAACTAACTTATAATCTTTTTACTCCTGGCCCTAGTGTTCGTCTGGTAGAAAATCTTGCAGAGGACCAGCTCCCGCTCCTTCTCTTGCTCCAGGTCCCCGAGGTGGTACTGGTGCATCACCCAGTTGGTCCTCTGCTGGTCAATGTTCTTGTTGGTGTGCAGCACCAGAACCTTTTTTGCTGCCTGTCTGCCGGCCATTGACCATCAGCGGCAAGGTATTGTCGGTCTTGTGCCACATCGCGTGCATGCCGCACTCCGACTGTATCTTACGACGCGTCCACGTGCCCCTTTTGAACGCCCTGAAATTGCGCTGGAAGAAATGCTTCCTTAGGCCACTCAGTGTGATACCTGCAGTATTGTGGAATATAGGTTTTAGTGTACCTAGTTGGCATTTTCATAACATCTTTGGCATATTGCAGTCACTTGTTTCACTTTTTATTAACTAGCAAATTGTAATTGCTTCACCAGGTCTGCGTCTAAAAAGAAAAATAGAGCTATAAACAAAGGAATATGTTTGTGCAAGTAGACGGCCGATCGGTGTCTTACCTGGAAGTTTCTCAGGTTGGGTGTAGCATATGTCGTGCTCGCTGTCGATGGTTGGTATGAACAAATCGATGAGAGACTGAAATCTCGCGCTGTCAGCACTCACTTTGGCCTCAAGGTGCTCGATCAGCTCCTGATCCGTGGGATCGAACTTGACGCCAGCCAGCAGCACCGGCCAATCCTTCTTCGACTTGCATCGGTAATTCCAGTTATATGGTACTCAATGTATGATCAATCGACTGTTTTAAGTGAATGATGAAAGATTTCGACAGATAAGTGGTACTCCAAATCTGAAGTCCATAATACCCGAACACGCCGCCGGGATTCTTGTGTCACCTCACGCGCAGCGTGTTGTCACGTCAATTCAATGTGTGGACATGATGAATAATTTGACCGACGTATACTAGTACTACTACTGTACTGGAGTACTTACTAGTCGTATTTAGTGTCACAATTTATACATAGGTTTAACTAACAAGTACGCACTTGAAGCCTAATTGATATATTTGCACAGCATCTCCATCATCATTATCAGTACATCCTACGCAGGTGAGTTAGGATGCACTTGATCCCAGGAAGGTATCTATCCTTCAAACCAGAGGAGTGCTTCAAACTAACAACGGTACATAATATCCAACAAAAGAGGGTCGTGCTACAGCAGCAGAATACATGGCTCGGTCTAGATATCAGCACGAATCAAGTTGTGCATATTTGCTGTTGGCATGAACCACATCGCCGCATGTCGGGTTTGCAAAAGCCATCCATCGCATGGAAGCTTGATGTCTTTCACACACTGAAGATTATCTGGCAATAAACTGTGTCGACGAATCTCTGGATATGGTGATTCATGAAACCCATGGTATGATGTGTAAACACAGCCCCCCCCCCCCCTCGCGAATGGAAGTTGCATAGCACAGTAATCATCGCCGGTGATATGATCTATGATTGGTTGGATGATCGGATAATTGAGCCCTAGGAACAAGGAGTGGTTGCCGAGGCTGTAAACCCGCCTCCAGTTGAATACGCCTGGCCCAACGGAGATGGGATCTTTCTCGAACACGAAGCAGCCATAGCCATCAATGTCACGAACGCCCCACGCATTGTACTGCATGTGGTTTGATGTAATGGTTTGGTCAATTTGGTACGTGCGAATGAGCATCAAATGACCGCCGTCAGCTGAACGAGCGATAAACCACCAGCCATCGGCTGGTATGATTCCAGGTCCTGGAATCATGAAGGCCAGCGCATTTGCGTCTACTGCAACAATTCAAATTGGAGACCAAAAGGACAAAAATAAACAATCATGTTCAGAGTATGTGTGGAATTAAGATTATTATAACAATGACACATATCATAGACAGAGAATTGCAATGCCGTGGTCATAATCATACCCCAAGTTAAAAAATAAGCCAATGGCTTTCATATTCTAGCAATATGTCATGGTTCAAACATCATGTAACAATGAGAGGAAAACAGCTATGACGGCGCCTACTCATATTCTACCATAGCACTTACTACTACTGTTCTCATATCAACTCTAAGCAATAACATGTGTTGTTATAAAAATCTTGTAAACGAGAGTAACATATAGCAATCATGATGTTATGCTCATAATATGTATTCTAACAATCATTAGATGCCAATTGTTCTCATATCAACTCTAACAATAACATGTGTGGTCATAAAAATCTAGGAAATGAGAGGAACATATAGCAATGATGTGGTTATAGACATGCTATGCATTCTAAATTTGTAACAAATGAACAGGCAGTCGTATTCATAAGGTAAAGATGAGATGAGATAGAACAATTACACGATGATAGATTCCACCAGTATAGGCAGCCAATCTATGCGTCAACCGCGTAAACGATGCCATCATGCACTATAGCATCAGACAAAAATGTTGCCTCAACAGGATTGATGATGAGCCATAACCATGTATGGCGACCGGATTCCAGATAGACTAATCCAATGTTGAACAAGGCAAAGAGCTTGTAATCCATGTAGTCTTCTGATGGTGTGGGCACTTCGCAGATTACAACTTTCTGCAAACAGAGGTCGAGCCAAAAGCTTGACGCGTCTCGTGCGTAGTAGGCAGGAGTGTCCGGCGGGCCACAAGGCTCGATGGCGGCGGTATCCAACGATGGAAGGGTGATCTCTCGCTGGGTGTAGATATCCACGAGACGCCACAGACTACCAGTGTGGTGGATGAGGACGATCCAGTTGGCCTTCATGCCCGCCCAGTAGTGGCCGCGCATGAAGGACGGGTGGATAGGTAGTGGTAGCATGTCGAGGGGCACCACGGCAACCTCCATAGGATCGTCAAGTCGGTGTCTGGGCCACCTGCGAGGATCGGGCATCAGCAAGCAGGGTGTCTTGAAAAGAGCCGGATGGTTGTAGATGAGTAAACGATACAAAGACACCGAGCATGCGGCCAGACGAACGGTGCTGAGTAGGTCCATACGACTACAGATCTGCTCCAAGAGAACATCAGGGAGGGAATTCCAATCGCGACTCTGTGTGTCAGTCGGTTCTGCCATTGGGGTTTCTGGTGCCTGCGAGCCAGCGGGGAAGTGGATTCAGGCGGGCGAGCGAAGAAGCTTCTCCTCGTGTGGCCGAGCAGTGAGCAGGGGGATATGGTACGCGTGAGCTACCAAGGGAGACGGCGTGGGCGGGCGAGCAGTGAGCGGGGGTAAATGGTGTGCGGCCGACGATGGGGAAGAGAGGAGGAGGAAGAAGAGAGGAGAAAGAAGAAGAAGAGATGGCAGTACTGGGTAAGGCTGATTTAGTAACACCAACACGCTGGTTCAGCTTATTAATTACGTGTCCCATATGTTGCAGCGTGTATTGTCACTTCACTGTGAAGACTAGTTGAATAGTTCTCTCTGACCGAGATGGGTAATAATGGATCGCGAGGACTTCCTTTCTACAGTATCCCTATGCCTCTACGCTCACTTCACTCATTTTGCTCCGTACCTAGTCACTTGTTGAAATCTGTAGAAAGACAAATACTCCGTATTCGGGAACAGAGGGAGGCTTTTGCTCCGTACTATTTGGGAACAGAGGGAGTATCACTATATGGAGGGAACAGAGGAAGCTTGAAATATGAACATGTCAATGGGAGGGAGTAAGCCCCATGCATGCATGCATGCATGCAACATGCAACACTCACACGTACACATGGACGCACACAACACTCACGCACCCATGTGGCACACAGCACACGACGCAACACACACGCTCACGCTCAAGTGCTCAACCTACTCCCTATATCCGTGAAAGACTGTACATTTAGAGATTTACACATTGACCAGGGCATAATTAACACCCAAAAGTAGCAGACTTATGTGTGCATGCGACCATTGAGATAAGAAGATTAAATGAAGGTCGTTGCATGCTGTAATTAAGGATAGACATGTAGCCTATACCTACAGCACAAGTTGGTGCATTAGTCAATCAATATCGATTTAGATTAAAGGCTAAATGCATTGGAAGTGTAGATGTACATCATGTACTACACTCTTTGTTTTATAGCTGATGTACACTCTTTGTTGGAAGACCAAGGGAGGACACGTGCATGCACTCACATACACAGCCAGGGCGGTTCGCGCGCAAGGGTTGGACTCATGTCGCGCATGCGTAAAGTTTTGTTTAACTAATTTCTTTGCTCTGCCAACTGACGGGTGGGACCCGGAAACCAGGTGACAATTTAACCAGTCAACAAAGTGCCACGCCGACTATGTGGCCGATCAGTAGGGTGCAATACGGTGCTCTATGATGAGCTAGTGATCATATAATCGCCGCAAAACTATATATAGTGACCGTAAAGAGCATATTGTTACATACGTTGACCGCCAGTGTATTTTTCTCATTTCAAATTAAGCCATATTAATCGGAAAGGATGCAGTATGGACTACTACTAGTACTAGTACTGCTTTGATGTGTCTCGTCAACTCGCCGAACGAGGAGAAGCTTGCTTACTACGCCTCTCCCTTGCCCACGCACGCGGTGGTTCGCAGGACGAGGACAGGGTTTTGACTATAGCACCCTCTCCCTCTCCCTCTCCCTCTCCCTCGCCCTCGCCCTCGCCTTCACCCTTGCCCTCGCGGTGGATGTGCAGCTGTTCAATCGGTGTCAGATTGCCAGAAGCATATTGTACTGTAGTATCATCATTGTTGGACCTTCCGAAGAGGCGAAGAGCCAAGTGCAAGGTTCACACGAGTACGAACTATTGAACCTCCCGAACAGGCAAAGAGCCAAGCACAAGGTTTTATAGGAGTTGTCGTCCTAGTAGGAGTGTACTACAACTATAGCGAATAATGCTACTGTATGATGCCGCCACGTCACGTATATCCAAAGTTGTGCCACCTTTTTTCTCAAAGAGCGTGTTGGAGCCCGTGCAACAACTACACAAGTTGCACATACACATAACACATTTACTAGTAATAAATTCTAAAGGACAAATGCCAGTATGCTACACAAGTTCATCTCCAATTCATGTGATAAATTTGTGCACGACTAGTCTACATATATTCACAGCGCTACCGTTCACAATTACCGTACTCCACTTACACGTTATAGATGGGCTACATGTCCTCCTCCAGGTTCCAGTCCCAGGTGTTCTTCATGGATGGCACGATCCATAGCGGTGGGCAACGGGAATCATTGTCGCAGCTTTCTAGTCCGGTTCCACACGATGGAGACTCATCCAAGCTGAAGCGGCATAAATCAGGGATAGCGTGTCCCAGCATGTCATTCATCCGGCGGTGCATACTGAAGACACAACCATGCTTCATGAACGGCAGGCCTTACGTGTCGTGCACGGAAGGTGGCATCTGCTTCACAATGGGGTAGTTGTCCCCGATGAAAAGTGAGTACTCTCCAAGAGTGTTCCTCGGCACCCACGTAGCATCACGGGGGTCGAACTCGGCGCCGTTCATCTGGTACACGCGGCATCCCAGATCTGGACACATGGTGATGTACATAGTCAAGGTCCATGCATAATAATGTTGTGCTCAAATATGGCGGTCAGTAATACTGTGCAGCAAATAGTACTACTCCGGTATAGAGGAAGTAAAATAACCGGCTTATTATATATAGCCACTCTTGGCTACATGGATGAGATAGTAAGACATGGAAAAACAAAAATGGTGGCAGCTAGTGGGTTCAAGTCTTCAAGGGCCTAGCTAGCTATACGCGTCCTCCAAGGTAAAAAGTACTCCTACTAGTACTACAAAGTATACTACTAGTACAACAATGAAAGAGAAGGCGAGCGGGTTAAAAAATGGAATACCTGGGTAGATGGTGACGGTCCGATCGTGGTAGATTGTGTGACCATGTTGCACATCAGTGGTACCATGGGTAACGACTGCTAACATAGTTGATACCAATATGCCAAAGTCAGCTACAAGGTTCCAGGTTAGACCGAATCGCGGATGCAAATGCACATCCAGGATCGGCGATCTTATTTTGATCGGGGGATGACTCGTCCCTGCAAAATAATGGAGTACCGTTAGGGATGCAAATGATGGTTTGTGCATTCCGTTTGTAATCTCCCATGTCATAGGATGGCAACCAGATGAAACAAGTCCCCTGGCTTGTCACCGTGAAGATGCGGCCTAGATGGTGCACGACGTCTTCGAACGTGTAGGGGTACAAATCTGCCGCCGCCAACATGCGCCAGCCTCTGCCGTTACTGCCTCTTGCATTGATGGCAATCCTTATGTAGAACACCGCAATGAGATAGTAATCGTCATAGCCACGTCGCTTTGTTGGCAGGTCCGCAATTGCTATCTTCTTCAATCTCATGTAGGCATCATCATACGTATTCAAGCCCAGCCAGTCCGGAAGGCCGATCTCAATGGTGGACAAGGGGTCTACTGGAACAGCCGCACTACTGTGGATGTTGTGCAAAATGATGGTGGTATCCGGCCGGAGGTATGCAAGCCAATCTTTGTTGGCACCGACCCAGACCTATATGTAACACGGTGGGCAGCGGAGAAATTACGGGATGGAAATGGAATAACTAAGTACTACATGATCAAACTCCATTACTGACCTGCTCATCGGACAAAATCCGACTACCTCTCAACGTCGGCAACTCTAGTGGAGTCAACGTGCAACCATGGCCAGGGAGCGGTGGACTGTTCGAAGGATTGTCCCATAGAAGAACCTTCTCCTCGAGGACGCATGGAAGACCAACAAGCATGGCCTGTTTAAGCAGCGTCTTGAAAAAGTTGGTGCAGGAAGCACCGAGTCTTGCGGCGGTGAGGACGTCGGAGCGGCGTGCGATTTCTCCCAGAGGATCGTCGTCCAAGGTCTTCCAGCCCCGACGAGGAGGAGAACCGCCTAGCGAATCCATGGGAGCAGCGACGAACTGCCTTCTCTTCGGGGGGAGGGGAACTGGCGAGGAGGAGATAAGAGTGTAGTAACCGCAAGGCCTCGTCCCTTCCAACTGTAGATCGTTCCTCAGCGAAGGGGTGAGGCTATTATTTACTACTAGTACTCCCTCCGATTCTTTTTACTCTGCGCATAAGAGCAGACCCGGATACCAAGGCAGGGGCTCGCTGCATGCTTTCTGGACGGAAATACCCCTAGCGCATGGATGGGAGGAGCTAGCAGCTATAAATGCCCCCATGCAGCCCATTGGTTGTCCGCCCGCGTTCTCCTCTCTCTGCATGCTGCATGGATGTCTCCCTCTCTCTCACATGACTGCATGCGGTGGCGTTGGCCTATGAGAAGCTCGCGTGGAGAAAGCAATCTTCTCTCCAGAAGAGATTTTTTTTTGAAAGAAAGGGATTATGGAACGTTATGGGATTGCATTATACTGTAAATAATAGCACTAGTAAGAAATTTTTGGCACTATGTAGTAGTTTTTGGCGTGGATTAAGAATTTTTGGGTATGTTTTTGCCATTTTTTGTACACGCCAACTAGTGTCAAAAAACGTCTTACATTATGTGACAGAGGAGTACGTACTCGTACTGTAGCAGTACTAGTACTACTTTTCTCAACTAGTAGTGCGATGTACTGTACTTCTAGTCTAGTCTAGTATAGTGCACCAGTTTTGAACACTTGAATCTCAGGGCCAAGGAGCTACAGTTGGAAGTCGAGGGTACTACTGTTCTCTAGAACCATCGTTGTACAATCAATGCAGGGGAAGTACACCTGCGTAGTGGCCTAGTGGGTACTCTCGGTGCTCTATTCAGCCGCTCCTCTCACGTAGCTGGCCTCCTCAGCCGCTCCTCTCACGCACACACTAGCAGCCTGTTTATCAGCGACGGTTACTGCGGGGGCAGAACATTTGAGTTATTTGATACTGCGAGACTAGGCTTTTCGCTTCCATTTGTGGAGGTGTAATGGATCTCGTCGAACTTTGTTAGTAGTTCCTTCTTTATGAATGAGATGAATCAAAGCTTTTGCCTCCGTTTCAAAAAAAACACGTCAAGAGGAATTTCTTTTATAGTAGAGCCAATAATGGAGTGAAGTCCATGTGTGCAACGCCACAAGCTACAGAGTAGTACTTCCTCCGTCTAGGTGTGTAAGTCATCTTACGTTGTGCATCCCGGCCAAGGCGGAGAGGAAAACGAGAAAATTTAATGTCTTTTTGCTAATTAATAGCATTGCATGCAATGAACTAACCACTGCATGTTATGTTTGGTAGTCTCAAGTCATTGAAAGCATGCACAGCCCACATATCTTATTGGTTGATATGCCACAAAACAAAAAATGAGAAGGGAGTTAATGTACGGTGCCTAAGTGTTTTGGGATTATTTGGTTTTCGTAAGGTGACTTACACACCTAGACGAAGGGAGTAGAGCACTTTACATACAGAGCCATATTGCACAGTTCCCAATGCCCTGTCAGGCTTTTCCGGCTCCTCGGGCTTAATTGGGAGGCGCTAGTTTAAATATGCTACTAGCTGATGAGGAAGCTGGAAGCGAGGTGCGGCTAGGGCGAGCACGCGAGCCACGGGATGCTGGGAAGGAAAACCCGTTCACATGGCTAGGTTGTCCAGTGCACCCAGATTGTGGGACCGCATGTCCGTTTGACTTCAAAACTCAAACTACCTGTGTAAAATATTGGCTCGCAGCGAAGTGTAGTAGTACTATTTTTTTAAAGGCCGCCGTGCGTTTGGCCGGGATCGAACCCACAAAACGAGGTATACACTCCCGTGACCACTAGTAGTACTCGTTGGAGTACAACGCAACCTAGAATCACCTTTTGTCGCTAGTAGTACGTACATTGTTCCTTACAAGAAACCCCTATCGTCTGCTACTGGCTATAAGCCAGTGCCATGTCATCTACAGCCCATCTTATAGCCAACATGTAGTACAATAATAGATCAAAACAGTGTACTACTTTTTTATTATGTGGCCCACTTCTCATTCTCACAAAGTGCCTAGGAGCACGTGCTAGAGCTGGCTCTTCACGAAGAGCAAAGCTTACCTTCTCTCTCCTCTTCTCTTTCCTCCAACTAAGCAGAAATATACTAGTTTATTTCTTATAGCCCGCTGACTCAGCTCTATTGTACTTGCTCTAATAATGCAAGAAACCACTAAAATGCCAAAAAAACTACTACCACTTGCATAGGTGGCAGACTTAAGATAACACTACCTTATCAACCATTGTACATGCTCTTACCAACAAAAATCCTCGAGTGACCTCCTACCTCTGGCCCGTCCACCTAGTCATCCTCGGCCATGGGACGCAGCTACCGCCGCCGTCAAAAGGCGAGGTCAAAACCGCCGACGGTGCGGAGCCCATGTTGCGGCAGCCCGAATGCCAGCTCCGTCCGGCGCTCGCGGCCGCTAGCTAGCCAAGATAGCTCCGTCCAGCTGCTTGTCTGCAAGGTTTGCTAGCTAGATTGGCACGGCAGCGCGGCAGCTTGCTCGCGCGCGCCGCGCTAAGACCAGCCATCTGGCTCAAGCGAAGGCCAGCGCGGCGGCTTGCTCGCTCGTGAGTCACGCTCGGGCCAGCCTGCCAACCCATGCGGAGGTCAGCGCGGCGTCCGGCCCGTCCGGCGGAGCGGCGGCCAACTCGCTCATCACGGGCGCCACCAACGAACACGCATCAGGATTGTTTGAGGTAATGTTCAGGAAAAAATAATGATTTGAGGGGGAATAACAGGATAGAAGGTTGGATGTGGGTCCCTCGTGTCAATGGTCAAACAAAATGTGTTGGTTTAAGCTGCCTCGTCAGCACGGACGTGTGGGCCAACCCTGTCATAAATGGGTTTAAACGAACCTAATCGGTAGGAGTACTAGGTAGTTTTTGGCGTGGATTAAGAAATTTTGGGTATGTTTTTGCTATTTTTTGTACAATAGATTCTTCCTAAGGCTGGTTGAAAGTGGTAGTTTTTTGTTAAATACTCTACATATTGTAAGTAGGAGTGGAAGTTAAGCTTTGGAAGCCAATAAGCAAGGCTAGTTACATAGTGCATATGTGTACATGATTGAAAGTAAATATCAACCATGAGTGACTAATATCTTGATGGAAAACTCGAAACTATGGAATACTAGGAAAAAATGCATGGTTGGAAATACTAGCAATGTTCATGTCCGTTGCAACGAATCATAATTAGAATAATACTTATTCACAAACTTGGTACAAAACACTCTAATTTTGATATACATATGTCACTAGAGATATATTATGTTTCAATTAGAATATATTCCTTGGGCTGTTTTGGTGAGGTCAGGGAGGGATGTGGTTGGTTTTAACATACTAATTATGGGTTTTCTGCAAATTGGTAGACAAGTGGGATGTTGGTGAGAAAAGGCAACAACTTACCTCACAATCGTTAGATGTAGATCTAATGGTCAAAAATGACAGATGGCGGACACACCAGCATCATCAACTTAGTCTTGTGTAGGAGTACTAGCAACGTGCATTGCACGGAACATCAAGATGCATTTTTTATAGAACACTTGTTTTGATTGACCCTTGCAGGAGTAATCCCATGTGTAAAAACTAATGATATCTCGAGAAATATGAGATAAGGTGAAGAGGAGTGGGGTGTGGTGGTGGTTGGTGGTCGGACTGAGCGGAGGCATGGGGATTGACGACGCCGGCAGCGGCCACCAGGCCAGTTTGTTCCAGAGGCTTCCTTTCTTAATTGCTCAACAATGAGGTCTGTTGGAGATAAGGATGAACGAGGGAAGGCCTTGTCTGCAAATGTGGAGAGGGGTGCAGGTATCTTTTAGTTTAATTTCCATCCGTCAGATATAGATCGGACGGTCTATATTGCAAGATGGCACACGTACCATCATCACCAACTCGGTTTTTTATAAGAGAAGAAATATAAGTATGGAGATACGAACGTATTATCGATACTTGCTTCCGTAAACTAGCATCTACATTCTATTCAATGCCTCGGCATGTGGGGCCTTAGCACAATGACTTCTCAACTGTGTAAAACAAAGATTTTCCCGTCGCCGACAAGGAGGGGGTGACGGCGGCGCGCTTTTTGGCTTGCTCTAGTCCTAGTAGTCATACTAGGTGGTCTAAGCACGTGTAGATTTATTCTTTTTCACGTCTCGTGTTCGCCGTACTGCCACGACTGTTGATGAATAGACGGTAAGTTATTCATGGGGAAACCCTTGTTGAGCGTGTTTGCGAGAGAGAGAGAGAGAGAGAGAGAGAGAGAGTGCGTGTGTGATATGTTAGAGACTGAGGCAATGATAACAGATTCTTTGTGTCTATGTGTGTGGAGGATAGAGAGAGACATGTACATGGGGCTTTGTGTTGTGTAACATGGAGACACATATACATAATTAGAGAGTGAGTGTGTGAGATACACATGCGGACATGAGGAGAGATGAGGATCCAGATAAATGGGTGTTTGTGCGTGTCTGTGTGTGTTTGTGCACGCGTTTGTGTGTGAGAGGGAGAGAGTGTATGTGGAGTAGAGAGACCACTGATGATGTAAACCTAGTATAAGGGAAGGGGGAATGGTGTGACATGTGTAGTAGCGAGATAGCACGGGTGCGGGCGGGGGGAGCAGACTATTTGGAAGAGACATTGAGTGTGTGTGTGGGAGAGGGGTGTGAGAGCGAGAGAAAGAGAGAGCTAGCGACGGAGAGAGAGAGAGGAAGAGAGGGGGCGAGAGGGGTCGTTTGTGTCCATAAATGGCGTATAGATAGGGAGACAATGTTGATGTTGTCCGAAATTGGCCTATGAACGGAGACGCAAGGGAAGCGAGTCATCATGTGTGTGATAGGGACTTCATGAGAGATCTAGAATAGATGGTGTAGAGAACAATGTGCAAAATCGAGAACGATTATACATTAGGGAGCTATGCTAAGAGTCACGACATATATGTATACAGGGAAGGAGCTGGGGCGGGTCTACATGTGGGAGAGATTGAAAGAGGAGAGTGGTGCACAAGGATACAAAGTGTGCTTGTTTGCAGTGGGGTGGTGTGTGAGGTGAGTGCGCGAGAAACACATAACTAGGGAGATAGACGTTTGGGTGACGTTTTGTGTGTATGGGAAATATACACTCTACATAATGCGTGTTCTTGGGTAAGAGAGATAGCGGGAGACCTAGAGAGTGAGGGAAGAGATGTGTGCATGCCCGAGAGACAAAGTGATAGAGACCTATGTTGGGGTCCGGACTTTACAAGAGAGAGGGGTGTTAATGTGCTCGTGTGTTGGTGTTTGGGGGAGAGAACGACTTCTCTATGTGTGTGTGTGGTGGTGGGGGGTTGACTTAAGATAAAGATTGAGGTGTCTATATTTGAGGGACTTTAGCGTAATTGAGATATTGTGCACTCCTGGTTGATCAATTTGTTTCATAGTTTGTACTATGAGATAACGATACTTTTGAACATGCGTGATATACCTTGATGTACCAGAATTACAAACCTAAGATTGGAATTTCGGAATTCGACCCCATCATTAGCTTCTGTAATTCATTTAAACGGAGGTACATTTTTTAAGCCGGGATTTCGTGATTTCAAATTCATATATCAAACCTAGAGATATACACATACTGGCATGTTCAAACTTTATAATCATCCACTTTATTCATACACATACACATTTTTGCTTTTGTCATCATATTTAGGATAAACACATTTGGAATTTCATTTGAATTGGACCGTATGATGGTATTTGCTTGTAGTAGCTCAATGATCCATATTTGAATTGAATGGACAATCTAAGTTTCGAGTTGGAGACATTGATTTTCAAAACTTGCACATTTTTTGCGTGCAAAACAAACAAATTGTCGGCCAAGATATCATAGTCGGTCGTACGAAAGCAGAATACTTATAATTTTAGGCGCCAAAAGCTTTCAAACTTCCCGCTCACATCGAAATATCACACGCCCGAAAGTTTAGCCCTGCGATATTCCTGTTTTACCCCTGCCACATGAACGGAAAAGGGCTTCTTTGGTAACTCCATTGTTTTCCCCTCTTTGCCCCCAACATTCTTCCCCAGAGCCCCTCCCCTTCCCCTCCCCGACCCCCCCCAACCACGGCAAGCCGCCGAATCTAGTCCTCCGCCGCAACGGTGGACCTCACACCCCGCCGGATCTACCTTCCGCACCTTGGAACCCCCAACTGCCAACTCACCACTTCACCGGAGCCGCTTCAGCGACTGGCTTGTCCATCGCTCCAGATCTCCTTGACCGCCATCATGGTCCACCGCACCGGATCTGCTTAACCGGCGCCCTCGTCCACCACAGCGTAGGCCTTTCACTGACTCCCTCGTCCGCCCCTTCGCTGGCC
Organism: Triticum urartu; assembly: GCF_056163025.1. NCBI lineage: Eukaryota > Viridiplantae > Streptophyta > Magnoliopsida > Poales > Poaceae > Triticum > Triticum urartu. The sequence continues at coordinate 515,368,102 of NC_141874.1, forward strand.
CTTCATACAAGCCCTCGTCCGCCGCAACAGATCCGCCTCACTGAAAGCACTGTACAACGCGCCCGCCGAAGCCTTCGTCCACTGCATTGGACCCGCTCCACGGACGCCATATTCAACTCCACCGGCCCTGCTTTACCGACGTCCCAGCCTCATCAGGTTATTTCGATTTGTACTCCTTCGGTTTTTCTCTTTATCGTGCAACTGTTCACTTACCACAGATGAGTTTTCTTGTATGTCGACAGGCGCCGCAACCATAGCACCGGAGCCGCTTCAGCGACCGCGATAGCCGGCCCAAACTCAACCGCAACACTAGCACCATCGACGATCCTTAGCTATCAAGTATGACAACGATACCCATACGCCGCCGAGAATCAGGTACTATTATCCAACGGCCGGCGCCTACGTTCACTTTCCTAGCATAAGCACCGCAGCTTTGAATTTCTTCAAGGCATCATTTAGTTTTTCATGAGACGTGTTATTCTGCTTGCACCTGTAGGGCCATACTTCTGGCAGTGAACATGTTACATGTGCTAAATTACATACCAGTGCACATATAGTTAATATGCTTTAGTTTTGTTCTGATGCCACCTGTTGGTTCCATCAGACTGCTTAATTTTCTCTATGCTTAATTACACATCAGCAAACTAGCATGTGGTTCCGCTGGTTTTTGTTCGTTTTACCCTACATTTTCTGATGCTAGCTATTACATCACTGCTCCGAGCCTCTGTTCATTACTTGTTTGTGTGTTCTTGATCTTCCCAAGTTGCATGACTAATTTGATGCTTCTATTAATTATGGAGCTGCCAACCCCATCAAGCAAAATATTTGTTCTTTTGGGGCTAGCACCTCGAACAAGCATAAAAATAGAGGGAAGCAGATATATTGTCGTGTATGCACACACCCTTCTTTCATTAGTTTAGATGAACCATTGATGATCAAGTTGGACCAGTGCATGTGATTAAAATTAATTTTACCTAAATAGATGGTGCAGAATAAACTACAACAACTAGATTTGCAACCACGAGATGCTGACGATATCTTCAAAGAACATTGCAACAGCAGCTAGGCTTCACAGCAACATATGGTAAGCCAGTGTGTTTTAGTACATATGAAATGTAATGCGAGTGGGCTGCTTTCTTGGCTTGTGCCCTCAACGTGTAATCCTACCGAATTACAAATAGTTCAGTTGTCTGCTTTGCTATATTGCTTGATTCGAATGCTTATTTGTTGTTACGCTATACCTGAGTTGGCCAATATGTCAGCAGTGCCTGTTGTACTATCGTAAAGAAATGCATGCCTATTTCATTTGAGTCCTTAAATTTTCCTCTCAACTTCATCACAAGACTGCCTTCGTAGTTTATATGAGGCCACACTGTTAAGTGCTTTCTCAGATTATTTCAACTGCTTAGATGCCTTGGCAACTTAAATATAGCGGTTGTACACACCCTTTCAACTAGGGATGTCAACTGGGTCCCGTTTAATCCTGATTAAAGTCCACTAGTGGTATGATAGTTCAAAAGAGTTTTTGTTTTTTGAGGTAAATGAACTAGGGAGGTAGCAAAAACTAACTAGATGGGACTGGCGGATGTCGTTTATTTTCCACTTACATCCCTAGTTTCATCTTACCATTTTAATTTCTTTTCGGCTGATGCTGCTTCGAACCATTTAAATATAGTTTGCCATGCTCGGCAATAATTCGTCCGTCGTTTACCATGTAAGCTTACTGCCTGGATCATACGATAACTATCTCTTACTGATGTCCAGCGGAAACCTTTCAGGATGCCGTTCACACTAGGACACAATGTACAACCCCAGAATCTATTTGTGGAAGTAGTGCGCCATCCATGTTACCAGATGGTAGCAGTTCAGAGGCAACACCGTCGGAGAGCAGTCTGAGCACATATATTATAGTGCTTGAGGCTCTACTAGAGGCAGAAAGAGATGGTGTGGCTGCCATGAATGAGGTAATCTTTATCTTGAGGCTGGAAATTATGGAATTAGCGGCACGCATTATGCAAGCAACCCAAGAATTGGAGGAAGTAAGAATGTTGCATTTGAAGACGGAGGAGGTCCTGCTGTTTCTGCTATCTGAAGCCCAAGCTAATCCCGGTTCTTCTTTAGATACCAGTTGAAATTGTCATTAGATGATTGTACTTGCATGTTGTGTCATGTCTCTGAATGGATTATGTTGCAAGACCCCCTATGTTGTCCATGTGTTGTAATGATCCGAATTTTTTAGGCGAGGTAATCCTTAGTACTTGTATGATTGACATAAGGTGAACTATTTTTGTGTGAGCATATTGTATTGGATGAAATAACTATTTGACTTAGAGTGTATCCAACCAACTGAATTCGAAGATCACGGCATTTCTAAATCATAATCATATATAAAGGTGGAATAAATCTTTGTTGTGGTTTTGAAGGAATAAATAACAAAATGTATAATTATCTGTGGATATTCGTAATTGAATACAAATTGGATTTGAATTTAGTTTGCCAGGTCCCAGGGAAAACGTGAATGCTAATTCTCCCAAGTTTTGAACGAAGCGGCTAAACACCCACTATAATTTGTGGGCTGCCTGAAGCAAGTGTTTGCGAGATGGAAATTACTGTCTACCCCTGACACTTGACATCCTTATCGACCGGATTTACACTACTGTCGATAGGGGTAGACTAGTAACTTCAATCAGACGTGACACGACGGCCTCTGAGCCCATTCAGACACGGTGGGCGCCAAACGTGGGCGGCAAAACACATTTGATTCAAGCTCGTCCGAAAGACATGTGTCTCTTCCTACATTTCCCCATTCATACACGGTGGGTGGCAAAACAAACTCTCCTCATCCGAAATTGATGTAGGCTGATATTTTAAATAGGGGCAGATGTGTAACTTCCATCAGACATGACACAACCGCCCTACCTGTCAGCCCCGTTCATACACCGTGGGCGCCAACCGTGGGCGGCAAAACACCCTCTCCTCGCCCGAAATAGTTACCGGCAAATATTTGGGAGATGCAAGATTACCGTCCTATCCCCAACCGACGCGATGTACGAAATTTTAAACGGGGGATAAGTTCGTAACTTTCCCCCATTTCAGAGAAGCGTGTCCCAAAGTTTGAGATCCCCCCTCCCCTCCATTTCCCCATTCATACACCATCGGCAGCACGACAACCTCCGCACTGCGGCCAGCCTCCTCCGTCCGCCACCCCATCCTCCACCTTGCCGAAGCCACTACCCCTACCCCGTCGTCCACTACAACAGATGGACGTCTCTCATCCACGGCGCTAGACCAGGATCCTTTCATCGCCTCCTCTCGCTTCATCGGCGCCGTCGTCCACCTTGTCGTTGCCGCTCCTACGACCGCCTCGTCCACGGCAACAGGATATATCCCCCGACCCGGTCGTCTGCCGTCTAAAGTCTTCTTCCCTGCCACCGACAGCCATCCCACCCGCAGCACCCTCAACGTATCAGCATAGACCTACACGGCATCGCAAGAGAGGTGGTACTCTTCCATATGTGCTTAAGTTATTGATCTCACCCGAAAAATAGATCGTAATTTGTTTACTGTACTTTTCTTGTCCGTACCAAATTGTAGTGGCTAGTTGAAAGCAAACATTGGTTGCAAAGTAGCTTTGTCCGGTTTGCACCTTCAGATCCGCCATGGCACGGGCACTATACTCGTAAAGCTTATGGTTTCCCCCCTTTATATTCACTACCATCATCGTAGGTGCTTCGTGTCGTGCTAGCACTACTCCTCAAGACCTCAACCCAAAGCTTACGTGTTGAAATACGAATCTGATATGATGCTCATATCACTAAAACAAAGAACGTTTAATTGGTCACCTAATGTTCCTATATTCATTTCGAAGAGCATGTGCGCCACCCACTGGTCCAGCTAGTTCCACTTTCCTGATTTTTCTCTTGATGCTAAGGGTTTTCCCCTTTTATCTACTCCCTCCGTTCAGAATTATTTGTCTCGGAAATGGATGTATCTAGAACTAAAATACGTCTAGATACATTCATTTCTGCGACAAGTAATTCCGAACGGAGGGGGTACTCTACTATGATCTGCGTAGGTGCTTTCTGTCGTACTAGCATTACTCCACCCTTCAAGCTAAACAACACAACACGCAGAATTCGAAAGCTTAGTTGTTCAAATATGATTGTGATATGATACTGATATTAGTTAACCACACATTTAATTGGTTAGCTAAAGGTCCCACTTGAGTTTCCAAATGCATGTCGCGGCATATAGAGAGACAGCATAATTGCATTTCTTTGTCACTTGTTGACCGTACTTTCTTGTCCATACCAAATCTTAGTTGTTATTTCAAAGCAAACATCGGTTGCTAACTACCCTTTGCGCGGTTTGCAGCTTCAGATCTGCCATCCCACTGCCACGGTCAACACTGTACTCGTCATGCTTATGTTTTTCCCATTTTATGATGACCACAATCAGCCTACGTGGTTCGTGTCATAATAGCACTGCTCCACCCATCGAGCTAAACAAGCTTAGTTATACAAATTCATATCTGATATTATTGCTGATATTAGTAAAAATGAGAGATGTTTAATTGGTTAGCTAAATGTTCCTACTTTAGTTTTGAAATGCATGTGAGCCACATATGGAGAGACCGGAAAGAATAGTATTTCTTTGTGCGCTCTGGTTCATCATGGGTGGCCAACCGACATTGTATTGAAAGACTTGTAATATCTTCAATCTGCTTGCTCTTCTGCTCTTCTTTAAGATGATACTCTTCTCTTGCGGTCGACTAGTCAGGTCGAGTTGTTCTCCCTTAGTATATTTTGAATCTGTCAGGTCAGGTCGACTTGTTCTTCTTTACTATATGTTGAAGCTATCATCTGCGAAGTGTCATCACTTCTGGAGCTCTCATATTTTGAGTAGTAGGCCACATTATATTAATGCACACAACAAATTACAGCATGCATGGCATCTTTTAAAAGAATTGCAGAGATAGCACAAAGGGGTTTACAAGGAGGCAGTATTGGATTAATCACTTCTGCATTACAAAGAAAATCTCACTTGTTTTTATGTTTTCATGCATGTCAGATATTGAACATTATCAAAATGAATATGAGAATGGGCGCATGAGAGGAATATTGCGGAACGATCCACTGGCTAACAAACTTGGCATGGTGGAGGATGGCCTATCTTATTCACCCATCAAGGTGCTTGCTCTAACTTTGCAAAGTTGTATTGGTCGCACATATTTTGCATCTGACCTCTTGCATTACTTCTACTTTGTTACACCATCTGCTTAGTTTAAGCATCATATATGAGTATATAGCATACCTATCCATTTTCTGTACCTATTCCATGTGTCATCACACTATGTTTTTCCAGTCAAATGTTGTTCTTTCGTAATAGATGTCCAAAACGAAGAGGGTGAGTGCAGATCCTCAAGGAGTACAAACTAGGTATTTGGAAAAGGTAGTGATACCTATTAAATTCGATAGATCAGCAGCCACAGAAAACACAGGCCCAACTGTACCACACTTTACCCCTACTCCAGTGGCCAAACCCCTATTAGAACTGCTGGGAGCCCAGCGTCAGGTACTGTCTATGATATCAATTCAAAATTTGAACTCCTAAATTTCTTCTTGTGCCTTACCTTCTCTCTTGTATGAAAACTAATTTCAGATGAATCTCCTTGCTCAAAGGATCATACGATCTCAAAACAATAATGGGCTCTGCATTGCTCTTGTCAGTACCTCTCTCCCATTTGCCTTGTAGCGCTGTACTTAATTAATTGCTATTTGATTATGTATCATCAGTCTGCACCTGAGCTTCATTATCCTCTGTTTCTTCCAATATTATTTGATCTATATTTACTCTTTGCAAAATGTAGAATAATGGCAACGCTTGTAAAGAATTTTCTTTGGGGAATTTATTGAATTATCCTTCCATCAACATGGAGAAGGGATTTGTCCAGCCCGTGTTAACATGTAATGTAAGTTCATCCTTCTCAAGCCTTTAAACTTTGTTCTAGTATAGATTTGGATAGGCATCATTTCCTCCACTGCTATTTGCTTTGCTGTTTACATCTGATTGGATGTTTGCAACAACTACCAGTTTCAAATTGTAGTTGTAAAAACATGTTCCTTATGCAGAACAGATCCATTTATTTGCTTATATAATTATGAAACCTGTTACGTGTCTCCTTGTTTCTCTTTCAGACTTGTATCTCTTACGCCAGGCAGAACTTTAGGGAAGATAGTGAGCCAAACCATCTTGAGGACAGCGAGATGACCCCAAGGTCCTGTCTTGATGAAGACAGTGAGTTGAAGCTACTCACCAGCAGGTGTGAGACAACCTCTGTACAGTCGCTGCCTCAATCAGTTCGACTTCTTCAGTCTCAACTTAAAGCGGAAAGTCTTGCTTCAGCTCAGCTCCGACTTGAAGTCAAAGATGCAATGAAGATGTCAGAGGACCGTCGTGCGCACCATCATGCCTTAAATCTAGTGTTGATGCATCTATCGTTGACACAACTGAGGTCTACTCAGCTTCTTCAGCTGTTTGGGGGGGGCGACCTGGCCAGGCCTAGTGCCTTCTGAAGTGCTCTCAGTTTTGTATATTCTTTTATCGGCGCGTTTATTTTCACTAGTTGCGAACTTTGATGCCCAGTGGATGTAATATGTGTGATAGCCGTGATAGCCTAGCGTAAGTTGCTTTCTTATTTATTTTCTTGTTGTCTTGTTTATTTGTTTGCTTGTAGTCATTGCAGTTCTTTTTCCGCAGTTTGCTAGTGGCTGCAATAACCTATTTTTTAAAACTAGGCCACAATAACCATGGGCTAATATTTACTGTAGTGACACTGGGCCTCCTACGGGCCGTAGAAACTGCGAGCCTTCTACGGGCCATAGAAACAGTGGGCCTTCTACGGGCCGTAGAAACAATGGACCTTCTATGGGCCGTAGAAACAATGGGCCTTCTACGGGTCGTATCATCAATGGGCCTTATACGGGCAGTATAATCGATTGGCCAAACATGGGCCAATAACAGGCCGCATTATGGTCGTAAATGGGCTAGAGTTGGAATCGTCCGTTCATGGACCGACCATAACGGGCCATCGTTAATAGGCCGTATTTGATGACGCTATGAAAATGGCCCAACGTATTAACGGACCACAAACGGGCCGATTGTAACCACGGGCTGAATTTGGCCCACAAGCAGAAAATGACAATAACGGGCCGTAAGTAAATGAATGCTGGAAATGAGCCCAAGAATAAATGGGCTCTGAGAAGGACGAAAGATAACATGGGCTGGAAATGGCCCAACGGAATAATAGGTCGTTAATGGGTATAAAGTGATACACTATTCATTACGGGTCAGTTTCACCACAGGCCGTTAATGGGTGTAAAGTGATACACTGTTCATTACGGGCCAGTTTCACCACGGGTCGTTAATAGGCAAAGAGTTACATAGGGCCTCATATGGGCCGAAAGACGTCATGGGCCATACATGGGCCAGAAGTGAAAACGGGCTGGAATCATATTGGGTGGCCCAGATGACGCTACTAGGCCTAATTCGGATAGGGCGTAACGGGCCTTGGGTTAGCAGGCTGTAAATGGGCTATATGCGAACAGGCCGTTAACAGGCTTTACATGGGCCGGCCCGCCACCTTTTGACCAAGTCAAATGGGCCGGCCTTTTCACAGGAATGGGCCTCTGTTGGGCCGTGCCACGTGTCGACGTATCATAGGCGCCTTCTTTCCAATGAATGGATGACATCTGTCCCAGCGATGAGCCGACACGTATTTCCTCCAGCCAATGATGATTTTACACGTGGAAAAATCCCCATTGGTCGGGGTTGTTAACGGGTTATCGGATCCAAAACCCGACCCGATAGCTTAACGGCGTTCTGTTACGGTGGATTCCATGTGTCGGTCACCCTTGATGAAAGCACTTCTGTGACGCGGGATTTATTGTCATGGAAGTGGACACTTCCGTGATGATAATTTTGGTAATGTCATGGAACACTTCTACGACAGCATAGGTATGACTATCTTGATTCTGTCATAAAATCGTCATGAATGTACATGCATGACTGAAAATGCAACCTACTGTGACAAATACATATCATCACGGAAGTGTATTTTTTTTGTAGTATATGGTGGCTGTTTTGAGGAAGATATAAGGAGGTTTATGTGTGAAAGAGCGTATCATATCACGGGGTTTGGATGCACCGGCGAAGTTTGCACCAACTCTCAATGTGAGAAAGGGCAATGCACGGTACCGAAGAGGCTAGCAATGATGGAAGGGTAAGAGCGCGTATAATCCGTGGACTCAACATTAGTCATAAAGAACTCATATACTTATTGCAAAAATCTACAAGTCGTCAAAAACCAAGCACTACACGCATGCTCCTAGTGGGATAGATTGGTACGAAAAGACCATCGCTCGTCCCCGACCGCCACTCATAAGGAAGACGATCAAAGAACACCTCATGTTTCAAATTTGTTACATAACGTTTACCATACGTGCATGCTACGGGATTTGAAAACTTCAACACAAGTATTTCTCAATTTCACAAGTACTCAACTAGTACAAATTTAATATCACTACCTCCATATCTCAAAACAATCATCAATCATCAAACTTCTCTTAGTATTCAGCACACTCATAAGAAAGTTTTTTACAAGTCTCGAATACTTAGCATATTAGGATTAATTTCCCAATTTAAGCAAATTACCATGCTGTTTAAGACTCTCAAAATAATATAAGTGAAGCATGAGAGAATAATAGTTTCTATAAAACAAATCCACCGCCGTGCTCTAAAAGATATAAGTGAAGCACTAGAGCAAAAACTATATAGCTCAAAAGATATAAGTGAAGCGCATAGAGTATTCTAATAAATTCGGAATCATGTGTGTTTCTCTCAAAGGGTGTGTACTGCAAAGATGATTGTAGCAAACTAACAAATAAAGAATCAAATAATACAAGACGCTCCAAGCAAAACACATATCATGTGGTGAATAAAAATATAGCTCCAAGTAAAGTTATCGATGGAAGTAGACGAAAGAGGGGATGCCTTTCGGGGCATCCCCAAGCTTTGGCTTTTAGGTGTCCTTAGATTACCTTGGGTTGCAATGGCCATCCCCAAGCTTAGGCTCTTGCCACTCCTTGTTCCATAATCCATCAAATCTTTTACCCAAAACTTGAAAACTTCACAACACAAAAGTTAAAGTAGAAAATCTCGTGAGCTCCGTTAGCGAAAGAAAACAAAACGCCACTTCAAGGTACTGTAATGAACTCATTATTTATTTATATTGGTGTTAAACCTACTGTATTACAACTTCTCTATGGTTTATAAATTATTTTACTAGCCATAGATTCATCAAAATAAGCAAACAACACACGAAAAACAAAATCTGTCAAAATGTGTTTTCTATTTTTTTCGTGAGAGGTACACTTGTGTTTTCGCGAGAGTCACGGCCGTGCCTCTTGGGAACGGAAAAAAAATGCTTTTTGTTCTTTTTTCTTCCGCGGGAGACACGGTTGTGCTTTCGCGAGAGGCACGGGCATGCCTCTTTCGGAAAGGGAAAAACCATGCTCTCGATTCGGTTTCTCGTCCGATTTTTTTAGTAAAAAAAGTTTGTTAAAACCTATCAACATGGGATCTAGCTTTGAAAGTCTTGACGCGAAGAAATCAATAGTAAAAACGGTTCGAGATTTGGACGCACGATATAAGAGATAAAATATTTTGAATAAACGGATCTACGAAAAAAGGAAAAACTTTCAGGTTGCGACAAGTGATGCACATGCAGCGCGCTACTTGTCGCAACCTTAAGTGGGAGTGATCTTTGTAGCGAATACTCCTCAACTAGTGATTTTGATATTTTATATTTTTCTCTGTTTTTAAATAAAAAAATATTTTCTATCCTTTTTAGAAGATATGTTTTTTGTCATGTTTTTTTTAGAAAAACAATAAACTGGGCCTATGGGGCAACGGGGGTTCGCCCTGGCCCTTCCCCAAGCGAACGGCCTGAAACGCTAGCTGGAGCCTGGAGGGCGAGAGTGAAGGAATCATCTGTTTTGAGCCTTTGTTCGATGGAACGTTCTTTTGAGACCCAACTTGATTGGCAACGCACGATAAATCGGTGCCTAGAGCGGAATTTCCTATTGGACGCACACTGCGTCAAAATGTCGACCCTTCGCAGAGACCTCATGATCTACCCCGCAAAAAAAAAGAGACCTCATGATCTAGCGATGACCTGGGCCAGGCCCACTAAGGTGTTGCAGCGTTTTTCTGTTTTGGGAACCTTCTAAAACTTCCTGGCCGGTTTTTCTGGTTTTGGGGACCTTCTAGAAGGTTCCCTGAACCGGTTTTTTCTGCTTCTTCCTTTTTCGTTTTTTTCTATTTCGTTTTTCTGTTTATTTTTATTCTACCTTTTTTGTTTCCGTTTCTATTTTTTATTTTTGTTTCTTTTTTCTGTTCATGTTTTTTGAAGAGTTCATGTTTTTTTTTGAAGAGTTCATGTTTTGAAAATTGTTCAGAAACTGAAAAAAATGTTCGTTCTTCTAAAAAATTCAAATTTTAGAGAAAATGATGTCTTTTTTCAAATTTTGTTTATAAATTCAAAAAGTGTTTGCATTTTTATAAAAATTTCAGGAATTTAAAGAAATGTTCCCGTTCTTTCAGAAATTGTCCGGAATTTTTTTGTTAAAATTTATCTGAACTTTTGTGATAATGACCTGCATTTCAAAAACTGTTCTTGTATTCAAAACTTGATCACAACTTCAAAAAATGTTCTTGTTTCCACATTTTTGTCACATATTCAAAATTTGTTCGCATTTCATTTTTTGTGATTTTCAGAATTGTTCTCCATTTCGAAATTTGTTCTGAAAATTCAAGATATGTTCATGATTTAAAAAAGTGTTCCTTGTTAATGTATACTTACTAAAATTTTGCTAGCTCCACTGGTTTTCGAAATGTTCATGTATACTTACTAAAAACTGTCCTTGTTTTCAAAATGATGTTCGCATTTTGAAAAATTGTTTTGGGAATTCCAAAAAATGTTCGGGAATTTCAAAAAATGTTCAACAATTCAAAAACAGATCCCATTATCAAATTTTGTTCTCAAAATTCAATAAATGTTGGAGTTTCTCAAAAATGTTCTGGAATTTCAAAAAATGTTTGCACTTTTCAAAATAGTTCCCACTATCAAATTGGTGTTCTTGAAATTCCATAAATGTTCGCGTTTTCATCAAATGTTCAGGAATTTCAAAACTATTTCTGTCAAAAAATCTTCACGTTTTTATTTTATTTTTGAAAAAATGAAAAAATGTTCGAATTGTTCAAATTATCGGATTTTCAAACATTGTTCATTTGAAAAAAATCAGAATAACCAAATAAAGTTTGAAAATTCAAAAAACTATAAGGATTCTGCTTTGCAATTAGTTCTTATACTAGCGCGCTCCTATTTTGACACGAATGTTTGCTAGCTCCACTTGTTGGCAGCTCTTCCACAAAGGATGGGGATTCAGTTTCAGAGTTCGAATCCTAGCTATAATTTTGCGTGCTTTCTTTTATTTTTAACATCGCCACGCTACTGTACCGCAAACAGACAGCGCCCACTAGTGGGCCGGCCCAAGTCGCGGGGTCTGCATGCGTCGCGTGGCTGTTCGACGCAAAATGCATCTAATAGGAACTCCGGACTAGAGCATCTATAGCTGGGCATCCCGAACCCGCCTCAAACATTCGGGCAGATGGGTCACTGACCGGTCAAAAAAAAGCGACCCGGACGGCCTCCTCAAACGAACCTCAAATGCCCGGCCAGCAGCCTCATATTTAGCCTAAATATGGGACGCCCGGCGCGCCCGCCACGTCAGACTGACGGTGGTTTTCCATATGAAATCGCCTGGAAACCCAGAGACGTCCGTCTCCGGTGAAGGTGTGAACGTCGCGTGGCGCCGCTCCGACTCGCCGCCCGAGCCCAAATCAAGCTATTTAAACCGGCTGGCGTCCCTTGGCCCTAGCCACATTCACATTCTCCCTCTCCATGCCACCAGCCCGAGCCCATCCACCTTCTCTATCCTGCTCCGCCGCTCTTCCCACGCTCTTCGCCTTCGTCGTGGTTCGGCAAAAGATAACCACATATGCTATACTCAAGCCGGAGCGTCGGTACCAGATCGAGCAGGAGATCTGGGCGATGCGTTCGAATCCTAGCTATAATTTTGCGCGCTTTCTTTTATTTTTAACATCGCCGCGCTACTGTACCGCAAACAGACAGCGCCCACTAGTGGGCAGGCCCAAGTCGCGGGGTCTGCGTGCGCGCGTGGCTGTTCGACGCAAAATGTGTCCAATAGGAACTCCCGACTAGAGCATCTATAACTGGGCATCCCGAACCCGCCTCAAACATTCGGGTAGATGGGTCACTGACCGGTCACAAACAAGCGACCCAGACGGCCTCCTCAAACGGACCTCAAACACCCGGACTGGCCAGCACCCTCATATTCACCTAAATATGGGACGCCCGGGCGCGCCCGCCACGTCAGACTGACGATGGGTTTCCATATGAAATCACCTGGAAACCCAGAAGTCCGACAGGCGTCTCCTCCGGTGGGGGGTGAACGTCGCGTGGCGCCGCTCTCGCTCGCCGCCCAAGCCCAAATCAAGTTATTTAAACCGTTCGGCGTCCCTCGGCCCTAGCCACATTCACATTCTCCCTCTCCGCGCCACCAGCCCAAGCCCATCCACCTTCTCTCTCCCGCTCCGCCGCTCTTCCCATGCTCTTCGCCTTCGCCGTGGTTCGGCAAAAGATAACCACGTATGCTATACTCAAGCCGGAGCGCTGGTATCAGATTGAGCAGGAGATCTGGGCGAGGCGCGCCGCGTTCGAATCCTAGCTATAATTTTGCACGCTTTCTTTTATTTTTAACATCGTCGCGCTACTGTACCGCAAACAGACAGCGCCCACTAGTGGGCCGGCCCAAGTCGCGGGGTCTACTTGCGTCGCGTGGCTGTTCGACGCAAAATGCGTCCAATAGGAACTCCCGACTAGAGCATCTATAGTTGGGCATCCCGAACCCGCCTCAAACATTCAGGCAGATGGGTCACTGGCCGGTCACAAAAAAGCGACCCAGACGGCCTCCTCAAATGGACCTCAAATGCCCGGACTGGCCAGCACCCTCATAGTCAGCCTAAATATGGGACGCCCGGGCGCGCCCGCCACGTCAGACTGACGATGGGTTTCCATATGAAATCGCCTGGAAACCCAGAGGTCCGACGGACGTCTCCTCCGGTGGGGGTGTGAACGTCACGTGTGAAAGGACCATGATGTCGCCTGGAGGGGGGTGAATAGGCATTTTAAAATCTTTTACGGATTTGGCTATATCCTAATGCGGAAATAAACTAAGCAAATACTTTTCAAGCACAAATTCTAAATATACTAGGCTCACGAAGTGCACCAACAACTTAGGATAAACAAGATGAGGATATGAGTAAGCACAAGTAAGTCACACAAACTTACTCAATGTATATCACGAGATATGGAAATGAATAATACACACAACCACAAGTAAGCAATACAAGCTTACACAAATTGTATCACAATATATGGAATTGAATGATACAAGCAAACTCAAGTAAGCACTACAAGCTTACACAAGTTATGTCACAAGATATGGAAATGAATGTTACAAGCTAGCAATTCACACTAAGCATAAGATAGAACAATAGTAGAAAGTATGAATTGCGAATATAAAGTGTAGGCCTAAATAATCTCTTCGAGGGAATGGCCAACACAATATAATGAGGACAACAAGATATAGTGAATGCACAGTCAAGTGACCAAAGTAAACCACAAGTAAGGAGTTAGCATTAGGGATAACCAAAGTCACGAAGATGAGGATGTATCCCGATGTTCACTTCCTTGGAGGGAAGCTAGTCACCGTTAGAGAGGTGGATGTTACCACAAAGGCACACCAACGCCACGAAGGCTCACCCTATTCTCCTTGAGATATCACCACGAAGGCGATTCTCATCCACTAGTGGTAGACCTTGAGGCGGCCTCCAAACCTTCACAAACTTTCCAGGGGACAAAACACAAGTTGATTCCTCACCGGAGCACTCCTACCGCCTAGGAGTCTCCAACCTCCAAGAGTAACAAGAACAAAGGGGAAATGCTCAAGACTTGCTCAAATCACGAATTCCTTTGGTCAAGAGAGGGAGAGGGAGTGGATCTATCACTTGATTGTAAAATCTCTCAAGAACTCTCACGAGTCTCTCCGAGATCTAAGATTTGGTGTAGGAGAAGTGAGAGGGAGCCTTTTTGTGTTCTAGGGTTCATATGAATGTGTTGCTCAACCCTCTACCGGATTAGTAGAGGGGTATATATAGCAAGCCTAGAAAACTAGCCATTTGTGAGTAAGTGGCTGTGTTGGGCCGGACATCTGGCCAAAGCCCGGACATCTGGCCCAAGTTGGGGCCCCGGACATCTGGCCCAAGTTGCCGGACATCCGGAGGACACAACCAGCATTTCAACACGGTTCTGGACATCTACGGCCGGATTTTCGGGCCAAGTCCCAGATATCCGGCCAACACAAAAACTGGAGGCGTCCCAAAAGTAAAACATCCATAACTTTCTCATCCGGACTGCGATTTTGATGATCTTGGGCTCGTTTTGAAGCTATGGAAAAGCTCCAGGTCCTCACATAGAGAACCACCCAAGATAAACCAAAATGGAGGATGCAAAGTATGCAAAGGTTAGATCATATATTTTGGGGAACCTAGTTGGCTATGGATTTATTTGGTATATAGGATATGAGTGGAATTGTGTTGGATAGGAGTAAAATATGCCTATGTTGGAATATGATGTGAGGAAGTAGAAATAGAAGATGTTGACTTGAGAAAATCTATCACTAACCCCTTTGGTCCCCTCTTAATAGTGCGGGATCCCTATAACTCAAGAATCATAAAAGAACTATACTAGATAGCTTCCGGAAACTCATTCTTGAGCATATATCCTTTTCGATGGTCATCGATCCGCACAACTAAAGCCAAAGGAACTAATACCTTTGACTAAAGCATTCCAATTGAGCTTGATGTTGACCTTTATGCTTGGCTCAAGTCAGAGCGATGATCTTGATCATGAGACTTGGTGAAGGCTTCAAGTAGCTCCCGCATAAGCCATGCGCGGAGCATTGCATTGTATTCATCTTCATACATTCATCACGTGATCATCCACAAGCTTCAGGCATGTAATCCTTCGGGATGGCTGTCTTTAACTTGCCCTTGTCAACCATGATCATCAACACTTGATGTCATCCTCTCATGGACACTTGAGATCTCTCTCTCTCTCTCGATGTGAGCCCATGAGAATCACCTAACCCTCAAAACCATAGGCAACACATAGTATGGGTTAGTACACAGAGTGCAATTGATAATTTCTTATCATACCACAAGATCCTATGTGGTGCATCGTTTGCGCTCGTGTGTTGACCATTTAGAGTTCGATCTCCGAGCTTCATCTTGGTCAACCGATATCTCTACTCCATGTTTAATCTTGACGTCATGAAGGGTATGTTGAATTCTTCACTTGAATAGATTTCTCAATCATGACTCAACACATGAGTCCATTATGATCATATCTTTGAGCCACTCCTAGAATTCATCATACAAATCATCCTTTTAAGATCTTGATCCATTATGGCTCAAACCATAGCTCTAAGCATCGCAACCCTTAAGATACTCCAATGAACTCCATTTTGATCATCTCGATGTAATTGTTGCTTCAAAGAAGTTGTCTTCCATTATTCTTCAATCATTTTTCAATGGGACTAACCTTCAAATGTATATCTCAATGCAAACATTAGTCCTATAGGATTGTTATTTAATTATTAAAACCACACATGGGGACTACATGTACTTTCAATCTCCCCCATTTTGGTAATTGATGACAATCTCAACAAGAGGGTTTATATAATGAATTTTTAAATAAGCATGCAATTTATCCGAGGGTAAACTGTATACTTGGGATGGTTGTACTATCATCAAGACACTACACAAGCATTTGATGATAGTACACCCATAGTATATAGAGCAAACTCCCCCACAAAATATGCATGTGTGAATGAACTTTGAATGTCATTGCATATATTGGTTGACATAAACTAGGAGAAGATTTCCCTATATACAATACTCATCCATGCAACAAGAATATATAACAGGGGTAGATATGCATGAGTGACAACAAGCACTACAAAAATACTTATCTTAAACCCTCTAAACTTCTCCCCCATTGGCAACAAATGCCAAAATGGATGGAAAAATCTAGAAGACTAATATAGTATGAGTTCCTCCTTAATGTGTGCATATCGCAAAAATGTGAGTGAAATCAAATGCACATATTCAATGATGAAAAAATTGAGGAGCTCAACCCATATATAGTATCTAGAATGCAACAAGATAGTATGATATGAAAATAAGATTAAACATGGGAGGAAAACATTCAAAAGATCCAAAGAACATATTTTGGACAAGATAAAATAGGAATATCCAATGTGATCATCATGTCAAGTATGGGTCCAAAATACATCCAAAACACTTGAGTGCGCAAGGATATATGCAATGCATACAAGCACTCACGACACAACCTCTTACCGAATCCACTATACGAATAAAAGGAACACACAAAGTGGCCAGCAAGGACTAAATGATATCAAGGAAAGATATGAACTTTCTTATGTATAAAAATTTCTAAGTGGACAATAATAATCATGATATGTATCCACAAAGAAACCCGTATACACAAAAAAGGTTGTAATTGATAAAAACATGGTATCCACAAGTGAATCCACTATTATACAACTTTGAGCCTAGCATAAGAGCAAGGCTCATGGCACAAAGTACATGGCACAAATTGATCTCATTTGCATAACACAATGTGACGCAAGCAATCAAAAGATCCGACGATCCAGAAGGATAAAAGAATATTATGATTTGAGCAATGGAGTGTTCTAAGGAAAATAGAGAAGCTCCCCATGATTTGTGCACTATTTAGAATTTTTTATTTTAATAAGTGCACAAAATAGGATCATCACTCCCCCAAAATCAATAGGAACACAAAACAATTGCAAGCAAGCATAGATAGGAAAATAAGCCTAGTAATTGCAACAAACATATGGTTGAGCAACATGTAAATGAGGCAACCTAATAATAGGCACAACCAAAACGATGTGTATGAGTCATGTCAAAGCACTTGAGAAGACTAATATAAGGATGAGAATTAAGCATCAACATAGTCTTGAGTAAATGAGATACAAGGTGCCAGACATGTCCTTCCCACACACACGAAGTTAAGCAGGTCACACACACACATCAAGCAAATGGGTTCACATGCTCACTAATAGCAAATTAAAAATCAAAGCTTGTGACAACCCATGGTGAAGATAGGAAATAATAGGCTTGTCAAGGCAAGCGCGAGGACAACAAACTTCACCAATCATGAGTGCACTAAGATTGAAAGAGGTCATACACGCACTCATACAACGAATGCTTCCATGGAGCCACAAAAGATATAAAAAAAGAGAATGAAACGGTGGACATGAAAGAATAGGGATATCAACTAGAGATGTAACTTCTCTCACGTGTATAGGATTCTAGGTAGATGACAATCATGGTGATATATATCCACCAAGAAGGATGTACACATGAAATAGTTACAAAAGGAAAGAATAAGATATCCAAACAGGAGTCATAAAATATACCAATGAGATCTTTGCTTGAAAGCATAGCACATGGCTTAATATTATCTTATTGTATATTAGTGAACTCCAAACACACAACCATCAAAGACAAGTCATTCATGTTGTCCAAAATAAATCAAAGTGAGAAATCAACATATGATAGCACACAAAGTTCAACATATGAACAAAGGAAAACTAATGAGCATATAAGATATGCATTGCACACATACTCATAGGAATATCTCACTCAAGTAGATATAGGATACTATAGACAATGAGATAACAAACTCCCATAACTCCATACAAACTAATAAGATGAACTCGAACAAAATGGTCTTTCGAGTTATCATTCGGCGTAGAAACCACATAAGTACATGATCATCTATACTAACACAAGCATAACATGAGAGATTAGAAATAAACACAATGCTTGGATAGCATATTATTGACATACCAATTAGATAGATCATCATGCAAAGCAACAACTGGAATAGCTTTAATCAAACGATTTTCCAAATATGATTTAAGATAACCAAGGGCAAAACCGCACAAGAATGCCATACGTGAACAAGGCATTGCAAGCCATGGCGATATAAGATAATCTCAAATATAAATTCTAAGTGGCATCCCTCAATTGTTCATATTAACAAGGATTGTGATATGCACAAAGCATATCACTCCCCCATAAGATGATGATCCATGTATTATCCATAAGAGGCAAACGAAACCCAACTAAGGATAATTAATGGATGACAATTTGAGTTTCAAATGAGCTTTACACACCACATAGTAACTAGATAATATTGCACTAACAATACTAGGTGGTATCCCACATATATACACATTTAAGGTTTGTGATATGCGTAAACATAGCACTCCCCCATAATGTGATGATCCATTAATATCTCAAAAGAGCCAAGGAAGATTCAACTAATGAAGCAATAAAGGCTCGAAACCACACACACAACTATACGACATGCATAACAACCTACACATGCTAGATAACACAAATCAAGCATACTAAGAGGCACAACATTAACAAATACATACTAGGTACAAAACCTAAACATGCATGGGGCTAGTAACTTTCAATGTAGACAATATAAATACAAGTTACCGCCAAGAGGAGCATTTGAATGACAAATATGATGATAATTCACTTGACTTGGTTTGAATCATAATGAATGGTGAGAATAATTTTTCTTTGTGAATTATCCAAGTCTCCAATGCCCTCCACACACCTATTGATCAAGTTTGATCTCGATGGTCCCCAACCACGTTGGGTCCTAAGAAGTTAGTAACAATAGGCTTGGCAACCCAAATGGTCTTATCCACTTTCAAACCACTTTGGGCACCAACATACTTGGCAAACATATTACCATCAATATCTTTCCTAAGTGAATAATGATCATTGATAATTGGAGGCTTAGAGATGTTACCGTTGGGACATGATGAAGCTATGTGTCCCTTCTTACGGCAAATATAGCAACATGTACTCCTCATTCTCTTATTCTTTACTGTCTCAACTTGGGAAGTAATAACATGGTTCATCATGGATAGTGGTCGTTCTTCAACTTGAGGTTGAACTTGAGATTGAGCTTGAGGCCGCTTCCCATGTAGCTTCCCTTTATAAGCCCTTTTCTTCAATGGACAAGATCTCACGTGATGTCCAACCTTTTTGCACTTATAGCAAGAAATGTTGGACTCGTTCTTGGCTTGGTCTTGCCCCTTTTTCTTGTTTATGGATTTCTTCTTGTTGGAGTGAAAACTATGTCCATCATCGCACTTTTCCAAGTCTTTCTTCAAACTAGTGACTTGGGCCTTGAGCTCATTAATTTCCTCTACATGGTTAGTTTCAAGACTAGAAACAAGAGGACTAGTGGAAGTATAAACTTCATGGTTAGAGCAACAAGACAAGGTAAGCAATTCATCATGAGGTGTATCAATATCATGTACAGAGGAAGTGCAAGGACTAGCACATGGAAATGAGGCATTTTGAGTAGAAGATGTGCTAATATCCACATGAGACTCACACGATTTTACCTTCGTGAACATAGCCTCATGAGCTAACTTTAGCCCATCATGAGAGATTAGAAGATCCTCATGAGTGCCCAAGAGCTTTTCATAACTTTCTTCCAATTTCCCATAATTGCTAGTTAGCAAATCAAGTTGAGTCCTTAGCTCAACATTTTCTTTCAACATTGGTGCTTCACACAAGATAGAGTTAGTAGCACAATCATCATTATCAATATGTGAGGAGCATGTAGAAACTAGAGACTCCGCATGAGTAGCTTGAAGTTCCTCATGAGACTTAGAGAGTTTGGTGAGCTCTCCTTTGACATTCTTGTAGCCAAGGTCAAGGTGCTCAAAATCCTCTTTAAGTTTACAATGAGTAACTTCAATCTCTTCTTTTAAAGACCTCAAGTCACTAAGACATTGATGAGCCTTAGCAAGTTCATCTTCAAGTTGTTCACTTTTCGCTTGCTCGTTAAGAAATAAGTCATTAAGTTTTTGAAAGCAAGCAAGAACATCTTGGAACCTTTTATAAGTGTTATCTTTAGCTCTATGAAGAGTTTTCCCAATCTCATAGAGATTTTGAGTCAAGTCATCATCATCATCATCCTCATTACAACTATCATCATTATCACTAAGAGAAGATGATACCTCGTCATTACCTCTTGCCATGAGGCACATGTGAACAAAGGGGGTGATGATGATTCTTTTGGAGAAGAGGGTTCTTCATCAATCAAGCATGCCTCATCTTTCTTGATTTCCTCTACATGGTTAGTCATAGAACAACTAGAGGAAACCAAATCATTTCTATCATGGCAACATGGGAGATCAAGCATATCATCAGAAATGAGCTTACCACCATCATCACAAGATATTTCTTCACTCACCATGTCATTACCTTGTGGCACGCCACATGATGGTGAAGTGGAAGATATTGAAGTGTCCAAGTAATTGGAGGTGGAAGCAATATAGAGTTCTTCATGATTTAAAAATGTGGAGAAATCCTCCATTAACTCCCCGAAATTCATCAATATTGGACCCACCATATATATCTTCAAGTTTGGTCCAAGCCTCATGAGCCGACTTGCAAGTCAAGATTTCCTTAAACACTTCGAAGGATATAGCTTGGTGAATGGCACTCAAAACTTGACTATCAAGATGCATATCCTCAAGTGATGGAGATTGTCCATCCTTTAGATTTGAATCCCCTACAACAACAATTTGCAAAGCATTTGGACCCATGGCCTGAAAGTGACAAAGCATGTGTAATCTCCACATAATGTAATTTTTTCCATTAAAACAAAATTTGTCATCGTGCACTAGTTCACTAGTCGGCATCGTTACTCTCTAGGCGGTGAAGCCTAATAAGGAGAGACCGGGCTCTGATACCAATTGAAAGGACCACGATGTCGCCTAGAGGGGGGGTGAATAGGCGTTTTAAAATCTTTTACGGATTTGGCTATATCCTAATGCGGAAATAAACTAAGCAGATACTTTTCAAGCACAAATCCTAAATATACTAGGCTCACTAAGTGCACCAACAACTTAGGATAAACAAGATGAGAACAACGAGGATATGAGTAAGCACAAGTAAGTCACACAAACTTACTCAATGTATATTACGAGATATGGAAATGAATAATACACACAACCACAAGTAAGCAATACAATATTACACAAATTGTATCACAATATATGGAATTGAATGATACAAGCAAGCTCAAGTAAGCACTACAAGCTTACACAAGTTATGTCACAAGATATGGAAATGAATGTTACAAGCTAGCAATTCACACTAAGCATAATATAGAACAATAGTAGAAAGTATGAATTGCGAATATAAAGTGTAGGCCTAAATAATCTCTTCAAGGGAATGGCCAACACAATATAATGAGGACAACAAGATATAGTGAATGCACGGTCAAGTGACCAAAGTAAACCACAAGTAAGGAGTTAGGGTTAGGGATAACCAAAGTCACGAAGACGAGGATGTATCTCGATGTTCACTTCCTTGGAGGGAAGCTAATCACCGTTAGAGAGGTGGATGTTACCACGAAGGCACACCAACGCCACGAAGGCTCACCCTATTATCCTTGAGATATCACCACAAAGGCGATTCTCATCCACTAGTGGTAGACCTTGAGGCGGCCTCCAAACCTTCACAAACTTTCTGGGGGACAAATCACAAGTTGATTCCTCACCAGAACACTCCTACCGCCTAGGAGTCTCCAACCTCCAAGAGTAACAAGAACAAAGGGGAAATGCTCAAGACTTGCTCAAATCACGAATTACTTTGGTCAAGAAAGGGAGAGGGAGTAGATCTATCACTTGATTGGAAAATCTCTCAAGAACTCTCACGAATCTCTCCGGGATCTAAGATTTGGTGTAGGAGAAGTGAGAGGGAGCCTTTTGTATTCTAGGGTTCATATGAATGTGTTGCTCAACCCTCTACCGGATTAGTAGAGGGGTATATATAGCAAGCCTAGAAAACTAGCCGTTTATGAGTAAGTGGTTGTGTTGGGCCGGACATCTGGCCAAAGCCCGGACATCTGGCCCAAGTTGGGGCCCCGAACATCTGGCCCAAGTTGCCGGACATCCGGAGGACACAACCAGCATTTCAACACGGTTCCTACGGCCGGATTTCCGGGCCAAGTCCCGGATATCCGGCCAACACAGAAACTGGAGGCGTCCCAAAAGTAAAACATCCATAACTTTCTCATCTGGACTGCGATTTTGATGATCTTGGGCTTGTTTTGAAGCTATGGAAAAGCTCCAGGTCCTCACATAGAGAACCACCCAAGATAAACCAAAATGGAGGATGCAAAGTATGCAAAGGTTAGATCATATATTTTGGGGAACCTAGTTGGCTATGGATTTATTTGGTATATAGGATATGAGTGGAATTGTGTTGGATAGGAGTAAAATATGCCTATGTTGGAATATGATGTGAGGAAGTAGAAATAGAAGATGTTGACTTGAGCAAATCTATCACTAACCCCTTTGATCCCCTCTTAATAGTGCGGGATCCCTATAACTCAAGAATCATAAAAGAACTATACTAGATAGCTTCCGGAAACTCATTCTTGAGCATATATCCTTTTCGATGGTCATCGATCCGCACAACTAAAGTCAAAGGAACTAATACCTTTGACTAAAGCATTCCAATTGAGCTTGATGTTGACCTTTATGCTTGGCTCAAGTCAGAGCGATGATCTTGATCATGAGACTTGGTGAAGGCTTCAAATAGCTCCCCCATAAGCCATGCGGGGAGCATTGCATTGTATTCATCTTCATACATTCATCACGTGATCATCCACAAGCTTCAAGCATGTAATCCTTCGGGATGGCTATCTTTAACTTGCCCTTGTCAACCATGATCATCAACACTTGATGCCATCCTCTCATGGACACTTGAGATCTCTCTCTCTCTCTCTCGATGCGAGCCCATGAGAATCACCTAACCCTCAAAACCATAGGCAACACATAGTATGGGTTAGTACACAGAGTGCAATTGATAATTTCTTATCATACCACAAGATCCTATGTGGTGTATCGTTTGCGCTCGTGTGTTGACCATTTAGAGTTTGATCTCCGAGCTTCATCTTGGTCAACCGATATCTCTACTCCATGTTTAATCTTGACGTCATGAAGGGTATGTTGAATTCTTCACTTGAATAGCTTTCTCAATCATGACTCAACACATGAGTCCATTATGATCATATCTTTGAGCCACTCCTAGAATTCATCATACAAATCATCCTTTTAAGATCTTGATCCATTATGGTTCAAACCATAGCTCTAAGCATCGCAACCCTTAAGATACTCCAATGAACTCCATTTTGATCATCTTGATGTAATTGTTGCTTCAAAGAAGTTGTCTTCCATTATTCTTCAATCATTTTTCAATGGGACTAACCTTCAAATGTATATCTCAATGCAAACATTAGTCCTATAGGATTGTTATTTAATTACCAAAACCACACATGGGACTACATGTACTTTCAATGTGGCGCCGCTCCGGCTCGCCGCCCGAGCCCAAATCAGGCTATTTAAACCGGCTGTCGTCCCTCGGCCCTAGCCACATTCACATTCTCCCTCTCCGTGCCACCAGCACGAGCCCATCCACATTCTCTCTCCCGCTCCGCCGCTCTTCCCACGCTCTTCGCCTTCGCCGTGGTTCGACAAAAGATAACCACGTATGTTGTACTCAAGCCGGAGTGCCGGTACCAGATTGAGCAGGAGATCTGGGTGAGGCGCGCCGCGTGCGGCGCCTGCATTGTTGTTCGGTTGCCTCCAGACTCGCCGGAGTCGGAGGAGGAGGAGGCGGATGGAGAGGAGCAGCAGCCGGCTCCAATGGAGGTGGTGGATCCGAAGGAGGACGAGGCGGAGCAGCTGGAGCAGGAGCTGGTGGCGACTCCGGGCTTCAACATGGAGGATGTGGAGGCGGAGTTCGCGGTCGCCCAAGCGGCTGAGATGGCGGAGCAGTAGGCCATCCGGGAGTCCATTCAGGATGAGGCATATATGGAGGCCAACCGGCAGTTCATCCGGCAGGAACGGGCAGCGACCGACGCATTCTTCGACGAACTTGACGCGGAGATGGAGGCGAAGGGCGACGCGGAGCAGCCGGAGTTGCGGTTGCCGCCCATGTACCCAGAGCCGGGCACGGAGATAGTGGATATCTCCGACAAGGATTAGGGTAGTATAGGTTATTTGATCTACATAGTACGTGCATTTCATCGGTTGCATGCTTTCACATGGATTTACGATTTTTAGTATAAGGTATTCAGATGCAGATGAGAAAATTTAAGGCCTGGCCGGATTTGATGTCCGCAGTTATAGATGCTCTTGTAGCTGCAACCGTACCAACATTGCAGCCCGTATGGCTCGCAAGAAAGCGGGTGAAAGTTCAGGAAACAAAACATCAATGAAAACTCAAATTGTTGCTTGAAAATTAGGCAATTTGCTAATCAGTTTTATAAAAAATGTGTTTTAGAAAGAAAAAAAAATATTAGCATTGTACCATGCAGAGCTCTAGTATAGTAGATGAAAACATGAACATCAACATCGCACATGTAGTAACAAACGTATATGATTAAAAAGTAGATCAGCATATGTAGCATGTATTGATCGGTCGTAAGTAAAGCAGTCGTGGCTGCTGCAGAGGCGATGTTGTTGATGACGGTATTGGTGAAGCAGTCGCTCATAGAGCTTCCCAAAAATCGGATTCGCTCTCTCCCAGTGCAGACTATGTTAGTGGCGTCAGCAGCGAGAGGAGATAAAAACACTAACTCGATTTAGTGTACCTTTGGCAGTTGCCGATCAGTCGTACATATAGTAGAACCGGACAACTCATAAACTGACCAGGTTTCCAACTCATAAACTTACTAGGCAGGAGAGCAAAAGATAAGATTGGATTTTGGTGGACTATCCACGTGCCTGTCTGCCCGAGCGCTGCCCGATGAGGCAAGCGCATGTGGTGTTATCTTTCTCTCCTTATACTTATCCTTTAGTGAAATGGAAAAACTCGATACAAGTTGGTCTCACACCACCTCCATTTTCGAGGTGGGACTAAGCTCCTGTTTGTTTCAGCTTTAGACAGCAGCATAAAAAAATAGAAGCTGAAACAAATATCTATTTAGAATCAACTTTGCCCGTGAAACTGTATGTAGATTCGGGTCATTTTCAATGCAAATGTCTGAAGCACGTCCAAGTGTATTTCAATGGCAAAGCTGATTCTAAGCTTCAATGGTAACTGAAACTGAAACAAAACCTAAAATTTGCACCTTCAGTCTTGTCATACATGGGCCTTTGAAATTTATTAAGAATTAGCAAACATGCACGTGCGTTGGAACGGAAAAGATAAACTCTCATGCAACCCTAGTGAGCTTGCTACTTTTTCTCTTTGTACCATCAACGCTGGTGGCCAATTGTCCACCTAATTACGACAAATGTGATAAATCTCAAGGTGGTGAGTTTGGTCATCACATTTTAGCATGCTCAAATTATTATAAAATAAGCATAGCTAAGCAAAAATTATGACAGGAGATTAATAAGAAACGAAGATCAGTCTCAAGGCAATGAGTTTGGTCAGTTGCCAAGCTCCTCACAGTGCATGTTGCGAACCAATTCAACACCAAAATGTCCATAACAGCGGAATTTATTCCTTTGTTTCATGTGCTGGGGATACAGAATATTCCTTTGTTTCCTGTGCTGAGGATACATAATTTAGTTTTCTTCTTTTTCTTCCCTTTTCTTAACTTCTTTCCTTCCTAGCCCACAATCTCATTTAATAATGAGATACTCTCTTCATCTGATTTAATTATCAACATCTTTGTTTATTGATTCTCAAGGAGGCTTCTTGCTTTTGCAGGCAACTCACGGACCCATTTAAATTAGCAGGAATTTGTGTAAAGAGGCGAGGTAGGATTGTCTAATAAGCAAATGAAACCCTCTCATCTCTAGTTCAGTTAGCCTTCTCTTTTATACTCTACATGGCTGATCATGAGATCGAGTCCCCATACAACTATTTCTTTTTTGTCCAAAAAAGGCCGCGGGATTGTTTATCCTGAAAAAGGGTGCGGGCAACGGACGGACTGAACCCAAATGAAAGCCCATTCTTATGACTTAGGCTAGTTGTAATGGTAGTATCATAGCTAGTATCATGCATGCCAACTATGCAATTTTGATGAGGTGTCATAGTCTTAAATGAAGAAGAGATGGTGGAATATCATATCATGATACCGTATCATAATAAATATTATGCTACTTTGTGTCATGCATGGCAATAAATAAAGTACTACATGATACTAATATATAATATTATGCATTAGGGAGGTAGTATTATACACTAGTATTATATGCATGATACTACTACATGATACTTCCCATTACAACCAGCTTTAGCGGCCAAGCTTTTTTGGGTCAAGTTTGGAGCGCGGGCGAACAGCTGGATGTGACCCTTCTCTCTAAGAAACTGCTAGATGCGGGCCGCCGGATGAACAAGCGTAGAGAGGCAACGTAGTACAAAACTTGAACGAATTGTTTTCTAGCAATGTGTTATTTCGACGCATGGACGCACAAAAAATTAGTATCTCTTGGATAAAAAAAATTCAAAGAAACCTACCTCCGATTATTAGTAATGAAAAATGATGAAAAATATATAGATATAGATTAGCTATTGAGCCAAGCCCAAATATTTCAAAAATTATTTGATGAACACCAGCAACCAAATGGAAGGAAAGCAACGATCTACATACACATCTCGCAAAAATAAAAAGGGAAACGGTTCGGTTCGGTGCACCGGCCGAAACTGGGCCGGTCCCTCCTCATCGCGCAACGCACACACACGTGGACCCACATGGCCGCTTGACCACCGCTCATCATAGAAACCTTATCCTTACCCCCACGCGAATATCTATCCAATTTCTTCCCCTGCCGCTCTTCTCTCTGTCTCTCAATCCCCACAATCCCAACGCCAGTGACTGTGCTTGAGGTGTGCCGAAGCCGACACGAGCGAGGAGCTGCGTCGATGAAGCGCCACCACGACGAGCTGCGCCCATCGAGCGAGGTCGTGGAGCGGCCAGCCTACGGCGGAGGCTGTTTGTGTCCTCGGCCTGACGACGATGCGCAGAGGGGATGCACTGGGACCCGATGCTGGAACCGGCATGGGGATCTGCTTCAACCAGCGCCGAGATTTCCTTCAACGGCGAGGATGGTGGTGGACGGCGACAACGGTTGCCGTCGCGGTAAATTGTTCTTTTTTTAATTTTTGTTGAAACTACTTTCGAATTTTGCTGGAACCATTTTCTCGATTTGCTGCAACAGGAGGGGACAATGTCGGGCGACCACGGCCGCGGGTGCCATGATTTTTGTTGCATAGATTTTTTGCTGGAACCAGCATTTTGACTTGTTGCAATCGGCAAGGATGGTGCTGGGACGGCGGCGACGACGTGATTTTTTTTGCTGCATTGATCTTTTTTCTTCTTCTGAGGAACCATTTTTCATTTTTGCTGGAACTATATCAATTTTTTGTTGGAACCATATGTGTTTTTTGCTGGAACTATATTAATGTATTTCGCTGGAATCATAGCATTTTTGCTGCAACCACATTATTATTTGCTGGAACCATATTAATTATTTGCTTGCTGCAACCACATTATTGTTTGCTGAAACCATATTAATTATTTGCTGGAACCATGTGTTTTGCTTTCAAGCTGGCAACCGACGAGCGGCGATGCCGACGGCGAGCGACGAGAGTTGGGGAACCATCGGAGCTTCCAGGCCGGCGCAGGCATGGATCGATAACACTTTTTGTGTTTTGTTTCCTTGTACGTGTGAAAAGGAAAAGGAGGCGAGATCTGACAGTTCGCTACTTCCAAAGCACCCGGCGCCTATCCTATCGTTGCCCAAATAAAAACGATCTGCTTACACATATCCATGGGAGGGACTCTCGATCGAACAACCAACATGACCGTGGCATAGACTTGCGCCGCCCTGCCTCCCACGCTCTGAGCATGGCCGTCTACGTACACTCCTCCCAGTCCCTCCAAGTTGGAGATACACCTGTGTTTAGTTTCCTGATTTGCATGTGGCTCGCACCCGCCATGTAAAATTTGGATGGTTTGGTAGGCTGCATGGGCTGGTGAGCCTGGTCCGTGGATGTAAAAGGAGGCCTCCCAGCCAGGCCGAGGAAAACGCAAGTATCTCGCGTTTCTCGCATGCAGGCTCTGGCTCGTTCGCTTTTCTTCTACTATCTTTCATCTCTTTGCCGCTAGACCAAACGCCGCCGTTGTCGTCCTCAACCAAACGCCGCCGTTGTCGTCCTCAACCAACGGTCGCCGCCGCCCTCGTCAAACTCTGTTGTCCTCGTTCAACCTCCACCAAGCGCTGCCATTGTCCTCGACCAAACGTCGTCGTCGTCGTCGACCGCCGCCGTGGTCCTCGACCAAGTGCTGTCGCCGTCGTCGTCCACGACTAAGGGTAGCCGCGCGCCGCCATCGTCCTCGATAAGTGTCTTCGCCGTCGTCCTCGACCAAGGGTAGCCGCTGCCGTCCTCGACCAAGTGGCGTCGTCGTCGTCCTGGACCAAGCGTCGCCGCCGCCGCTGTCCTTGACCAAGTGCCGTCGCCATCGTCGTCGACCAAGCGTTGCAGCCACCGTCGACCTCGACCAAGCATCGTTGCTGCCGTCCTCGTCCTGCCGTCTGGAGCCGCCGAGCTCCGGGTCTCGTCGCCCGGCGCTGCTGCGTCACAGCGTTCCTCACTGAAGGAAACGATCGGTTGCATTTGCACGGTGACTCGCGGCAATATCGGTCGAGTCTGCACAACTCGGCCAATCTATCTCCTCTGTTTCAGTTCAAGTGTGCGAGATAGCTGGAGCAGTGCAGTTTTGGTCATGATTGGCGGCTCGAGCGATGGATTACGTATTAGCCATCTGTCGCTGAAGTAGCTAGCAAACAATGATATGTCAAGCCCAACAAAATTCAGAAAAACCTGCTCGTAGTGCAGCAATATCATGCAAGTTCACCAAACACCCATCTCTACTCATCCTTGCATCAGCCCAACCAGGCCAGGCTCACCCAGGACGCCCCATGCAATGCAGCCTGTAGCTACGCAAGCAACCAAACACGCCCTAAAGCGTAGCTAGGAGCCAGCACACATCCAACAGTCAGCCATGGAAAACTGAAGACATACTCCTACATAATAATTGCACTTGTGAAAGGGCGTGGAAGCTGTCAAATCCACGACATAGAACAGATTCCTAGCTAACGATTTGTTTTCAGCATCGCCACTTCAGTACCAACTACAGAAACAAAGAAAACATCGACTCTACCAGGGGTCAAATTACATGCAGCTCCAGTTCGACTGCCTTAGTTTCCGAAAATTTGGCGCAAGAAATGAACCCCTACTACGGTTCAGAGTTGAGACAACAAATAGGCCATACAAAAAGTAGCCTATCCATCTATCAACTAAGTAGCTCGGTCATCTTTCGATCTGTTTCTCTTTTGAACAGGCTTCCATGTGTTGACATACTCGAGGAATGACGTAGAAGGGCTGTCCTTTGGATGAGCATGTACACGAGATGAACGCCGCAACACAGCCTCTTCAACTAACAACTGATGTGTCACCTCCTTCAATCTCTTCTCCACAGCATTACTATATTCACGAACAAAGGGAAAGCTACTTGTTAGTTTTGCTTCTGCGAACCTAAAGCCAGCTCTTGTCCTCAACAGTAGGTACAAGGGCAACGCAAAAGAATACTTATTCATATAGACAGAAAAACATGCGCAAGTGAAATAAACAACAATGAGTTGCGGTCTGGAAAACAGTTTTGCATGGACAGAAAAAAAAAATCATTTCATTTTCAGTGAAGAACGCTGGGCACTAATTTTTCTTTTTTGAGATTTCCATGGTTTGGCATTGGAAACTTTGGATAATTTCTACTCCACCCGGAATTAGTGTAGATACATCCATTTGGACGACAACTAATTCCGGACGGAGGAAGTATGTAATGAGATATCTATTTCAAAGGAATCAAAGGGCATCATTTAGGCCCTGAACCAGCCCTTTCACAAAAAATAGGTCAGCATGGCCTGACCAGTTTTCAGCGATGTCACAAAATTTGGTGCCAAGTTCTTCCAGATCCAGAATACAAAATTAGTGGTTTATGACACCCCCTTCTATAATACAGCCAAATATCATCGCAAAGGAATAAAATTGCGCTAAACAATAAAAGCACTATCATTCACATTGGTTAGACCAATCTAATGCTATGAAGTGCAATGTTCATTAAAGCAAGGTTGACAGAGGACAAGATCGTAAAATGCACAGAACAGAAACTAGGATAGATTCAAGATATTGGATATAAAATGTGATGATCTGCACTTCCTAGTGTCAACTACTCCTACATCTCTATTCTAAGAATCAACAGAAGGCAATCACCACACCACAAAAACAGTCCAATAGTACGAGATAAATTAAAGAATATAATAATAGAAGACTTTCAGTTCCATACCTTATCTTGTTGTAGAACTTGTCAAGCTGTTGTTTGAGTGCTCTCTCCCTTATGCCTTTAATGTTTAAAGACCCAATGAGCGCATCAAGCTGTTAATTGCAGAGTTAACATAGATTGTTGTACATAGAAAAGGAAGCAAAGAAATTTATACAGTAGCAAACAATCACCTCTTCCTTGGTGCTATAGTACCCCCACTCTTTGGAATCTGCACTTTCAACAAAAAGTCTTCCTTCACGCCTAAAAAACCAATACCTGTTATAGTATCTGTCTTTTCCAAGAGGACTAGTTCGTACTGATTGGTCCAGTAGTTCTTTCTCCAGATGCCTCCCCTATAAGCAGAGAGAAGCACTTTCATGAACAGTTTCAGCAGAGACATGCATGTACATATGTAAGAATTAACATGTGTGCATAAAAGGTTACATGGATTAAACTTAAAAGATATACTGATATATAGGTAGGTTCTCACCAGATGCAATTTCACATCTCCCATTTTGCTGGCGGGAGCGTTTTTCCTCTCCTTCCCTTCTTTTGCCACAAGCTGGCTATTAACATTCCCGTTGCCGTCCTGTACAGCATTTGTCTGATTCATTTCCTTTTCTGTTACATGGATTAAACTTAAAAGATATACTGATATAGGTTCTCACCAGATGCAATTTCGCATCTCCCATTTTGCTGGTGGGAGCGTTTTTCCTCTCGTTCCCTTCTTTTGCCACAAGCTGGCTATTAACATTCTCGTTGCCATCCTGTACAGCATTTGCCTGATTCATTTCCTTTTCTGTTGCCACTTCCATGATCAGCTTCTGCTCTTCCTTACTCTTTCTAGCAATCTCTCTTTTTTCTGCTGCAAGTGCATGTTGCTGATCAATGCGTTCGTCTAATTTCTCTTTTACAGCAATAGTTGCAATGGCTTCATCTACCAATTCCCGTAGGATTTCAAGTTTCAGGCTAGTGGGAACAAGACCATAGTGACCCCTCCGTACTGTTGATATGTTACTGGAGATACTTGTCATTTCCATGAAATCACATAGATACTCCTTCCAGGTGACTAGAGATACCTACATACAATATGATTCATGTTTCAGGGAACAGAATATGGTACACGTTCGCCCAGACTTAAATTTTGAATAATAAGAAGAAGAAATCACCTTTGATTTTCTGTTCTTGTTCTGGATAAACTCAAAATATTCGCCTTCATCATTAATAAGCAAATTGAGAAGTGCAGTGTGTATTTCCACAAGAAGAACAAGATTGGTTTCTTTGTGGCAAATTGCATTCTCCAGATCTGACAAGGAAAACGGCGACAAGCATAAAAGCCTCCCAAAAGACATGCAGAAATCCCAGACCATCAGGAGATCTCCCACAGAACTTATAGGGACTTTGAAATCTGTGGATGCTGGGCATCTCTTTGACAAAAGAGGGTCATCTGCCACCGGCTTTACTAAAAGATCATCGATTGGGTATTTAACTGGTACTACTTGCTCCTCATCTGAAAGTCACATGGAAAGTGAACAATAAGAAGCCAGTCAAACCTGTAGTAAAATGAAACCCATGGTAAAATACAAAGTGAAAGAGATGACATGAATATCTGCTTAATTCACCTTTCTTTGACCTTTTGCTGGCATCTTCTGCAGTCCCATTCGCTAGTCTTTTCCTTGCTTTGGACAATCCTTCACCATCCTGTAAGCCATGATGTATTAGGATCATAATAATAAGAGAGAGAATAAAGGAAACAAGAAAAGATGGTTACAATCATGTCTTTTGGAGGCTCAGTGGGTATGCCATATTTCTTTGCAAGATTCATATGTACGATCCATGGAGAGTTTTGTGATGTTGATTCCCTGACAAAAATCTTGAGCATATTACGACCACAAGGTGCTTTCTTGCGAATTAGATCGTCGGCTCTGAGAACTGAAGTGCTGGTAATTGCATTGTCTTGACCAATCCAGCCCACCTCATAGCTTGTGGTTTTACCTGAACCTATAACCTTCAGAATCTTGCAAGCAGCCTCCGAACCATCTCTTTTAGCATGTAATTCTAATCCTTCAAACAGATTCTCTTGCAGACTGCCATATATCTTGTTGACAAGGTCAGTTAAGTTAAGTGTACCTGAAGCAAATGCAGTGTATCCGGCCTTAAAAATATAACACAAATATTCTCACCTAGAAATATTCCGCGTTCTTCACTAAATAGAATAACATGTAGCATATGAAAATATCATAGACATAAACGATAGTTTGCGACAGCGTGAAAAATAGCCTCACTGCAGATTATTAACAGTATACAGATGACACAGCTAACTAAATGTGCAGTAAACCTATATGCCAGACTGTCAGTCGCATGGATAGATTGCCAGCCCTGAATTGGAAATTTATTACAGTGCACACATAAAATGAGAAATCAAATGTGATGAATCAATGGAGGAGAACATATCATCAATTTTATCCAGAAAGAATGTCTGAACAATCCAAAAGAAAACTGATGAAAACAAGTGGGACTTGTCAGTGAATATAAACAGAAAATCTCAAACACGCGAAACTCCTTACCAGCATAAAATTCTAAACATGCAATGATGCCACAGATAATCAATGTCAAACAAACAGCATTAGCTCAATGGCCTTTAAAAAAACATTTCCTAAATGTAACTTAGTCTAGATATACACATAACAAAATGCTATACCGTTTCTTTTTCAAAGGCCAACAATGTGCATCATAAAGAAATAAGGATTATAGCGAGACTGAAACATTATAATCATGACAAGTGCCGATAATGTCATAATCAGGAAAAGCTTGGCCCTACTGTATTGGATCATCTGGAGAACAGGAGACATAAGCTCTCTTGGCAACTGTTGAGCCTTCTCTGCAGACCGCTGCTCTGAGACCAAAGCTTCCTCATAGGTTAAATTAGATTTTCCAGACACCTTACATGTCCAAACCCTTTTACGGTAAAGGTTCAACCTATTCAGGTACTCCCTAATCAATAGTCAAGGATGCACACTGTTGCTGCAACATAGTCTATTGCAAACATAAAAGCTGCAAAATGTCATATTTTGTTTGGAAATTATGATTTATATCAGGTACAGATCAATTAATTGTGAACAGTTATATGTAAGAGGATACTGGTAATCTCGAAATATCTCCTTAGTAAATCGAACTTGGAACACCTTCTCCTTGGGATCCAAGTCCTTTGGTGGGTCCAGTAAGAAGAAAGGTGTCCTCTTGAAGAGAGGCATTTGGTCCTTGTAATACAACCTCTACAAAACGAATAATTCGTTCCACACCTGCAAAATTTAACAACAGTTACTGCATTCTCCTTCAGGAGAAACTCTAAGCCATCAAGAGCCATGCACCGCATATATGAAGCACAAGACAAGGAGCGGGTAATGTACAGTAGTGTTAATTGATACTAGCATTGGTTCATGGGTACAGTAACTTTTGTAAAAAAAATGCATGAAAGTCATGGAACAACAAATGGAAGAATAACATTGCTTCAACTCCAGCCTATAACTTTTACACTAATCACACAATGTCGTGTGTTAATCTTTTACATAAAGATTTAGAATACATCATGTACAAGCTAATCTCCTATGTAAAGATTAAAAATACATTCTGTAAAAGCTAATCTTCACTAGAAAAATACAGTAATCGGCTCATATCCGCTCAATGCAGCCGTACACGATGTCCTTGTGTTAAACCTTTTTGTACAAAGATTCAAAATACATTCTGTACAGTGCACGCTAATCCTCGCTAGAAAATACAGTAACCAGCTCATATTCGTTCACTGCAGCCGTAGATCTATAACATGACCCAAGTGCAACACTTGAAATCCAGCAACCAAGAAGTTCTACCATTTTTTATAACATCAACAAAATGCACTTCAGATTTACGGCATGGAAATGCGTCATGCCGCTTTCAACAAATGGCATGAAGATGCCACTCCGATTCGCAGAATCCAAGAACCAAGAAACACCATGAAAAAAAATCAACACCAATCACCCACCAACAGATCGCCAATTAATGGGGCGATTAATGGCGCGACCAAGCCTCCGCATCCCGACCGCCTAGCGAAACCACCATTCCGTACCCACCAAAACTCGCTCTTACCCCCCACACCATCACTGGATACCCCGAAGGGCCGCCCCCAAACCCTAGGCCGTCAAAGACCGGGCATGCCACATCCCACCGGCCGCCGCCTAGAAATCATCCTCGCGCATAACAGAACCCACTAATAACCCATCAAAAACACGGAGAGATCAGCCCGAACCGACGGTCCTGCGTCGACCGGCGTCATAAAACGACGAGGGCAAGCATTCCGGGGCCTCACCAGGGAGTCCGCCGATACGACACGGCGGGCGGCGAGGCTGGGGGTCCTCGGGGATCTGCGCGCGACGGCGGGGCTACCGTGGGGCGGGGCGGCGGGGGAAGCGGAGGCCGGAACCCCAACCGCCGCTTTGGCGGCGCGGGGGATTTTTGGCGCTCGCGTTTTCGAGCTGAGAAGCCGAATGAGGAAGGGGGGAACGGACGAGCGCCACCGGGGCTTCCACTCTCTCGGCGAAATTTCTAGGTTTTTTTCCCCTTTGAAGGAATTTATAGCGGTTTGATGGGGCCAAAGAAACGGCGGTTTCTCGGTGATTCTGTTTGGACATTTCCAGCGAGGTACCTCAGCTTTTTTGTTTTATTACTGGGGCTAGCTGAAGCTTTTGTATGGCATGACAAAATTTTGAAAAGCAGAAGTTTGATGAATTTTACACAAAACATTTTCATATAGAAAACAGATAGATGAAGTAATTCTCTTTGCTGCACATGCGATGTCGTTGACAACAATGTTGGCGAAGACAGGTCGAAACAGACGGCAACGGAGACAGCGGGATGCAGCGCTACGTGACTTTAAAGGAAGATGACCCGTGGTGACAAACCTGAGAGGTCGCGTGTACTGCTTCTTGAAAACCTAAATCGCACTTTCCCGATGAAGGATTAGAAGGTGGTAGATTTTGGAGACCTGATGTCCTGCTCGCCGGTGCACACCGGCGTTCGGGATGGAGTAGATTACGATGACGGCGCAAGGAGAAACCCTGACTCGATTTGGTGCATCTTTGGTGCTGGTTGATAGGTCATGTAAGTAGGAGAAACGAATAGTCTCATGCTGTGATCATGATCTAAATTGACTAGGTTTCTAACTCATAAAATTTCAGGTCAAAAAATCAAGAAAGAAAATGACTAAAGGAATATGCGCTCCTGCAAGGCCGCGGACCTGATTTTGGTGAATCATTCAGGCGCATGTTAATGGTGTTATGACCCAAGGGTGCCTCGCCATACCTAGAGTCGGCTTAAGTAGGCTGTCCCGAGGCCCCTTAGGTCGTTTTATGCCATGGGCCGTCATCTCGGCCTATGGGCCTAATAGAGAGGAGGGCTCAGAAAACTTGGAGCATATGATAAGGAAACCGACGTCCAGGATGTCTCCTCCATAACCCTAACTGACTATGATCATGTAAACCCTAGACTCATGTATCCATGTAAGTCGGGGTTAGGCTAGTCAATAACGATGAGAACCATAGATTACTCTCAATCAATCATCACCATTGTACACCCCTATACTCTACCAATACATGTCGGTGCTAAAAACGACGGATCTCGGGTAGGGTGTCCCGAGTTGTAGGTCTAGGAACAATGGTAACAGGGGACGAAGGGAGACAGTGTTTATCTAGGTTCGGGCCCTCTCGAAGAGGTAAAACCCTACGTCCTGCTTTGATTATATTGATGTGATGGAGTACATAGTACAAGATGATTTACCTCGAGATTGTATGATTGTGTTCTAAACCCTAAGGCTGGTAATAGTGCCTCTGACTAAAGCCCACGGCTTGTATATACACCGGGGGTACTGTCGTGGAATTGTCACGGCATATGTCCTAGTGTGAGGACTTAGTCGTGGAGCCATCGCGATGAGGTTAGCTTAAAGGGGTTAACCGGGACAAAGGACATGAGGAGTTTATACTGGTTCGGCCCCTTACGATGAAGGTAAAAGCCTAGTCTAGTTTGTAGATGGTATTGCTAGGGTTCCGATGAGCAAGGAGCGAATACGCTTGACCCGGCTCTCGATCTGTTGTTTCTTGTCCTAAGCCGCCGCTAGGTCGTCCCCTTATATACACGGGTTGACGCCCTGCAGGCTACAGAGTCCCGGCCTGCTTATACAGCGTATCCGGCTCGGTGACCTTTCTTACGTGCCTTACAATACAAGTTTACATACACGGCGGTTTATATCCATGGGCCTTAAGCCGCCTTCGGGTCTAGGCCCTCTACCAAGCCTATCTATGAACTGCCGTATGATCTTGGGCTTCATTGTGATGAATCGTCATAGGGATGACCCGGCCCCTCCTGGGCGGGTTATACCTAATAGTTACATGATAACCCACAAGTATAGGGGATCGCAACAGTTTTTGATAAGTAAGAGTGTCGAACCCAACAAGGAGCTAAAGGCAGAACAAATATTCCCTCAAGTTCTATCGACCACTGATACAATTCTACGCACGCTTGATGTTCGCTTTACCTAGAACAAGTATGAAACTAGAAGTACTTTGTAGGTGTTGTTGGATAGGTTTGTAAGATAATAAAGAGCAAGTAAATAAAAGGTAGGGGCTGTTGTAAGTAAAGAAGCAATAAAGTAAATATAGCGAGTGTGGAAAAGTGGTGGTAGGAGTTGTGAAATTGCCCCTAAGCAATTGACTACTTTACTAGACCGATAGCAAGTTTTACGTGGGAGAGACCACTGCTAGCATGTCATCCCTGACTTGGAATTCTATGCACTTATGATTGGAACTATTAGCAAGCATCCGCAACTACTAACGTTCATTAAGGTAAAACCCAACCATAGCATTAAGATATATTGGTCCCCCTTCAATCCCGTATGCATCAATTTCTATGCTAGGCTGAAGTTTCTGTCACTCTTGCCCTCCAATACATAGTCCTATCAATCATACAACTAACCCTATGGTGTGATCCACGTGCGCGCTCATATGATGGGCACCAAAGGACAGCAACATAACCACAAGCAAATTAAATCAATTATAGCAATTCATCAACCACCGATAGGACAACGAAAATCTACTCACACATCATAGGATGGCAACACATCATTGGATAATAATATAAAACATAAAGCACCATGTTCAAGTAGAGGGTACAGCGGGTTGCGCGAGAGTGGACCGCTGTAGATAGAGGGGGGAAGGTGATGGAGATGTTGGTGAAGATGGCGGATGTGTTGGAGTAGATCGCGGTGATGATGATGATGGCCACGACAGCGTTCCGGCGCCACCAGAAGAGAAGGGGAGAGGGGGGCCCTTCGTCTTCTTCTTCCTTGACCTCCTCCCTAGATGGGAGGAGGGTTTCCCCTCTGGTCCTTGGCCTCCATGGCATGGGAGGGGCGAGAGCCCCTCCGAGATTGGATCTGTCTCTCTGTCTCCCTCTGTTTCTGCGTTCCCAGATTCTACCCCTTCACCGTTTTATATATTCTCAGAGATCTGTAACTCCGATTGGGCTGAAATTTTAACATGATCTCTATCCGGATATTAGCTTTCTTGCGGCGAAAGGAGGGAATCAACCAACATGCAACAAACAGGAACTGGCACTAGGCACTGGATCAATATGTTAGTCCCAAAAATAGTATAAAAAGTTGTCAAAAGTATATGAAAGTTGTAGAATATTGGCATGGTACAATCAAAAATTATAGATACGACGGAGACGTATCAGCATCCCCAAGCTTAATTCTTGCTCGTCCTCGAGTAGGTAAATGATAAAAAAGATAATTTTTGATGTGGAATGCTACCTAGAATAATCTTGATCATGTAATCTAATCATGGCATGAATATTAAGACACGAGTGATTCAAAGCAATAGTCTATCATTTGACATAAAAACAATAATACTTCAAGCCCACTAATAAAGCAATTATGTCTTTTCAAAATAACAAGGCCAAAGAAAATTATCCCTACAAAATCATATAGTCTGGCTATGCTCCATCTTCACCACACAAAATATTCACATCATGCACAACCCCGATGACAAGCCGAGCAATTGGTTCATACTTTTTAACGCGCTTCAGCATTTTCAACCCTCACGCAATACATGAGCGTGAGCCATGGATATAGCACTATAGGTGGAATAGAATGGTGGTTGTGCAGAAGACAAAAAGGAGAAGATGGTCTCACATCAACTAGGCGTATCAACGGGCTATGGAGATGCCCATAAATAGATATCAATGTGAGTGAGTAGGGATTGCCATGCAACGGATGCTCTAAGAGCTATAAGTGTATGAAAGCTCAGACTGAAAGCTAAGTGGGTGTGCATCCAACTTGCTTGCTCATGAAGACCTCGGGCATTTGAGGAAGCCCATCATCGGAATATACAAGCCAAGTTCTATAATGAAAATTCCCACTAGTATATGAAAGTGATAACTCAAGAGACTCTCTATATGAAGAATATGGTGCTACTTTGAAGCACAAGTGTGGTAAAAGGATAGTAACATTGTCCCTTCTCTCTTTTTCTCTCATTTTTTTATATATATATTTTTGGGCCTTCTCTTTTTTTGGCCTTTCTCTTTTTTTATTTTTTTTATTTTTTTGTCCGGAGTCTCATCCCGACTTGTGGGGGAATCATAGTCTCCATCATCCTTTCCTCACTAGGGCAATGCTCTAATAATGATGATCATCACACGTTTATTTACTTATAATTCGATATTACAACTCAATACTAGAACAAAGATATGACTCTATATGAATACCTCCGGCGGTGTACCGGGATGTGCAATGATCTAGCGTAGCAATGATATCAAAAAATGGACAAGCCATGAAAACATCATGCTAGCTATCTTACAATCATGCAAAGCAATATGACAATGAATGCTCAAGTCATGTATATGATGATGATGATGGAAGTTGCATGGCAATATATCTCGGAATGGCTATGAAAATGCCATGATAGATAGGTATGGTGGTTGTTTTGAGGAAGGTATATGGTGGGTTTAAGGTACCGGCGAAAGTTGCGTGGTACTAGAGAGGCTAGCAATGATGGAAGGGTGAGAGTGCGTATAATCCATGGACTCAACATTAGTCATAAAGAACTCACATACTTATTGCAAAAGTTTATTAGCTCTCGAAGCAAAGTACTACTACGCATGCCCCTAGGGGGATAGATTGGTAGGAAAAGACCATCGCTCGTCCCCGACTGCCACTCATAAGGAAGACAATCAATAAATACCTCATGCTCCGACTTTGTTACATAATGGTTCACCATACGTGCATGCTACAGGAATCACAAACCTCAACACAAGTATTTCTACTAATCCACAACTACCCACTAGCATGACTCTAATATCACCATCTTTATATAGCAAAACTATTGCAAGGAATCAAACATATCATATTCAGTGATCTACAAGTTTTATGTAGGATTTTATGACTAACCATGTGAATGACCAGTTCCTGTCATCTCTCTAAATAGATATAAGTGAAGCAAGAGAGTTTAATTCTTTCTACAAAAGATATGGCCACGCTCTAACAAATATAAGTAAAGCAAAAGAGCATTCTACAGATGGCAGTTTTCTATGTAAAGGGAAACAGGCAATCCAAACTTCAAATGATATAAGTGAAGCACATGAAGCATTGTATAAAGCCATACTCAAAAGATATAAATGAAGTGCATAGAGCATTCTATAAATCAACCAAGGACTACCTCATACCAGCATGGTGCATAAAAGAAAAAATGAAAACTAAATGCAAAAGATGCTCCAAGATTGCACATATCGCATGAACGAAACGAATCTGAAAACATACTGATACTTGTTGAAGAAAGAGGGGATGCCTTCCGGAGCATCCCCAAACTTAGACGCTTGAGTCTCCTTGAATATTTACTTGGGGTGCCTCGGGCATCCCCAAGCTTGAGATCTTGCCTCTCTTCCTTCTTCTCACATTGAGACCTTCTCGATCATCGAACACTTCATCCATACAAAACTTCAACAGAAAACCCGGTAAGATTCGTTAGTATAATAAAGAAAATCACTACTCTAAGTACTGTTGCAAACCAATTCATATTTTGTTTTTTTATTGTGTCTACTGTAATATAACTTTTTCATGGCTTAATCCACTAATATGAATTGATAGTTTCATCAAAACAAGCAAACTATGCATCAAAAACAGAATCTGTCTAAAACAGAACAGTCTAACAATCTGAACATTCACCATACTTCTGATACTTGAAAAATTCTGCCAAAATTAGGAAAAATAAACAATTTTTATAGAAAGACAGTGCAAAAAGTACCAGAACCATTTGAAATTCCAGCTAAAAATGTAAAATCGCGCACTACAGCTAAAGTTTCTGTCCTGCACCGTACAAACCATCAAGCAAATGTAAACATCCTAAAGGCAAACATTGGCACATTATTTTTATAATACAATGGAATTGTACAAGGGGATAATTATTTTTG
Organism: Triticum urartu; assembly: GCF_056163025.1. Lineage (NCBI taxonomy): Eukaryota > Viridiplantae > Streptophyta > Magnoliopsida > Poales > Poaceae > Triticum > Triticum urartu. The sequence continues at coordinate 515,409,305 of NC_141874.1, forward strand.
TTGAAAAGTTTCTATAATCAAGATTCACAAAGTTGCCGTGAGCATGAACAAAGTTCAAGGAGCTCTCCCACTTCAACAATGCTTGTCTTTCTCACTTTCACTTTCCTTTTTGAAAAAGTTTTGGGTCCCCCTCTTTATTTTTGTTGTTTTTAAACTATATGAAAGCACTCAACAGAAATAAATGACTCCCTAAAACTTCCGAGTTGTCTCCCTGGCGGCGCTTTCTTTAAAGCCATTAAGCTAGGCATATAGTGCTCAAGTAATGAATCCATCCGGATCCCAAGGTATATCAAAGCCAATTTTAATTAACAATGATTGGTAATTTAGTAGTGAGCACAAAGCAACATATATCATGTAACTACGAAGTCTAACTCTCTTCCTATGCATCGGCATGTCATAAAAGAACAATTCATGCACACATAGTAAAGGCCAATGCATAGTATAAACAGTTTCTTGCAATTTTATCATATTGGAAACATAGAGAGGTGAAGATATAGTTCCTCTCTCATAATAATTGCAAGTAGGAGCAGCAAGCACATGCATATTATATTCATCAAAATCATCAAGTGCAACGGTATAAGGAAACCCACCAATATAATCCTTAATAAGGGTAAACTTCTCCGATATAGTGTAGTTGGGAGAATTCAAAAAGATAATAGGACTATCATGCGTGGGTGCAATAGCAACAATTTCATGTTTAACACAAGGAACTATAGCAAGTTCATCTTCATAAGCATAATTCATATTGGCATCTTGGCCACAAGCATAGCAAGCATCATCAAAAAGGGATATTTCAAAATAATCAACGGGATCATAGCAATTATCATAGCATTCATCCTTCGGTAAGCATGAAGGGAAATTAAACAATGTGTGAGTTGAAGAGTTACTCTCATTAGAAGGTGGGCACGGGTGATCAATCCGCTCTTCCTCCTTTTGTTCTTCGCTCTCCTCCTCATCTTTTTCATCCAATGAGCTCACAGTTTCATCAACTTCTTCTTCCATAGATTCCTGCAAAATATTAATCTCTTCTTGGACAGCGGAGACTTTCGCAATAAGTGCATTAATATCGGAATTGTATTCATAATTCTCATAGCAATATTTAAGGATAGCTAAATTTTCAGGTCTATAAACCGAATCATCAAAATCTTCAAACTCTTTAAACATAGATTCAATTTCATAAGCACCCATAAAAGCAACAAATTCTTCTATTTGTTCCACATCATAGTAATCATATATACCATTAGCATAAGAAGCTAAGGTTTTATTATCATTAAATTCGCATAAAAAGGGAAGGTGTGGAGCCTTCATCCTAGAGCAACAAGTATAATCATATCTCAAGCATAGTTGCCTAGCATACCAATTCAATATATGAATTTGATCCCATAATAGTTTCCCTTTTTGTGTTAAGCAGTAATCCCTAAAGTATTCACGTTGATCCAACGTTACTCCCATTACATAATTGAATGGGGTTTTCTCAGGATTATTAAAGTAGTACATAATATCTTCCACATAACCAGCATCGAGGGTTTTAGGAGGTTCCCCATCTCCATGAGCAGAAAGTACACCTAATTTTTTTGGTATTTCGTGTTCCATATCCATAACTAAAGATAAAGAACAACTAAGAACAGCAAATAAAAATTACTTAGTGACAAAGCAAACAAGCACACACGAGAATATTCACCCCACGCTATTGCTCCCCGACAACGACGCCAGAAAAAGGTCTTGATAACCCACAAGTATAGGGGATCGCAACAGTTTTTGATAAGTAAGAGTGTCGAACCCAACGAGGAGCTAAAGGTAGAACAAATATTCTCTCAAGTTCTATCGACCACCGATACAATTCTGCGCGCGCTTGATGTTCGCTTTACCTAGAACAAGTATGAAACTAGAAGTACTTTGTAGGTGTTATTGGATAGGTTTGCAAGATAATAAAGAGCAAGTAAATAAAAGGTAGGGGATGTTGTAAGTAAAGAAGCAATAAAGTAAATATAGCGAGTGTGGAAAAGTGGTGGTAGGAGTTGTGAAATTGCCCCTAAGCAATTGACTACTTTACTAGACCGATAACAAGTTTCATGTGGGAGAGGTCACTGCTAGCATGTCATCCCTGACTTGGAATTCTATGCACTTATGATTGGAACTATTAGCAAGCATCCGCAACTACTAACGTTCATTAAGGTAAAACCCAACCATAGCATTAAGATATATTGGTCCCCCTTCAATCCCGTATGCATCAATTTCTATGCTAGGCTGAAGTTTCTGTCACTCTTGCCCTCCAATACATAGTCCTATCAATCATACAACTAACCCTATGGTGTGATCCACGCGTGCGCTCATATGATGGGCACCAAAGGACAGCGACATAACCACAAGCAAATTAAATCAATCATAGCAATTCATCAACCACCGATAGGACAACGAAAATCTACTCAGACATCATAGGATGGCAACACATCATTGGATAATAATATGAAGCATAAAGCACCATGTTCAAGTAGAGGGTACAGCGGGTTGCGGGAGAGTGGACCGCTGTAGATAGAGGGGGGAAGGTGATGGAGATGTTGGTGAAGATGGCGGAGGTGTTGGAGTAGATCGCGGTGATGATGATGATGGCCACGGCAGCGTTCCGGCGCCACCGGAAGAGAAGGGGAGAGGGGGGCCCTTCGTCTTCTTCTTCCTTTACCTCATCCCTAATGGGAGAAGGGTTTCCCCTCTGGTCCTTGGCCTCCATGGCATGGGAGGGGCGAGAGCCCCTCCGAGATTGGATCTGTCTCTCTGTCTCCCTCTGTTTCTGCGTTCCCAGATTCTACCCCTTCACCGTTTTATATATTCCCGGAGATCCGTAACTCCGATTGGGCTGAAATTTTAACACGATCTCTATCCAGATATTAGCTTTCTTGCGGCGAAAGAAGGGCATCAACCACCTTATGGGGTGGCCATGAGGGTCAGGGGCGCGCCCCCTGCCTCGTGGCCCCCTCGGGCATCATCTCACATGGATTTTTCTTCCCAAAAATCATATATATTCCAAAAAAATCTCCGTCAGTTTTTGTCCCGTTTGGACTCCGTTTGATATGGATATTCTGCGAAACAAAAAACATGCAACAAACAGGAACTGGCACTGGGCACTGGGCACTGGATCAATATGTTAGTCCCAAGTATAAAAAGTTGCCAAAAGTATATGAAAGTTGTAGAATATTGGCATGGAACAATCAAAAATTATAGATACGACGGAGACGTATCATTATATCCCCAACATTAGGCCCCAAGTTGATTTGAACTTGTTCATGTCAATCTTCAAGACTTAGAAAAATCCTTCCACATATGTTGTGAAAACCTTATAACCCACCATGACGTCATCTCCAAGAATTTCAGAAAATCCGCCACGACGTCATCTTTAATTTATCTTAATGTCTTTCCGAAAATCGAGGCGTCCAATTAGCTGGATAACCATCATTTGGCCTCCTCATTTTTCGCGCCTGCCTGTTTTTCTGTTTCCTTATAAATAGGACCATAGAGTGATCCTTCGTTCTTCTCCTTCTCCTTTCTTCTCCTCGCGACGCACCGACCCGCACGAGCCTCGCCGCCGTCGACCTCCGTCTCCAACCTCAACTCTGGCTGCTGCATCGCCCTGAATAGACCAGAAAACTGCGGCGCCACTCCGCTATCCTAATAGCATCAGTAAGCCCTCTTTTCTTCGGCATAGATCTGTCATTAGATTTTGTTGGTGTTCGTCGGTGTTCATCACCGCCCTTCTTTCTCCTTGTTTGGTTCCATGGGTTAGATCCAAAAACCATATGAATCTTGTGCGGTAATAGTTTTAGCACTTGTTCTTGACACTGGAATATATCCCCACCGCGACAGATCTCCTCTAGGGCACCTCTGCTTTTCCACTGTCACCTCTGTAGATTTCGAATTTATTTCCTTTTTCTGAACATCGATAGATCCAAATTTGTAGCCTCAACTTGTGGAACCTGTTTGTCCTAACACTTAGCAAATTATAGCCTTGGTAGATCTTGAATGCCTTTAGTCATGGCGGCTTATTCTGCCGGTTTATTATTACTTCATATTTCGTTAGCCCTTGCTTAAGCCGCCATTCTGAACATGCACTGTATTTGTTAACTTGCAATCAATCATCTTGAGCAGGCAAATTCTTTCCTGTCTTTTTAGGTTGTCTTTTCACCGTGCTGCCCAAAACAATCACGACCTGCAACTGGGTTCCATCCACGGTCACTGAGGACACCTTGAATGATTTTGTCACCGTTGGATATTTGCCAGATAAGAGTGTGATGCATTATCGTGTTCCTGGCCCGGGCGAAGAGAAACCTCAGCCTAAGGACGGTGAAGTCGTCGTTTTTACTGATCATATAAACCGGGGTTTCTCGCCACCCAGCTCTAAATTCTTCAGAGATATCCTACACTTCTTCAAACTCCATCTGCAAGACATTGGACCCAATTCCATATCAAACATCTGTAACTTACAGGTCTTTTATGAGGTATACCTTCAAGAAGAGCCTAGTGTTGAGCTTTTCAGAGAGTATTTCTACTTGAACCGGCAGAAAGAGTTCACAAATGGGCCCAGCTTGGAGCTTGGCGGGATTTTAATTCAACGCAGACGAGATGCCATCTTTCCTCAAGTAGCTCTGCCAAGCTATCCTAAAGACTGGAGCCAAACATGGTTCTACTGCAAAGGTATCTCTCCATCTGATGAGAATCCGTTGTCGGGTTACCGGCCTGAGCGCCTCGATTCAAAGTACCAACTCCCTGATAAACTTACTACTGCTGAACGCAAGAAGCTTGTCCCTACCATCAGAAAAGTTCAAGCTTTGCTGGGAAACGACTTAACTGGAGTCGACTTAATCCGCTGCTGGGTCGCATGGCGGATCATCCCCTTAAGACGTCGATCCGGCTTGATGTGTAACTATACCGGAGGAACAGATGATCCCTTACGCCATAGCTCTCTACGACTGACTGAAGAGGCCATCGTTGAGATGGCGACCACTCTTGTAAATAGTAAATATGAAGACTGCAGCAAAGTGGGTTTGAATCCTTTCTGCAAGCTTAACCCAGCGCCAGAGGTAAAATTTTTGATTTCTTTCTCCTTCAACACTTAAACATTGCATGAACTCCAATATGTTATCCTTTCATAGGCTAAATCTGACTTCTGGAAGGCCAAATATGACCATGAGGCTGCTAAAAAGGCTAAGGCTGCTGCGAGAGCCGCCAAAAAGACCAGCAGGCGGTCTAAAAAGAAGCCAAGCACCGGTCCACCCACATACCAAATTATCGAAGTACCAAACGCGAGTCATATGAGCGTGATGAAAACTAGCTTGACGATATTCCCATGTGTCCTCAGGAGCGCTTTACATCATATAAGAGTTTGTCCAGTCTTGTCCTTTGCTACAAAAAGGATTGGGCCACCTTGCTGCACCTTATTTACTTTTGTTACTTGTTGCTCGTTACAAATTATCTTATCACAAAACTATCTGTTACCACTTATTTCAGTACTTGCAGAGAATACCTTACTGGAAACCGCTTATCATTTTCTTCTGCTCCTCGTTGGGTCCGACACTCTTACTTATCGAAAGGACTACGATAGATCCCCTATACTTGTGGGTCATCAAGACTCTTTTCTTGCGTCGTTGCCGGGGAGTGAAGCGCCTTTGGTAGGTGGAATTTGGTAAGGAAAAATTTATATAGTGTGCTGAAATTTACTGTCACTTGTTACCATGGAAAGTAATCCTCTAAGGGGCTTGTTCGGGGTATCTTCACCCCGACCAGTAGAGCAAAGAGTTGCTCCTCAACCTACTGAACCTACTGAAAATGAAAATGAAAATTCTTGCTTTGAAGTTCCTTCGGGCATGATAGAAAAACTGCTAGCTAATCCTTTTTTAGGAGATGGAACAAAACATCCTGATGAACATCTGATATATGTGGATGAAGTTTGTGGATTATTTAAACTTGCAGGTGTACCCGGAGATGTTGTTAAGTAGAAGGTCTTCCCTTTATCTTTGAGGGGAGATGCATCGACATGGTATATGCTATGTGATGATATGGGGTTTTGGAATTATAAACGATTGAAATTGGAATTTCATCAGAAGTTTTATCCTATGCATCTTGTTCATCGTGATCGCAATTATATATATATATATAATTTTTGGCCTCGCGAAGGAGAAAGCATCGCTCAAGCTTGGGGGAGGCTTAAATCAATGTTATATTCATGCCCCAATCATGAGCTCTCAAGAGAAATGATTATTCAAAAATTTTATGCTCGGCTTTCTGGTAACAATCGCACCAGGCTTGATACTTCTTGTGCTGGCTCTTTTCTGAGGAAGACTATTGAATTCAAATGGGATTTATTGGAAAGAATTAAATGCAAATCTAAAGATTGGGACCTCGACAATGGTAAGGAGTCAGGTATGACACCTAGTTTTGATTGTGTTAAATCTTTTATGGATACCGACATTTTTCGTAAATTTAGCACTAAATATGGACTTGACTCTGAGATAGTAGCTTCTTTCTGTGAATCTTTTGCTGCATATATATATTGATCTCCCCAAGGAGAAGTGGTTTAAATATCATCCTCCCATAGAAGTAAAAGTAGCTACACCTATTAAAGTTGAAGAAAAGACTATCACTTATAATGATCCTATTGTTCCTACTTCTTATGTTGAGAAACCACCTTTCCCTGTTAGGATAAATGATCATGCTAAAGCTTCAACGGTGGTTCATAAAAGCAATATTAAAACATATACACCTCCTAAGCAAGTTAAAGTTGAACCTAATATTGCTATCGTTAAAGATCTCTTGTCTGATAATATTGATGGGCATGTTATTTATTCCTGTGATGAAACTGCTAGAATTGCTAAACCCCGTGATAAAGATAAACCTAGACCTGTGGTAGGCATGCCTGTTATTTCTGTTAAAATAGGAGATCATTGTTATCATGGCTTATCTGATATGGGTGCTAGTGCTAGTGCAATACCTTATTCCTTATACAAAGAAGTTATGCATGATATGGCACCTGCTGAGATGGAAGATATTGATGTCACAATTAAACTTGCCAATAGAGATACTATTTCACCAATGGGAATTGTTAGAGATGTTGAAGTCTTGTGTGGGAAAACTAAATATCCTGCTGATTTTCTTGTTCTTGGTTCCCCAGAAGATAGCTTTTGTCCCATTATATTTGGTAGACCCTTCTTAAATACTGTTAGTGCTACCATAGATTGCAAAAGAGATGTTGTTACTATCAGTTTAGATGATATGACTCATGAATTTAATTTTTCTAAATTTAGTAGACAACACCATGAAGAAGAATTACCTAGTAAGGATGAAATTATTGGTCTTGCTTCTATTGCCGTACCTCCTAGTGCTCCTTTAGAACAATACTTACTAGACCATGAAAATGACATGTTTATGAATGAAAGAAGGGAATTAGATGAAGTATTCTTTAAACAGGAACCTATTCTGAAAAACAATTTACCTATTGAAATCCTAGGGGATCCTCCTCCACCCAAGGGTGATCCCGTATTTGAGCTTAAACCGTTACCTGATACTCTTAAATATGCTTATCTTGATGAGAAAAAGATATATCGTGTTATTACTAGTGCTAACCTTTCAGAGCATGAGGAAGAGAGATTATTCAAAACTCTGAAGAAGCACCGCACTGCTATTGGGTATACTCTTGATGATCTTAAGGGCATTAGTCCCACTCTATGTCAACATAAAATTAATTTGGAAGAAGATGCTAAACCAGTTCGTGATCATCAACGCCGGCTGAATCCTAAAATGAAAGAAGTGGTAAGAAAGGAGATACTAAAGCTCCTTGAGGCATGTATAATTTATCCCGTTGCTGATAGTCAATGGGTAAGCCCTGTCCATTGTGTCCCTAAGAAGGGAGGTATTACTGTTGTTCCTAATGATAAAGATGAATTGATTCCTCAAAGAATTATTACAGGTTATAGGATGGTAATTGATTTCCGCAAAGTAAATAAGGCTACTAAAAAGGATCATTACCTCTTACCTTTTATTGATCAAATGCTAGAAAGATTGTCCAAACATACACATTTTTGCTTTCTAGATGGTTATTCTGGTTTCTCTCAAATACCCGTGTCAGCCAAAGATCAATCAAAGACTACTTTTACATGCCCTTTTGGTACTTTTGCTTATAGACGTATGCCTTTTGGTTTATGTAATGCACCTGCTACCTTTCAAAGATGCATGATGGCTATATTCTCTGACTTTTGTGAAAAGATTTGTGAGGTTTTCATGGACGACCTTTCTGTATATGGATCCTCTTTTGATGATTGCTTGAGCAACCTTGATCGAGTTTTGCAGAGATGTGAAGAAACTAATCTTGTCTTGAATTGGGAAAAGTGCCACTTTATGGTTAATGAAGGTATTGTCTTGGGGCATAAAGTTTCTGAAAGAGGTATTGAAGTTGATAAAGCTAAGGTTGATGCTATTGAAAAGATGCCATGTCCCAAGGACATCAAAGGTATAAGAAGTTTCCTTGGTCATACCGGTTTTTATAGGAGGTTCATTAAGGACTTCTCAAAAATCTCTCGGCCTCTAACTAATTTATTACAAAAAAGATATACCATTTGTCTTTGATGATGATTGTGTAGAAGCATTTGAAATACTTAAGAAAGCATTGATCTCAGCACCTATTGTTCAGCCACCTGATTGGAATTTACCCTTTGAAATCATGTGTGATGCTAGTGATTATGCTGTAGGTGCTGTTGTAGGACAAAGAGTTGATAAGAAACTAAATGTTATTCAATATGCTAGTAAAACTCTAGACAATGCTCAAAGAAATTATGCTACTACTGAAAAAGAATTCTTAGCGGTTGTATTTGCTTGTGATAAGTTTAGACCTTATATTGTTGATTCTAAAGTAACTATTCACACTGATCATGCTGCTATTAAATATCTTATGGAAAAGAAAGATGCTAAACCTAGACTTATTAGATGGGTTCTCTTGCTACAAGAATTTGATTTGCATATTGTTGATAGAAAAGGAGCTGAGAACCCCTTTGCAGACAACTTGTCTAGGTTAGAAAATGTGCTTGATGACCCACTACCTATTGTCGGGGGTTTGGTGTGACATATGCCAACGGATGGCTTATCATGGTGGGGGCGAGTAGAACGTCGCCGGTGCCTGGAAACGGGATGAGGCGAAGACATGCACGCCGGCGAATCTTACCCAGCTTCGGGGCTCTCCGGGGAGATAATACCCCTACTGCTGCTCTGCGGGGTCTCCGCATGATCACTATGGTCAAGTGTTTACACGGTTGCTCCTTGAGCTATGTCCGGTGGTAGAAGAGGGCAAGGCTAGCTCTCTCCTTCTATCTGGTATGGTCTAGAACTACTGGGATCCCACCCTTGGCATGGGTGCCCTGGGGGGTTTATATAGGCCTACCCCCCAGGGGTACAATGGTAATTCGACTGGGCGCGGGCCCAGCCGTCAGTGCCTCTGACCTCCGACTTCTCCGCCGACTGGTGGGCCCCGCCGACTAGTCTGGTACGGAGCCGACAGGCCGCGTCCGCCGCGGGCGGGTCTTGTCGGCCGCTGATTACTGTAGCCGTGCTTCTAATGACGCAGGCTTGGTCATGGGGTCGTGGCAACAGCCCCGCCGCCTGGCGGGCGATCACTGTGGCCACTCCCCATCTCATCTTGATTAATGGCGCGTGGGCCCCGGGGGAGGGCTCTGCCGACTCCCCCGGGCCGACTCCCGACGGGTCCGACTGGCGGTTCTCCCGCCGTCTCCCGAGGTCTCGCTGACTGGTGGGCCCCCTGCCTCCAGGCCATACAGATAAGTCATTGTGGGAGCAGTACTTGGTACTGTGGCGCTGATGTCAGGGCCAGCCGGGCAACAGTGCCACGCTGCACGGAGATCTTCCTGGGTACGGCGTGCTATGGCCATGCCTGCCCTTGGTAAGGGGCGGGGAGTGGGCTTCACTGTAGCCACGCCCCTGCCCCGTCCCCCTTGATGAGGTCATGGGTTTGCTGGAGTCGTCGGCCGACTCCCCAAAGGAGGCTTCTCTGGAAGTCGTCCCTGGAACTCGGCCGTGAGCGGGCAGTCGGCCGCCCTGCCGTCGACTCCTCAGGAAGCGGCTCTTCACCCCAGGGTCTTGAGGGGCGCAGCCTGCCCCGATGTCTTGAAAGGTCATGGGACTCGGGTTGGCCTACCCGTGGCCCATTACTCCGACAGTAGTCCCCGAAGCTGGTGAGGTGCTACGGACGATCGGCCGAGAAGCCTCAGCAGTTTCTCTTTCCATGTGCTCAACACATGGTCTTGATTGACTTCTGCCGGGCCGTCTAGAAGGAGTCGGACTTGCTCAACTTGGACTTCACTTAATTTTGAACATCGCGGCGGGATTTTAAGTGGCATGCTACCGAAGCCTCCAGGCCGCCGCCTGTTCTTGGCCTGTCATGCGGGGGCACGTGGCTAGGCCGTCCTGCCAGCCCACGCGCGCGACGGGACAGGCCCACAGGCGGGGCCCGCCACTACCGCGCCTCGGCGCCCGAGCGGATCCGCTGTGGCCCCGGTGGACGGTTGGGATTCCCGTGGAGTTACTGCGCGCAGTAACTTTACGTGGATCGTGGGGGTCGTGGGGTTGTGGGCCCAGTAAATCCTCACGTCCGCCCCCTCGGCTTCGCAGCCCACGGGGCTATAAGTAGGGGGAAGAAGGGGGCACGCGCACCCCTCCTTCCCACTACCCCTCGCTCTCTTCCTCCTTACTGCTCCTCGCTCTCCTCCTCGCTCCGCTGCACGCCCAAGCTCCGGCGAACGCCGCGGTGACAGCTCACGATGAGTTCTTCCTCCGCTGTCGCGCCTCCCCCAGTGCGTTCCGGCACCTGGGACGGTTCCGAGGTTCATGAAGACCACATCGAGTTCCTCCGCCGGACCCTATGGCTTCCCGGCGAGGATCGCGTGCAGGTGCGTCTTGCGCCGGAGGGGGAGATTTCCCCCGCCCCGCAGGAGGGCGAGCGGGTCATCTTCCGCTCGCACTGCCTGCGCGGGCTGGGGCTGCCGGTGAGCAGCTTTTTCCGGTCTTTCTTGGAGTTCTACGGCCTCCAGTCGCACCACCTCACCCCCAACACAGTGGTGCTGCTGTCCGCCTTCGTGGCTTTGTGTGAAGGCTTCCTCGGAGTCCTCCCCACCCTCGAGCTCTGGGGGGAGTTCTTCTTCTCCAAGCTCGGCACCTAGGCCGGGGGCGTGCCGGCTCAATGCGGCGCCTTCATCACCGTGCGAAGGTCAGGAGCCGACAACCCCTTCCCCTCCATCTCGCTGATAAAGTAAGTGAAGATGTGGCAGAGATCCTACTTCTACGTCAGGAACGTCGCCACAAGGGGCGACTGGGTCAATCTGCCGGCTTTCGAAGCCGGCTTGCCGGCTGGGAGACTGCCCAACTGGTCGTACCGGGCCAGGTCGCTGACGCCTGCGGGAGCCAGCGCCATCACGTGACTCCGAGTGCTGATGCAGTCGGAGGGTCTGACTGGTCCGGACCTGCTGGCCGCCTTCGTCTCGCGCCGAGTTCTCCCACTCCAAGGCCGCCCTCACATGATATGCCAGATGAGCGGTCACCGCGACCCGAGTCGGATGTGCACCAAAGACATGCCTCACGAAGAGGTGGCCTTCATGGTGAACTACCTCTCGGACAGCAGGCTCCTAGAGGACTGGCGATTCGGCAAGGAGCCGTACTCCCGCGCCAACCCTCCGCCCGTGGTGAGTCGCCTTTCTTTTCTTTCTTTAGATTGTCTTCTTCTTGCCTAGTTTTGTTTTGACCAGTCGGCTTTGGTTAGAATCCCCTTCTTCATCCACCAGCAGGCACCTCGGGGCCGGCCCGTGAGTTCCTCGCCGACCGGGCGGAGAGCGACATCGACGACCCCGATCTGGGGGCGGCGGCTCTGGAAGACGACGCCGAGGGAGGAGGAGGGACAACAGGCGACTTCAGGCCTTCGGCTACCTTCGCCGACTGGCCTGAAGACAGCGCCGAGGGAGAAGTCGCCCCTCGCCATCGGCCAGGAGCCAGCCAGCCTGGCGCGGGCTCTTCTGCCGCACCGGGCGCTCTAGGCGGCGGGAAGAAGCGCAGGGCCGTGCCGACCTTGTTCGGCAGTCGGCCGAAGAAGCCCAAGGGCTCGGCTGCGGCGACCCGGCAGGATGAGGCAGCCGCGAAGGCCATCCGCTTCCGTAAGGAAGTGAAGAAGCCGCCGTTGGTCTCCGCGTAAGTATTCTGTCTTCAAAGTTGTATTCTTTCTTTATGATTTGTCTGAGTCTCTGCTTGCCCCTCTTTCTTCAGGGCTCCCCTCTCTCTTGAGCGGGTCGCCGCCGCCTCCGTCATGGGGTCAGCGGAGACGTCCGCCACCACTCGGCGGATTGACCCCGCTGCTGACCTCCGGGAGGTGACGGAGCGGAATGCGCAGGAGAGGCGCAACGAAGAAGAGGCCCTCCGCCTGGAGAAGGCGGAGGCCGACAGGGCGGAGGCCTCCGCTAAGAAAAAACTAGCGGAGGCCAAAGCCGCCGCCGCGGCGAAGTAGCAGGCTGAGGAAGCCGCACGCCGCCAGTCGGCCTTGCTTGTCACCCTGCTGAACTCTGCGCTGCCGCCTCCGGAGCTCACGGGGCCGACTGGAGAAGCTGACGGGGAGAACCTCGTCGAGGAGAGGGAAGGCGGCGACCCCTCTACTCCGGAAGCGCACGTTCCGCCGCCGCCTCCGCCGTCGTCTGAAGGCGCGCAAGGCGAGCAGCCAGCGGACCCTCCGGTGCCGCGACCGAAGACGAGGCCGTGGCGAGGCTACTCCTCCAAGTCGGCTCGCCAACACGCCGTCGTCTAGAGAAGGCAACTTCGGCACCCCGCCCCTTGGAAGCCGGCACCACCAGCTCGGCGGCCCCAGACGCCGAAGCGACGAGCGCCGCACCTATTGGGTGGGTGTGAGGAGGCGGCACAGGGCCGCTGAACCGGGAGCTTCTGGACGTCCAGGCGAAGCTCCATGCTGAGGGCGACGCTCTCCAGAGTTGCACCAAGGCGTTCCTAGCGTCGCGGGCAGCCGTCCGGGTATGTTTTTTTTGGTTTTTTCCTTGGTCTTTGTTTTCTTGCTCCTCTCTGTGGGGGCGCGCCAGCGCACCCACTGGGTGTAGTCCCCGAGTTTCGGGCCGGCTGCTGAGCAGGCGGCCCGGAACTCCAATTGATGAACTTCTGGGTACTAACTTTGTCTGAAATGCTTGTCGCAGGATTACCACAACCTCCGCGTTACCGTCTTCAACCATAACGTTAAAGAGCTGGGCAAGCGGACCGCCGACTTGGCGGAGAGCCGGAGTAAGTCCCCCCTTTTTTTCTGCAGGGGCGCGCTAGCGCACCGGCGGGCCGTAGTCCCCGAGATTCAGGCCGACTGCTGAGCAGTCGGGCCGGATCTCCCTGGCGTCCTACTTTATTGACGACTATTATCTTTCTTCCTTTCCTTCAGGAGCCAACGCTGCTCTTCAACAGCAGCTGAGCGAAGCCAACTCCGCCCTGCGCGCCAAAGGGGAGGAGTGCAGCAAGCTCGCCACAGAGCGCGATCTGCTGGCCACTCAGTTGGCAGAGCAGAAGGAGCTGCTTGTGAAGTCGCAGAGGGAGGCAGAGGAAATGGAAACCGCCCTCTTGGCCGAGTTCGCGAGCGAGCGCTCCTCCTGGTCTGACAAGGAGGCGCTGCTGTCCTCCGGCTTCCATGAGATTGAAGACATCGTTGATGGTGAGTCTCTTTATTTTCTTTCTTCGAGTTGCCGACTTAGATCGTGCCGACTCCTGGTTTTTGACTAGCTTCTTCGTTTCTTCGTGTCTGTGCAGACTTCTTTCCTGGGCAGTCGCAGGCCGCCATCCAAGCCATCGAGGCTGACCGTGAAGGTCGGAGGGCGGAGGGCGCAGAGATCGCCGCCGATGCCCCCCGAACTCTTGACGAGCACATCCTGAGCATCGAGGCTCGCCTCCGGCCGGCTCACCGGATGCTGCACCGGCTCCAGCGCGTCGGTGCCCAGGTGATTGCCGCCCTTTAGCCAGATATGCAGGCTCCGCGCACCCCCAGCCTGACGGCCAACTGGCTGGAGGTCGCGGCTGGTCGTCTTGAGGCCTGGAAGGGCTCTTCGGCCCGGGCTGGAGCGTGCCGGGCCTTGGAGTTCATCAAGGCGTGGTACCCGGGGCTTGATCTAGACCGGTTGACCACGCTTCGGTCGGAGGCCCAGCCGGAGCTGGCGGCTACGGAAGACACCCTCGTCAAACGTGCTGCGGCGATCGCCGAGTACACCGACACCAGCATCTTCGTCCCCGAGTGGTCCGAAGACGGCGAGGAGGTACCGCCGGAGTGGTTTGGGATGAACCCAGACTACGGCGAAGACTCGGCGGAGGTGATTGGCTCCAGCGTCGAGGAGGAGGACGAAGCGGAGGATGGAGGCGAGGCGGAGGCACCAGAAGACGGAGCAGGCGGCCAGTCTCAGCCCGACCGCACCTCCAGCAACGAGCCGCGTGCGACCGAGTCAACTGCCGCCGGAGGTGATCACGCCGAGACTAGCCAGCCGGCTGCCCCGACGCTTGATGCTGGCGCCTCCTCCAATCCTCCGAATCCGTCTGCTGCCTCCTAAACTGCCGCTGTATCTTTTATTTTATCTGCTTTAGTAGTCTTTGAAGAACTTGTTAATTCGCACAATTCCACCCGCGGGGTGTATTTTGAACCTCTACTCGACAATTCGGCCAAACGCCTATGTTATGTAAATATATATATATATATCTATCTTTTCTTGCTCATTGTTCTTTTGGCTTTTTCCTTTGCCGCTTTCTCTTAGTTGCCTGCCTTGCCAATCGGACAGCCGCTCTGCGGACTGTTGCTGTATCAAGTGCTAGGCTACTTTGGGAAAGCAAGTACTTAGCCAATTTCAAGATTGTTTGAGCAAGTTGGATAGAAGACGACAATCCGACTGCCCGAGAGTCGGTTTGCGAGAAAGGCTGGAAGCCGTCTTGAGCTATGTTTTACGCTTTGAGTCCTTAGCCATTTTTCATGCGAACACCCATTCTACCTTACCTCTGCCCACCGTACAGTCGCTCTGCGAGCTGCGGCTTCTGACAGAAGACGGTTTAGGTGTTACACACTACTTGTCCGGCTGCAGGAAGCATTTCATAGTGCAAGGCGGCAAGTCCCCGGGCTGACTTGTCGAGCCCGGTGCCAAGCGGCATGACAAAGAGTAACATACTTGTAGGCATAATTTTTATCATACAGACAAAAGAGGGCAGTCCCCGAGCTCATCTCGGGGGGCCCGAAGTCTTGGTACTTTAATACAAAAGGTAGCGTGGTACATACTGCATCAACTGTAAAATCTTCGGAGGAGATTTGCATTCCATGGACGCTCTGTCTCCTTGCCGGAGTCGTCCCTCTTGCGTGCTCGGGGCTTCTGAGCATCGATCAGGTAGTAGGAATCGTTGCCCAGTACCTTGCTGATGATGAAAGGGCCTTCCCAAGGCGCCGACAGCTTGTGCTGGCCGGCTGTTCGCTGGATCAGCCGGAGCACAAGGTCGCCTTCTTGGAAAGATCTTGGCCTGACCTTCCTGTTGTGGTATCGGCGCAGGCTCTGCTGGTAGATGCTGGACCGGCTGAGTGCCAATAGCCGGCCCTCTTCCAGCAGATCGATGCCGTCTTGTCGTGCTTCTTCTACTTCCTCCTCGGTGTACATGGTGACTCGTGGGGAGTCAAACTCTATGTCCGTTGGGATGACGGCTTCGGCACCGTAGACGAGGAAGAAGGGCGTGAAGCCGGTTGACTTGTTTGGAGTCGTGCGCAGACTCCAGAGGACGGCTGGCAGCTCGCCGAGCCAGCAGCCAGCCGAGCGCTCCAGAGGCTCGATCAACCGAGGCTTGATGCCGGACAAGATGAGGCCATTTGCTCGCTCCACTTGGCCGTTTGACTGCGGATGGGCGACGAACGCTAGGTCCAGTCGGATGCCCTGTGTTGCGCAGAAACGGGCCAAGGCGCCTTTGGCAAATTTGTGCCGTTGTCGGTGATGATGCTGTGTGGTATGCCGTACCGAATTGTGATATCGGTGATGAAGGTCACGGCAGTCGGACCGTTCAGTTTCTTAATTGGCTTCGCTTCCACCCACTTGGTGAACTTGTCCACTACGACAAGTAGGTGAGTTAAACCACCTCATGCTGTCTTGAATGGTCCCACC
This sequence comes from Triticum urartu, assembly GCF_056163025.1. NCBI lineage: Eukaryota > Viridiplantae > Streptophyta > Magnoliopsida > Poales > Poaceae > Triticum > Triticum urartu. Next base: position 515,425,498 of record NC_141874.1, read on the forward strand.
ATGTCTAGACCCCAAACTGCGAAAGGCTAGGCAATGGGGATGGTCTTGAGCGCAGAAGCCGGCTGGTGCGGCTTGGAGCTGTTCTAGCACCCTTTGCATTTTTGGACCAACTCCTTGGCCTCTTCCAAGGCAGTCGGCCAGAAGAAACCGTGCCGAAAGGCTTTGGCGACGAGTGCTCTTGAAGCCGCATGGTGGCCGCATTCGCCTTGATGGATGTCTTTGAGAATCGCCTGGCCTTGCTCTGGCTCTACGCAGCGCTGGTAGACACCAGTGACGCTGCGCCTGACCAGCTCTCTGTTGATTATGGTATAGGCTGCCACCCGGCGTTGTTCTTGCCGAGCTGAGGTCTCATCAGTTGGTAGCTCTTTGTTCACCAGGAATTTGAGGATGGGCTGGGCCCATGAGGGTGTTGTTATTTCTTCGACTACCAGAACTGCAACTTGGATGGGGGCGGCTGGGCTGGGAGGCGGCGGGCTGGAGTCAACAGCCGCTTGCTGGGTTGATGAAGTCCCCAGGCCGACTAGCGCGGTCCTTGGGCCGAGTTCTGGAATCTTCGAGCCCGCCACCACAGTCCCCGGGCCGGGCTCGACTGTCGCGGCTTTGGAGTCATCCGCCAAAGTCCCTGTTCCGTCTGCCGGAGCTCTGGAGTCGGATCCGCCATCTTCAGGAGGAGCCGGCACAAAAATGGAGTCTGATTCTGGTGAAGGCTTGACAGACGGCTTGAGGAGGCGTTGAAGGGCGATGCTAGATGGTATTGCTTGGCGGGTAGAGCCGATTCGTGCCAAGGCGTCTGCTTGGTCGTTGTCGTTTCTTGGCACATGGAGGAACTCGCACCCTTCGAAATACCCGCTGAGTTGCTGCACGAGGAAACGGTAGCTCGCCATGTTTGCGTCTTTCGCGTCCCAGTCGCCAGATGACTGCTGGACCACTAAGTCCGAGTCGCCATAACACAAGATCCGGCAGATGCCAAGTTCTTTGGCAAGCCGGAGCCCGTGAATGAGCGCCTCGTACTCGGCAACATTGTTGGAGGCGGCAAAATAGATTTGCAGTGCATATTTGAGCTTGTCGCCTTTAGGAGAGGTGAGGACGATGCCGGCTCCCAAGACGGTGCGCATCTTGGAGCCGTCGAAGTGCATCCGCCAATGGGTGGAGTCAGGTGCTGGAGGCAGGTACTGGGTCTCGGCCCAGTCGACGAGGAAGTCGGCCAGTGCTTGTGATTTGATAGCGGTGCGGGGCTGGTAGTAGATGGTGTAAGGAGCCAGCTCTATGGCCCACTTGGCCACTTGACCAGAGGCATCTCGGCTACCGATGATCTCGGCAAGTGGAGCCGTGTAGACCACAGTGATTGGATGCTCTTGAAAGTAAGGCTTCAATTTCTTGGCAGCAAAGTGCATGCCATAGCACATCTTCTGATAGTGGGGGTAGTTCTGCTTGGAGGTCGACAGTACCTCGCTCAGGTAATATACTGGTCTCTGGACAGGTAGCGCCTTGCCTTCCTCCTTGCGCTCTACTATAATGACTGTGCTGACTACTCGGCTGGTGGCAACGATGTACAGGAGCATAGGTTCCTTGGGAGTCAGAGCCGCCAGGACGGGTGGAGTAGTCAGCATCTTCTTCAACTGGTGAAAAGCTTCGTCCTCCTTATGGTTCCACTCGAAAAAAGTGGTCTTCTTCATGAGTTGGTATAAGGGGAGAGCTTTCTCGCCCAGCCGACTGATGAATCGGCTGATGGACGCTAAGCAGCCAGTGAACTTCTGCACATCCAGCAGTCGGCTGGGTACTTCCATTCTCTCGATGGCCTTGATTTTTAATGGGTTGCATTCTATGTCGCGTTCGGAGACCAGGAAACCTAGCAGCTGGCCGGTTGGTACTCCGAAGACACACTTCTCGGGGTTGAGCTTGATCTAGAACCGGCGCATGTTCTCAAAGGTCTCCTTGAGGTCTTCCAGCAGTGTTCCGCGCTTTTCCGTCTTCACCACCATGTCGTCCACGTAAACGTGGGCGTTCCAGCCGAGCTGCTTGAGGAGACACTTCTGCATGCAACGCTGAAAGGTGGCGCCGGCATTCCTCAAGCCGAACGTCATGGTGAGGTAGCAGAATGCTCCAAACGGCGTGATGAAGGCGGTCTTCAATCTGTCAGCCAGGTTCATCTTGATCTGGTGATATCCTGAGTATGCATCCAAGAAACTCAACAACTCGCATCCGGCTGTGGAGTCTATCACCTGGTCAATTCTTGGTAGAGCAAATGGGTCCTTGGGGCAGGCCTTGTTGAGGCTCGTGTAGTCAATACACATCCGCCATTGCTTGTTCTTCTTTAGCACCAGGACCGGATTTGCCAGCCACTCCGGGAAGAAAACTTCCATAATGAAGCCGGCTGCTAGGAGTCGGGCTATCTCTTCTCCGACAACTCTTCTGTTTTCTTCTGATAAGCGGCGCAGGGGCTGCCTGACCGGCTTTGCATCAGATCGGACATGTAACTTGTGCTCGGCGAAATCCGTCGGTACACCTGGCATGTCTTTGGGAGACCATGCGAAGATGTCCCGATTCTCACGGAGGAAATCGATGAGCTCGCCTTCCTATTTGCTGTCGAGGTTTGCACCTACGACGGCGTACCTCTCTAGGCGCTCCGGATCCAAGGGTATCTTCTTTGTCTCTTTAGCCGGCTTGAACGAACCTTCGACTTCCGATTCCTTTGGGTCGGGCGATATCTCTGGCTGCTTGCCGGCCATCGCCACAACTCGCTCAAGGAGTCGCTTCTCGGCTGCGATCACCAGGGACTCGGCCAGCCGACTGCTCTCGGCCGTGCAAGCGGACGACTTCCGGTAGTCGCCGGCCATAGTCAGAATTCCCCTGGAACTAGGCATCTTCATCTTGAGGTAGGCGTAGTGGGGGACCGCCATGAACTTGGCCAAGGCGGGTCGGCCAAGTAGCGCATGGTATGGGCTCTCAAGGTCCACCACCTCAAACCAAACAGACTCTCTTCGGAAGTGATCTTTGTCCCCAAAGAGGACGTCAATCAGGATCTTGCCGATTGGTGAGCAGGAAAGCCCAAGAACAATGCCGTGGAACACAGTCCGGCTGTTCTGAAGCCGTCTTTGCTTGATTCCTAACTTCTCCATGGTGTCCTTGTACAGGATATTGATGCTGCTGCCCCCGTCTATCAGAACTCGCGAGAAACGCGGGGCCCGTTTGTCCGTGGCAAAGGTGGCGTCCAGGACCAAGGCGTAGGAGCCCGGACTCGGCATCACTTCTGGGTGGTCAGCCCTGCTCCAGCTGATGGGCTTCTCAGACCAGTGCATGAACTCTGGCGTCTCTGAGGCTACTGCGTTCACCTCTTGTCGCTGCAGCCGCCTGCTGCGTCGATCATCAGCCACACTGGTGAACACCACATAGGCTCCATGCTCTTCAGGGTATTCGTCTTGTACTGCGCCGACTGGCCTGACCGCCGGCTGCTGGGGCGGAGGCGGAGGCGGCTGCCCAGCAGGCGGGGGTGGCAGGAGGCCGTCTCCCTTGGCGATCCTGGTGAGCCAGTGGCACTTCTGGGTGGTGTGATTTGACGGCTTCGCGCCGCTGTGGAACTTGCAAGGTCCATCCAAGGTCTGCTCATAGGAGAAGGCCGGCAACCAATTTGGCTTGCCGCCTTTCTGTCGCCTGGGCGGAGGCTGCTCTTCTGGCTGCTGGACTTCAATGGTCGTGACCTGCCGGCTGCTGGAAGCCGGCTGCGGGGCCTTGCGCTTGTTGTCGCCCTGCTGTTGTCGCTGGCCGGCGTCTTCTGCTGGAGTTCTTGGAGCCTGAGGAGCTACTTTGCCAGTCGTGCTGATTTGAATTTCCGCCTTCATGGAGGAGTCGGCCGTAGCGTACTTGTCCGCTATGATCAGCAGCTCGTCGAGGGTTTCTGGCTCGTCGCAGAGGAGCTTGTGCTTGAGGAGGGTGCCTTCTCGGCACCCAGCTGTGAAGTACTCGATGGCCTGCACCTCGTGCACGCCCTCGCAGGAGTTCCGGAGCTCAGCCCAACGCGTGAGGTAGTCGCGAGTCGACTCGTCAGGACCTTGCACGCACAAGGAGAGCTGACGAGGCTTGGGAGGATGCTTGTACGTGATGGTGAAGTTGCAGACGAATGCTTCAGTGAAGTCGACCCAGCTGTTGATGCTGCGGGGCTTTAGGCTGTTTAGCCATGTCCGGGCTGTGCCCTGGAGCATGAGCGGAACGTACTTTACGGCGACACGCTTGTTGCCGTTTGCTATGTTGACAGCCGTGGAATAGTCGACTAGCCAGTCTTCCGGCTTCACGGAGCCGGTATACTTGGGCGTGTCTCTTGGGAGCGTGAACCCTCTGGGAAAGGGCTCGTCCCGAATGCGGGGCCCGAAACAAGGCGGGCCCAGCTCGTCCTCTTCTTCCAGCGCTAGGGACCGGTGAAGTCGGTCGATCCGGTGGCGGGCGTTATTCTCTCCAACTCCCTCTCGGCGGCCAAGGCGGTCACCGAGAGTCGGATGGTCAACAGGCGGCGGGGAGACTCGCCTCTCCTTGCGGGGAGGGGAGGCGGAAAGTCGTCCCGTCGTTCCACTGCTCTTGGGCGGCCATCTCGGTCGCGCTCTATGGTAATGCGAGTCCAACTGTGGCTGACAGCCGGCTCCTTGTCCTTTCTTCCTCGGGCGCTGCCAGTCGGCGTCTGAGACGTCGCGCCTTGATCTCGGTGCGGGTCGTCATTTGGCCGCTGCGGCGCCTCCGTGCGGCGGCCGGCCTCGTTCTGCGCGTCGGCCGCGTCGAGGAGCCACTGGACTCGCTCCATCATGAGGCGGCATTCTTCGCCCTCGAAATTGTCCAGCTCATCCGCCGTTTCCTGGGCGGCTCGGATGTTCTCCGCCGGTGTAGCATACACGGGGCGGCTAGCCCCAAACAGGCTGGCGATGGCTACGCCGCGCTGCTGGACCGCGCCAAGGCGGCTGGGCTCTGCCGGGGCCGGCGAGCCGCCAACGGCGCGATCCATCTCCCGCTGGTAAGCTTCTGACAAGCGTCTCATGCTGGCCAGCTTCTTCGCGCCTTCAACGAGCTGAAGGCGGCGCGCTTCTAATGTCTCTGCGTCAGCATCTTCCGGAATGGGCACAGTCAGGTCTTGCAGCGCCGCGCCGAGTGAGTCGGGTGCTCCTCCGCCAGGGAACTCGTCATGACTGATGACTAGCACCTCAGTGACGGTGCTTCTGTCGCTCTCTGCGTGGGGGAGAGGTTCGTCGTAGACCACCACGTTGGTGGGGAATGCGTCGATCGACGCGGTGTCGGAGTCGACCAGCATCGGGTCGGTGGAACCCACGGACTCCAAGTCTACGGCAGGCTCGCCGGAAACGTGGAGTTGATCGAGGAGGCCCGCAAGGAGGTTTTCGGGGCCACCCGCGCCTGCGTCGGAAGCAGGTTCATCGGAGAGGCGGACCTCACCGACAAGTTCGGCCAAGGAGCTGGCTGCGCAGGCGATCTCAACGCCGCGCAGCGCGTCGATGCAGACATCGCCTGGCGTGCCTGGCTGGCTGCGCTCGCCAGGGAGGAAAAGGGTTCCCGTCCAGAACAGATCTCCGGACGGCGGTGCACCAAGCCCCACGGTGGGTGCCAAATGTTGGGGGTTTGGTGCGACATATGCCAACGGATGGCTTATCATGGTGGGGGCGAGTAGAACGTCGCCGGTGCCTGGAAACGGGATGAGGCGAAGACATGCACGCCGACGAATCTTACCCAGCTTCGGGGCTCTCCGGGGAGATAATACCCCTACTGCTGCTCTGCGGGGTCTCCGCATGATCACTATGGTCAAGTGTTTACACGGTTGCTCCTTGAGCTGTGTCCGGTGGTAGAAGAGGGCAAGGCTAGCTCTCTCCTTCTATCTGGTATGGTCTAGAACTACTGGGATCCCACCCTTTGCATGGGTGCCCTGGGGGTTTACATAGGCCTACCCCAGGGGTACAATGGTAATTCGACTGGGCGCGGGCCCAGCTGTCAGTGCCTCCGACCTCTGACTTCTCCACCGACTGGTGGGGCCCGCCGACTGGTGGGGCCCGCCGACTAGTGGGCCCCGCTGACTGGTCTGGTACGGAGCCAACAGGCCGCGTCCGCCGCGGGCGGGTCTTGCCGGCCACTGATTACTGTAGCCGTGCTTCTGATGACGCAGGCTTGGTCATGGGGTCGTGGCAACAGCCCCACCGCCTGGCGGGCGATCACTGTGGCCACTCCCCATCTCATCTTGATTAATGGCGCGTGGGCCCCGGGGGAGGGCTCTGCCGACTCCCCCGGGCCGACTCCCGACGGGTCCGACTGGCGGTTCTCCCGCCGTCTCCCGAGGTCTCGCTGACTGGTGGGCCCCGCTGCCTCCAGGCCGTACAGATAAGCCGTCGTGGGAGCAGTACTTGGTAGTGCTGATGTCAGGGCCAGCCGGGCAACAGTGCCACGCCGCACGGAGATCTTCCCGGGTACGGTGTGTTGTGGCCATGCCTGCCCTTGGTAAGGGGAGGGGAGTGGGCTTCACTGTAGCCACGCCCCTGCCCCGTCCCCCTTGATGAGGTCATGGGTTTGCTGGAGTCGCCGGCCGACTCCCCAAAGCCGGCTTCTCTGGAAGTCATCCCTGGAACTCGGCCGTGAGCGGGCAGTCGGCCGCCCTGCCGTCGACTCCTCAGGAAGCGGCTCTTCACCCCGGGGTCTTGAGGGGCGCAGCCTGCCCCGATGTCTTGAAAGGTCATGGGACTCGGGTTGGCCTACCCGTGGCCCATTACTCCGACACCTATTGATGATAGCTTTCCTGATGAGCAATTAAATGTCATAAATGCTTCTCATACTTCTCCATGGTATGCTGATTATGCTAATTACATTGTTGCTAAGTTTATACCACCTAGTTTCACATACCAGCAAAAGATAAAATTCTTCTATGATTTGAGGCATTACTTTTGGGATGACCCACATCTTTATAAAGAAGGAGTATATGGTGTTATTAGACGTTGTGTACCTGAGCATGAACAGGAACAGATCCTACGCAAGTGTCACTCCGAAGCTTATGGAGGACACCATGCTGGAGATAGAACTGCACATAACGTACTGCAATCTGGTTTTTATTGGCCTACTCTCTTCAAGGATGCCCGTAAGTTTGTCTTATCTTGTGATGAATGTCAAAGAATTGGTAATATTAGTAGACATCAAGAAATGCCTATGAATTATTCACTTGTTATTGAACCATTTGATGTTTGGGGCTTTGACTATATGGGACCTTTTCCTTCCTCTAATGGTTATACACATATTTTAGTTGCTGTTGATTACGTTACTAAGTGGGTAGAAGCTATTCCAACTAGTCATGCTGATCATAACACTTCTATTAAAATGCTTAAATAAGTTATTTTTCCAAGATTTGGAGTCCCTAGATATTTAATGACTGATGGTGGTTCACATTTTATTCATGGTGCTTTCCGTGAAATGCTTGCTAAATATGATGTTAATCATAGAATTGCATCTCCTTATCACCCTCAGTCTAGTGGTCAAGTAGAATTGAGTAACAGAGAACTCAAATTAATTTTGCAAAAGACTGTTAATAGGTCTAGAAAGAATTGGTCCAAGAAACTTGATGATGCATTATGGGCCTATAGAACTGCATATAAAAATCCTATGGGTATGTCTCTGTATAAAATGGTCTATGGAAAGCATGTCACTTACCTCTCGAACTAGAACACAAGGCTTATTGGGCTATTAAAGAACTTAATTATGATTTTAAACTTGCCGGTGAGAAGAGGTTGTTTGATATTAGCTCACTTGATGAATGGAGAACCCAAGCCTACGAGAATGCCAAGTTGTTTAAAGAAAAAGTTAAAAGATGGCATGACAAAAGGATACAAAAGCGTGAGTTTAATGTAGGTGATTATGTATTGCTATACAACTCTCGTTTAAGATTTTTTTGCAGGAAAACTTCTCTCTAAATGGGAAGGTCCTTACGTTATCGAGGAGGTCTACCGTTCCGGTGCCATAAAAATCAACAACTTCGAAGGCACAAATCCGAAGGTGGTGAACGGTCAAAGAATCAAATACTATATCTCAGGTGATCCCATAAATGTTGAAACCAATGTTATTGAAACCGTAACCCTGGAGGAATACATAAGGGACACTTTCCGGAATGTTTCAGACTCAGAAAAGGAATAGGTATGTGATACGGTAAGTAAACCGACTCCAAAACAGTTTTAAGGCAATATTTCTCCGTTTTGGAATATTTAGAAAAATAGAAAAATAAGCAGCAGTCCAGGAAGGACACGAGGGCTCCACGAGGGTGGAGGGCGCGCCCTACCCTACTGGGCGCGCCCCCTACCTCGTGGGCACCTCATGTGCTCTCCGGACTCCGTTTTCGTACATGACATGTATTTTGGTTGGTAAAAAATCATTATATAACCTCCCGGGGGTTTTGACTCCCGTATCACGCAAAAATCTCCTGTCTTGGTTTCGAGCTGTTTTTCTGATAGATCCAGGTCGTCATGTCGTCTTCAAGTGCCCCCAAGGACCAGTTCTTCGAGAAGGTCTTCAACCCCTACCTCGCAGAAGTGTTGCAACACCCTCAAACCATAGAGATGCATGAGGGGTTGTTGCACATCTGCGATGCTGAGGGACCAAGGAAGACCGGAAGCACGGAGGCCAGGCTCGAGGCATTGGAGCAAGAAGTTTTCAAGTGTCAGGAGATGGTGGAGCGTGGACTTGATTCCAATCACATTATGATCACGGAGTTCACCAACAACCACAAGCTGGACATCAAGGACATTGGGGAGGCCATCTTCAAGCTTCATGAGAAATTCGAGGAGCTCCAAGCCCAGATTTATGACCTACAAAACCAAAACTATGAGTATGAATATAGATTCAAGAGGATGAGTTTGGCTGCAGATTTAAGGTTTCAGGAGACTCGATCATCCTTCTATTATGGTGAGCCTATGCCCTGGAAGAAGGATGACAAGCCTACGCCAGCAACAAAATCACCACCGTCTCCACCAACAAAGAAGAATTGAGTATTTGGTATGGGCACTCCACTTGGCAACTGCCAAGCTTGGGGGAGTGCCCCGGTATCGTATCACCATCACTTTATATTTACCGTTTTTCTTAGTTCGATCCTTTTGGTAATATCTTGATCTAGTAGAATAAAAGTTCTTAGTGTGATCTAGTTGTGAGTTTTGCTTTATTATCCTTCTATGTAATCGAGTCCGTGAGCTATATAATAAATATTAGTGTTGAGTCAAGGGCTTGATTATTTTGCCATGATCCCAAGTGAATAAAAGAAAAGAGAAAGAAATAAAAAGAAACAAAGAGATCATGTGAGTCTTATGGAGAGTAATGAGCTCACATAGAAAAGTATGATGAATAAAAGTTGTTGACGGTTGACAAACATAGTTTTGGTCATCGTTGCAATTAATAGGAAGTAATAAAGAAAGAGAGGTCTTCACATATAAATATACTATCTTGGACATCTTTTATGATTGTGATCACTCATTAAAATATGACATGCTAAAAGAGCTGACATTGGACAAGGAAGACAACGTAATGGGTTATGTTTTCTTACATCGGAGATGAATTATATTGTCTTGGATCTTCCAACATGATGAGCTTGCCTTTCCCTCTCATGCTAGCCAAATTCATTGCACCAAGTAGAGATACTACTTGTGCTTCCAAATACCCTTAAACCAGTCTTGCCATAAGAGTCCACCATATCTACCTATGGATTGAGTAAGATCCATCAAGTAAGTTGTCATCGGTGCAAGCAATAAAAAATTGCTCTTTAAATATGTATGATTGATTGGTGTGGAGGAAATAAGCTTTATACGATCGTGTGATATGGAAGTAATAAAAACGACATACTGCATAATAAAGGTCCATATCACAAGTGGCAATATAAAGTGACGTTCTTTCGCATTAAGATTTTGTGCATCCAACCATAAAAGCGCATGAAAACCTCTGCTTCCCTCTGCGAAGGGCCTATCTTTTACTTTTATCTCCTACATTGCATAAGAGTCATGGTGATTTTCACCCTTCCTTTTTACACATTATCCTTTGGCAAGCACAATATGTTGGAAAGATCCTCGTATATATGGCTAATTGGATGTGAGTTTTCATGAACTATTACTGTTGACATTACCCTTGAGGTAAAACATTGGGAGGCAAAACTATAAGCCCCTATCTTTCTCTGTGTCCGATTAAAACTCCATACCCATAAGTATTGCATGAGTGTCAGCAATTGTGAAAGATTATATGATAGTTGAGTATGTGGACTTGCTGAAAAGCTCTTATACATTGACTCTTTCCTATGTTATAATAAATTGCAATTGCTTCAATGACTGAGATTATAGTTTGTTAGTTTTCAATGAAGTTTACGATTAATACTTGATATTGTGATTGAATTATTACTCTGGCATTAGAGATTATATGACAAGAATTATATAAGTAGCTGTTCTAAGAATGATCATGATGCCCTCATGTCCGTATTTTATTTTTATCGACACCTCTATCTCTAAACATGTGGACATATTTTTCGATTTCGGCTTTTCGCTTGAGGACAAGCGAAGTCTAAGCTTGGGGGAGTTGATACGTCCATTTTGCATCATGCTTTTATATCGATATTTATTGCATTATGGGCTGTTATTACACATTATGTCACAATACTTATGCCTATTCTCTCTTATTTTACAAGGTTTACATAAAGAGGGAGAATGCCGGCAGCTGGGATTCTGGGCTGGAAAAGGAACAAATATTAGAGACCTATTCTGCATAGCTCCAAAAGTCCTGAAACTCCAAGGAAGACGTTTTCCAAATATATAAAAAATACTGAGAGCAAGAACTTCACCAAGGGGGCCACACCCTGCCCACGGGGGTGGGGGGCGCGCCCTACCCCCTAGGCGCATCCCCCTACCTCGTGGGCCCCTTGGTGGCCCTCCGGTGACCATCTTTTGCTATATGAAGTCTTTCGATGGGAAAAAATCATAAGCTATCTTCTCGGACGAAACTCCGCCGCCACGAGGCGGAACCTTGGCGGAACCAATCTAGGGCTCTGGTGGAGCTGTTCTGCCGGGGAACTTCCCTCCCGGAGGGGGAAATCACCGCCATCGTCATCACCAACGCTCCTCTCATCGGGAGAGGGCAATCTCCATCAACATCTTCATCAGCACCATCTCATCTCAAAACCCTAGTTCATCTCTTGTATCCAATTCTTGTCTCCAAGTCCGGGATTGGTGCTAGTAGGTTGCTAGTAGTGTTAATTACTCCTTGTAGTTGATGCTAGTTGGTTCAATTGGTGGAAGATCATATGTTCAGATCCTATATGCATATTAATACCCCTCTGATTATGAACATGTTTATGCTTTGTGAGTAGTTACTTTTGTTCCCGAGGACATGGGAGAAGTCTTGCTATTAGTAGTCATGTGAATTTGGTATTCGTTCGATATTTTGATGAGATGTATGTTGTCTCTCCTCTAGTGGTGTTATGTGAACGTCGACTACATGACACTTCACCATTATTTGGGCCTAGAGGAAGGCATTGGGAAGTAATAATTAGATGATGGGTTGCTAGAGTGACAGAAGCTTAAACCCTAGTTTATGCGTTGCTTCGTAAGGGGCTGATTTGGATCCATATGTTTCATGCTATGGTTAGGTTTACCTTAATGCTTTTTTTGTAGGTGCGGATGCTTGCAATAGAGGTTAATCATAAGTGGGATGCTTGTCCAAGTAAGGGCAGTACCCAAGCACCGGTCCACCCACATACCAAATTATCAAAGTACCGAACGCGAATCATATGAGCGTGATGAAAACTAGCTTGACGATATTCCCATGTGTCCTCGGGAGCGCTTTACATCATATAAGAGTTTGTCCAGGCTTGTCCTTTGCTACAAAAAGGATTGGGCCACCTTGCTGCACCTTATTTACTTTTGTTACTTGTTGCTCGTTACAAATTATCTTATCACAAAACTATCGGTTACCACTTATTTCAGTACTTGCAGAGAATACCTTGCTGGAAACCGCTTATCATTTTCTTCTGCTCCTCGTTGGGTTCAACACTCTTACTTATCAAAAGGACTACGATAGATCCCCTATACTTGTGGGTCATTAGCAGGTAACCCGGAAAGTAAGGTTTTCACACCCTTGGCTTATTTAGATCCTCATTTTCTTTTGAAACGACAGCAACATGAGAGCCGCCGCCAGACCCGGACCGGTGGAGATGAAGATTTAATCTCCGGTTTACCAAACACTCCTCGGAAACGGCAAAATGAGGTTCTTTTAACCTTAACTCTTGTATTTACCAGTGAGTTACTTTCATTAATCACTCAATTTTGATTCCATCTTTGCAGGAAATTTCCCGTTCCTCTTCTGGCGACTCATCGCAGACTCAACTGCCGGCTTTCAAGACTGCCCCTGGGTAAAGATAATTATCTCTCCTCTATTCCTTTATATCTTCATCATTATGCTGACTTGTCAAAATTCCTTTTAGCGGTCAAGCAAAGCCCAACAAAAAGCAAAGGTGACGAAGCTGGCCGCGGTCCGAAAGCTGCTGAACCGGAGCAGTCAACCCTTGTGCCAGATCACCCTGAACAACCAGAAGACCCCGTTCTCAATGTTCACCGGATTTACCTGAGCCGTCTGTTGATGAGACCACTATTGTTCTGTCAAGTATTGAACCTTCAAACTTAGCTAACCCGCCAGAGACTCATGGTGATGACGTTTTGATCACTGGCACCAGATTCGTTGAACCGGGAATCCAACTGTACTAGCGAGACACTCTGCCAAACAAGAGGTCATGGAAAGACAAAAAGTGAGATTTGACGTCTCCCACTATGCTCACCTGAGTATTAGTGAAGTTTTATCTAGCTATGTCAGTCAAGTGCATTCCGGCCGTGACTTGGAGATTGAAATGGTGAAGCAAATGCACCAGAAGTATGAGGTACGTCATCCGGCTTATATCTATATCCTGCCAGCCCCCAAGTCTTATGTTTATGATAAACTTGAATCTGTAGACTTGAAATGTTTATAAGCTTCTGTTCTAGACTCCCTCCAAGTCCGGTTAAAAAACTGTAAACCGGATTCTGATGATAGCATAATTTTGCATCTATAGTCCCCAAGGGCCGGCTTAATCAGCATGAATGAGCCGGTACTATTAATCATTTGTGTAAAAGACCAAAACTTAACTGCATATCCCTCATGAGTCGGCTGGGACTGTCAATAGCACACACGGCTCATCCTTTAACAAGAAAACAAGCAATATGCATTAGCCCCCAAGTGCCAAGTGTTATTGCTTGCAAAGCACTTGGGACTTTTTTTTGGAAAAAACCAATTCCTTTGAAAAATTTCGTTGGCAGACATTAGCCCCCAAGTGCCAAGTGTTATTGCTTGCAAATCACTTGGGACTGTTATTTTGTAAGTCGCCATGAAACTTTAACGAACTTATGTTGTATGCAGGCTGCGACCACAGAACTAGAAACTTTTCATGGGCTGCCAGGCCACTGAGTTAAACGATTTTACAAACCTTATAAGATGGCCCTCACATTAACCAATCGTCGTTTTAACTTTGACAAGTTCAGGGTCTGTATAAGATTGACTTGTCAAACGTTCGGTGGGTCATTCCAGGATTACCTGGGCGGAGTGACTTACTTAAAAAGGCAGGATAACCTGGGGTTTTAGGTGAATACACCTGGCTTCCCAGCCTGGCTTTTATAGCCTATCACATGGTTACAGACTCTTTGTTCTTTAGAACAAAAGAGCCCCAAGCAATATTTCGAGATGTGCTCAAGGGGTACCTATGTTTGAGTTGTGCTTTTGCAATAGACTCTCTTTGGTCCCTTTAACCTAGGTAGCAAGCCCCCAAGTTTTTTCATGTGTCTTATAAGCCGGATCAAAGGGTAATCATAACTTTGCTGTATAAAGCAGAAGCCCCCATGTGACCAAAAACTCATTATTTAAAGAGGAAAAAACGACAGAGGCCCTGCTTTAGCAGGGATGACGGCTTTATTATATAACGATCATAATATATACATTGTCGAAATATGTACATTGGAAGATCCATTGGCTCAAGTGTAGTATGAATGAAGATGAGCAATATTCCATGGTCGGCGGATCTCTTCCTCCGACGTGCGTGAGTCCTTGTGGTCTCGAACATCGATAAGTTAATATGACCCATTGTTCAGATTCTTGCTGACCACAAAGGGTCCTTCCCAAGGTGGGGATAACTTGTGCATATCAGTCTGATCCTGGATAAGCCGGAGCACCAGATCGCCTTCTTGAAAAGTTCCAGTTTTAACCCGACGGCTGTGGTAACGGCGCAGATCTTGCTGGTTCACTGAACGAGCCGCCGCAATGTCACGCTCTTCATCCAATAGGTCAAGTGCTTCCTGACGTGTTTTTTCATTGTCAACTTCAACATAAGCCGCCACCCAAGGTGAATCATGACGAATGTCACTAGGGAGAACCGCCTCTGCTCTGTAAATCATGAAGAAAGGCGTGTATCCCGTAGATCTGTTAGGGGTGGTATTGATCCTCCATAACACGGAAGGTAACTCCTCCACCCAACAACTCGGCGTTCTCTGCAGGGGAACCATAAGCCGGGGTTTGATGCCTTTCAAGATCTCTTGATTGGCTCTCTTCCGCTTGACCATTATATTGAGGGTGAGCTACTAATGACACATCAAGCCGGATGTGCTCACGTTGACAAAATCCTTCCATAGCACCTTTAGAGAGATTAGTGCCATTGTTTGTTATGATGTTGTGTGGAAAACCAAAACGGAAGATCACCTTCTTCATGAATTGAACCGCCATTGCTGCATCACACTTACTGACTGGCTCTGCCTCTACCCACTTAGTGAACTTATCGACCGCCACCAAAAGGTGGGTCTTCTTATCCTTGGATCTTTTGAAAAGTCCAACCATATCAGGCCCCCAAACTGCAAATGGCCAAGTAATTGGAATCATTCTCAATTCTTGAGCCAGCACATGAGCTCGTCGTGAAAATTTCTGAGATCCATCACACCTTCTGACCAGGTCCTCTGCATCAGTATGAGCTGTTAGCCAATAAAATCCATGACGAAAGGCTTTAGCCACAAGAGGTTTTGAACCGGCATGATGACCATAGTCTCCTTCATGAATCTCACGCAAGATCTCACAGCCCTCCTCTAGAGAAACACAACATTGAAATGCTCCTGTGACACTGCGATGATGTAACTCTCCATTAACAATTGTCATTGACTTAGACCGTCGAGTTATCTACCTGGCTATGGTTTCATCCTCATGTAACTCGCCCCGGGTCAGATAAGCCAAATAAGGAACCGTCCAATCCAGAATTACATGAAGAGCCGCCACCAACTGAGCCTCCGGGTCAGGGATAGCAAAATCCTCCTCTGTAGGTAATTTGACCGACGGGTTATGCAAAACATCAAGAAAAACATTAGGCGGCACCGGCTTACGTTGAGAGCCCAACCAGCTTAAAGCATCCGCCACTTCAATTTTCCTCCGATCAACGTGCTCAACTTGATAACCCTTGAAGTGACCAGCAATAACGTCCACCTCTCGTCGATAAGCCGCCATGAGTGGATCCTTAGAATCCCAAGTACCAGAGACTTGCTGAGCCACCAAGTCTGAGTCGCCGAAGCACCTAACCCGGCTTAAGTTCATCTCCTTAGCCATCCGAAGACCGTGGAGCAAGGCCTCATACTCAGCTGCATTGTTAGTGCAAGGAAACATCAAACGAAGAACATAACAGAATTTATCACCTCAAGGGGAAGCAAGCACAACTCCAGCCCCCGAGCCTTCCAATTGTCTGGACCCATCAAAGTGAATAGTCCAATACATGTTATCTGGCTTTTCCTCAGGCATCTGCAGCTCTGTCCAATCATTGATGAAATCCACCAGAGCCTGAGACTTGATGGTTGTGCGAGGCACATACTTTAATCCATGAGGTCCAAGCTCAATAGCCCACTTAGCAACCCGGCCAGTTGCTTCCCTGTTTTGGATGATATCTCCCAAAGGAGCAAAGCTAACCACAGTAATGGGATGACCTAGAAAATAGTGTTTAAGCTTCCGGCTGGCCAAGAACACTCCATATACAAGCTTCTGCCAATGCGGATATCTCTGCTTGGACTCAATAAGCACCTCACTGATATAGTAAACCAGACTTTGAACCGGATATTCCTTGCCTGCCTCCTTCCTTTCTACCACAATGGCTACACTAACAACCCGGCTATTAGCAGCCACATATAACAACAAAGGCTCCTTATCAACAGGGGCAGCAAGTACGGGCGGCTCAGCCAGCTGTTTCTTCAAATCCTCAAATGCTTCATTAACAGCATCACTCCAGACAAAATTATCTGTCTTTTTCATCATCTGATACAAAGGGATAGCCTTCTCTCCCAACCGGCTTAACACCGCAATACGGCCCGCTAGACGTTGTACATCATTGACACACATCGGCTTAGCCAGAGAAGTAATGGCCTTGATTTTCTCCGGATTAGCTTCAATGCCCCTGTTAGATACCAGAAAACCCAAGAGCTTGCCTGCCGGCACACCAAAAACACACTTGGCCGGGTTAAGCATCATCTTATAAACCCTGAGATTATCAAAGGTTTCCTTCAAATCATCTATAAATGTCTCTTTTTCTCTGGACTTCACCACAATATCATCCACATAAGCATGACCATTACGCCCAATTTGATTATGAAGGCAATTTTGCACACATCTCTGATAAGTCGCCTGGGCACTCTTGAGCCCGAAAGGCATAGACACATAACAGAAGGCTCCAAAGGGAGTTATGAAAGTTGTCTTCTCTTGGTCCTTAACTGCCATCTTGATCTGATGATAACCAGAATAAGCATCCAAAAAACTCAGACTTTCAGAACCCGCCGTTGCATCAATAATCCGATCAATACGAGGGAGAGCAAAAGGATCAGCCGGACAAGCCTTGTTCAGATCCATGTAGTCCACACACATACGCCAAGTGCCGTTCTTCTTAAGTACCAGCACCGGGTTAGCCAACCACTCAGGATGAAAAACCTTGATGATAAACCCAGCTGCCAAGAGCCGGGCTGCTTCCTCTCCGATGGCCTTCCGTCTCTTCTCATTAAAACGGCGAAGAAACTATTTGACCGGTTTAAACTTTGGATCAATATTAAGAGTGTGCTCAGCGAGTTCTCTCGATACACCCGGCATGTCTGAAGGCTTCCATGCAAAGATGTCCCGGTTCTCACGGATGAACTCGATGAGCGCGCTTTCCTATTTCAGATCCAGATTAGCACTGATGTTGAACTGCTTGGATGAATCGCCAGGAACAAAATCAACCATCTTGGTATCATCTATTGATTTAAACTTTAAAACCAGATCATGCTCAATGGTCGGCTTTTTCAGAGATGTCATATCTGCCGGGTCAACATTGTCCTTGTAAAATTTTAACTCCTCCGTTGCACAAACTGACTCAGCATAAGCCGCATCCCCTTCTTCACATTCCAGAGATATCTTACGGCTCCCATGCACTATAATGGTTCCTTTGTGACCCGACATCTTGAGCTGAAGATACACATAACACGTTCGCGTGATGAACTTGGCATAAGCCGGCCGTCCAAACAGAGCATGATATGGGTTGTGGATCTTGACCACCTCAAAGGTCAATGTCTCTGACCTAGAGTCACCATCATCTCCAAAAGCAACTTCCAGAGCTATCTTACCAACTGGATATGCCAACTTACCAGGCACCACGCCATGGAAAACAGTGTTTGACGGCTTAAGATTTTTATCAGTCAATCCCATGCGACAGAAAGTTTCATAATAAAGGATATTGATGCTGCTCCCTCCGTCCATGCGTACTTTGGTAAACTTATACCATCCAACCTGAGGTGCGACCACCAAAGCCAAATGACCCGGATTATCAACCCGGGGCGGGTGATCTTCCCGACTCCACACGATGGGTTGCTCAGACCAGCGCAAGTAATGGGGAACCGCCGGCTCAACGGCATTGAGTGCTCTCTTATGAAGCTTCTGGTCACGCTTACATAAGCTAGTGGTGAAGACATGAAATTGTCCACTATTCAAATGCTTCGGGTTGCTCTGACAACCAGACTGTTGCTGTTGACCCCCCCCCTGATTATTCTGCTGGTTGTAACCACCCTGGTTGCTGTGATTACCTTGATTTCCTTGGAATCTAGAGTTAGAACTGCCACCGCCATAACCCAGACCATGAAAGCTGGATCCAGAACCGCCACCTAGCCCATGACTGTCTTGAAAAAGAATGGAATTCTTGTACTCTTTCAGAATGTGACAATCCTTCCAAAGGTGCCCGGATGGTCTTTCTCGCGTACCATGTCTTGGGTAGGGCTGATTTAACATCTGTTCAAGATTGATACTAGATCCTCTGGCCCGTGGGGGCGGCTTACCCTTGCGACACTGACCAATATTCTGTGCATTGGTGTTAGCCACAAGGTCAAAACTATTATCAGCTTTGCGCTTACCGTTGCCTCCCTGGTTCGCCGGGTTATGCTGCTGCCCCTTGGCGTTGCTGCTCTTCCTTCCCTTCCCCGGCTTTTCATCATCAGACTCGGGGTCTTTGGTACTATCAGAGTCAGCATACTTAGCTAGAGCCGCCATGAGCGTCCCCATGTCATTGCAATGGCGTTTGAGCCACCCTAGTTTCTGCTTTAAGGGCGTGAAATGACAATTGTTCTCCAACATCAACACTGCTGAATCGGCATTGATGCGATCCGACGAATGCAAGATTGTTGAGACCCGACGCACCCAATGGGTTGTTGACTCACCTTCTTCTTGAACACAGGAGGCCAGATCCACAATTGACATGGGCTGTTTACATGTGTCTTTGAAGTTCTGGATGAATCGGGCCTTTAACTCGGCCCATGACCCGATGGAATTAGCGGGGAGCCCCTTCAACCAAGTACAGGTCGTTCCTTCTAACATCAGAGGGAAATATTTAGCACATGCAGCCTCGCTGAAATCCAGTAATTCCATAGCCATCTCATAACTCTCAATCCACGCCTCAAGACTTAAATCGGCGGTATAGTTGGGCACCTTATGAGGACCTTTGAAATCTTTGGGCAGGCGCTCATTACGTAGATCCGACACTAAGCATGGCACGCCCAAATTTCTAAAGTTTACACTTGGCTTCACAGAAGTGGTTGGATGAACCGGAGTGGGTTGACGGGCCGCATACTGTGCCGCTAACTTGGCCTCTCGACGGGCTCTTCCTTGATCCACCACATTCTGAGCATCAACACCCACCGCCCGCCGGGTTATGTCCGCGCGGCAGGTTATGGTTCCGTCCACTGCTTGACACCGCCGGCTCATCAAGATGTCTGCTATAACTTCGGCTCGGGCGAGGGGTTACACATATGGTCGATTGCCAACATGTTGGCTATTGAGCTATCCTTGAAGTCTTCGCATGTGTTCGTCTTGATTATGTAGAGATGCATAGCTTCCGGAGTCCTTCCTTCTAATGATCGGTGTGTCGTATGCTCGGCCCATGGATTTATGGGTCATATAGGTTAGTACCCTGATAACCAACAAGTATAGGGGATCGCAACAGTTTTCGAGGGTATAGTATTCAACCCAAATTTATTGATTCGACACAGGGGGAGCCAACGAATATTTGCAAGTATTAGCAATTGAGTTGTCAATTCAACCACACATGAAGACTAAATATCTGTAGTAGAGTGATCAGTAGCACAGTACTATGGTAATTTGATACCAGTGGTGATAGCAGAAACAGTAACCGTAACAATAGTAGAAGTAGTTTTGTAGCAATTGTGACAATAGTAGCAATAGTAGTAACTTAGAGAAGATCAATATGTGAAAAGCTCGTAGGCATTGGATCGGTGATAACGTTGGATAACATTCATCATGTAACAGTCATAACCCAGGGCGACACAGAACTAGCTTCAATTCATCAATATAATGTAGGCATGTATTCCGTATATAGTCATACATGCTTATAATAAGAACATGCATGACATCTTTTGTCCTACCCTCCCGTGGAAGTGGAGTCCATAAGGAAACTAAGGGATATTAAGGCCTCCTTTTAATAGAGAACCGGAACAAAGCATTAACACGTAGTGAATACATGAACTCCTCAAACTACGGTAATCACCAGAAAGAATCTCAATTATTGTCACCTTGGGGTATGCGGATCATAACACGTAGTAGGTGCATATAACTTGCATGGTAGGATTAATAACACAAATATATTCATGAAAACACAAAGGGTTCAGATCTAAAATCATGGCACTCGGGCCATAGTGACAAGCATTAAGCATAGCAAAGTCATATGAACATTAATTTCAGAACATAGTGGATACTAGGGATCAGGCCCTAAGAAAACTAACTCGATTACATGATAAATCTCATCCATCCCATCACCGTCCAGCAAGCCTACGAAGGAATTACACTCCCGGTAGTGAGCCTCATGAAATTGGTGATGGAGGATGGTTGATGATGACGATGGTGGCGAATCCCCCTCTCCGGAGCCCAGAACAGACTCCAGATCTGCCCTCGCGATGAAGAACAGGAGGTGGCAGTAGCTCTGTATCGTGAAACACGATGAAACTCCCTCTCCTTTTTTCTTGGAAAATAGGAATTTATAGTGCTGAGATTGTGGTCATCGGAGCCACGTGGGCCCCACAAGCCACTAGGGCGCGCCCTGGTGCCTCGTAGGCACTTGGTGGCCCCCTTGTTGGAACACGCGGTACGCTACGCTAGCGCCAAATAAAATTATCTACCGCGCAACCAAGATCATGCTACTGGAAATAGATTACGAGATTGGGTTTACCACTAGATGCACAGTCACCGCAGCGGAAGTAGAGTTGGTGATGCGTGTAGCCGATCTCCTGGGCCGTCTCCTCCTCGTGTCGCCGATCTCCCGCGAACAGCGAAGACCCATGAACGGTGATCTCCCGCGAACAGCACCTCGCGGTTCCCTCGAATGGTTCGTCTAAGCACCACAGATGTGATGCCTCCAAGGTATCCACACATGTGGGGTGCAGCGGCGGGCGGCAAACTGCTAGGTCCGATCGCATGTCATGGGCGTGGGGAGTGGCGGTGGCTATCGAGGGTCAGAAAAGATCAACCCTAAGTGGTGCGCCCACTCCCCTTTATATAGACCTCCGAGGTGGGCTCAACACTTGAGCCCACTAGGAGTATGCGTCCATTTTCCACTCGGATCCAATCCAAATGGGCTGCAGCCCCTTAAGTGTGCGACCCTATAGGTTCACGTACACATGGACACGACCAAGTCGATAGTTGGTAGTGGCTCCTAGCAGAACGTGCCAACTCTCATGTGTGCGTAAAGTCATTTGACGAACCTCGACAATGTGTCATATGCAACATTCCTTTTGCCTCACGATATTTGTTGTCGAGCTCAAGGTGAGTACTTGTCACTCTTGTGATAGCTTGACCTCTCTTCTCGAAACCGTGATACAGATTCCTAAGCTGGGTTAAAACTTAACCCAAGTCGCATGGCCATGCTTTCTGAATCTGATCACTCAAGAGGGCCCAGAGAATATCTCTCCAAATAGGAGGGGCAAATCCCATCTTGGTCAACCATGTCTCGCGGCATGTCTCACGACTCACCCGAAAGCTACCTTTATAACTACCCAGTTATGGAGATAGACCCTAAGTGAGTCGATCCTCATCCCGAGAACATGTGAGGATCTCAGGTCTAGGACATGGCATAGATATTGTACTTGAGACTAACAGATGACTATATCTCGCTGATACGTCTCCAACGTATCTATAATTTTTTATTGTTCCATGTTTTATTATTATTATTATCATCAATATTGGATGTTTTATAATCATTTTTATAGTCATTTTATATCATTTTTTGGTACTAACCTATTGACATAGTGCCAAGTGCCAGTTGCTGTTTTTCCATGTTTTTTACATCACAGGAAATCAATATCAAATGGAGTCCAAATGCCACGAAACTTTATGATGTTTTTTTATGGACCAAAAGGAAGAAGTTGGGCCCTAGTTGCACCCACGGGGAGTCCTGAGGGGACAACCCACCAGCGCGCGCCAGGAGGCCCAGGCGCGCCCTGGTGGGTTGTGCCCACCTCGGGTACCCCCGGACCGCCTCTTTGCTATATAAATACCCCTAAAATCCCAGAACCCTAGGGAAGTCGACAAAATATTCATCCAGCCGCCGCAGAGCCCAGAACCACCAGATCCAATGTAGACACCATCTCGGATGGGGTTCACCACCTCCATTGGTGCCTCTCCGATGATGCGCGAGTAGTTCTTTGTAGACCTTCGGGTCCGTAGTTACTAGCTAGATGGCTTCATCTCTCTCTCTCTCTTGATTCTCAATACAATGGTCTCTTGGAGATTCATATGATGTAACTCTTTTGCAGTGTGTTTGTTGGGATCCGATGAACTTTGAGTTTACGATCAGTCATATCTTTTTATATCCATGAAAGTATTTGATCTCTTTTATGCATGATCTCTTATAGCCTCATATTTCTTCTCCGATATTTGGGTTTTGTTTGGCCAACTTGATCTATTTATCTTGTAATGGGAAGAGGTGCCTGGTAGTGGGTTCGATCTTACGGTGCTTGATCCCAGTGACAGAAGGGGAACCGACACGTATGTATCGTTGCTACTAAGGATAAAAAGATGGGATCTATATCTAACGCAATAGATAAATGGATATTGTCTACATCATGTCATCGTTCTCATTGCTCATTTTTCTGTGAACTTAATACACTAGATGCATGCTGGATAGCGGTCGATGTGTGGAGTAATAGTAGTAGATGCAGGCAGGAGTCGATCTAATAATCTTGGATGTGATGCCTATGTAATGATCATTGCCTGGATATCGTCATAATTATTTGAGGTTCTATCAATTGCCCAACAGTAATTTGTTCACCCACCATTTGCTATCTTTCTCGAGAGAAGCCACCAGTGAAACCTACGACCCTCGGGTTTCTTTCTCATATTATTTGCCTTTGCGATCTACTTTTATTTGCTTTTATTTCCAGATCTGTTAAACCAAAAACCGAAAAATACCTTGCTGCGATTTATCTTCATTTATTTTGTCCGCATTCGATCTATCAATATTTAGAACCTTTTTACCGTCACGCGCCAATTTTTGGCACCGTTACCCGAAAGGGATTGACAACCCCTTTAACACGTTGGGTTGCAAGGTGTTGTTATTTGTGTGCAGGGGCTGTTTACATTGTGTTGCTTGGTTCTCCTACTGGTTTGATAATCTTGGTTTCATATCTGAGGGAAATACCTACTGCCGATGTGTTGCATCATCCCTTCCTCTTTGGGGAAATACCGACGTAGCTTCAAGCGACATCACTCGCTGCGTCTCAAAGTGGGTCTGTCCGACTCGGTGATATCCATCCCTGAGTCCATACTATCGGCTTAGCATCTCCATGCACATGACTTGTGAAACATAGTCATCAACTGAGTTGTATACTAGTCAAGGATATGTGTCCGCATAACCTTATCAACTAGGGACCATTAGAACAATCATCATACAATACATAGTTCCACAAACAAGTCACACACTTATTGATACATATCATTGATGATGTTCAAGGACTCATGAATACATATGGAAATATCATCATCACATGATTGCCTCTAGGGCATATCTCCAACACATAACACGTAATAGGTGCATATAAGTTGCATGGTAGGATCAAGAACACAAATATATTCGTGAAAACATAAAGGGTTTAGATATGAAATCATGGCACTCGGGCCCTAGTGACAAGCATTAAGCATAGTAAAGTCATAGCAACATCAATCTCAGAACATAGTTGATACTAGGATCAAGCACTAACAAAACTAACTCGATTACATGATAAATCTCATCCAACCCATCACTGTCCGGCAAGCCTATGAAGGAATTACTGATACACGGTGGTGAGCATCATGAAATTGGTGATGAGGAAGGGTTGGTGATGACGGTGGCGACGAATCTCACTCTCTGGAGCCCAGAACGGACTCTTGATCTACCCTCCTGATGAAGAACATAAGGTGGCGACAGCTCTGTATCATGAAATGCGATGATTCCTTCTCTTTGATTTTTTCTGGATGAATAGGTAGTACTTATGGAGTTCGAGATAGGGTTGCGGGAGCTGTCAGAGGCCCACAAGCCCACAGGGCGCGCCCAGGGGGGCACCCCCTGGGCTTTGTGGCGCCCTAGTGGCCCTCCTCTGGTAGTTTCTTCCGCCACTATTTTTTATATATTACGAAATAATTCTCCATAAATATTTAGTTCTGGAATAATTCTCCATAAACTTTTATTTCTGCACAAAAACAACACCATGGTAATTCTGCTGAAAACAACGTTGGTCCAGGTTAGTTCCATTCAATTCATGCAAATTAGAGTCCAAAACATGAGCAAAAGCGTTTGCAAAAGTATATACGATGGATACGTATCAACTCCCCAAAGCTTAACTCATTGCTTGTCCTCAAGCAATTCAGTTGACAAACTGAAAGTGATAAAGAAAAGCTTTTACAACTCTTTTGTTCTTGTATCTATATATATACTTAAGGTTTTCATCAAAGATTATAATTAACCATGCAAATGATAACTCTTGGAAATCAAATTCACTCATATCAATGGCATAATCAACTAGCGAGCAATAATAAAGCATCTCAAATGCCAACATTTTGTCAAAACAATCATGATATAATATGACAACATGGTATCTCGCTAGCCCTTTCTGAGACAACAAAATATAAATGCAGAGCACCTCCAAAGTTCAAGCAATGATTAAACATTGTAATTCGTGGTAGAAGAGATCCAATCACGATGCACACAACATTAACTAGACACAATGCATGAGAATGACAATAGTGCTCTTAGGACTGGTGCTTGTTTGAGAAGGTGATGACTCAACA
This sequence comes from Triticum urartu, assembly GCF_056163025.1. Taxonomy (NCBI): domain Eukaryota; kingdom Viridiplantae; phylum Streptophyta; class Magnoliopsida; order Poales; family Poaceae; genus Triticum; species Triticum urartu. Next base: position 515,450,374 of record NC_141874.1, read on the forward strand.
ATAAAAGTAAAATAATATAAAAGTAAATAGATAGACCCTTCACAGAGGGAAGCTGGGATTTGCCGAGGTGCTAGAGCTCGCAGCCTAAAACAGAGATAAATATAATTTTGGGAGGTATGCCTTTCTTGTCAACGTCATGGCCGAGTGTTTTCAATATCTTCCATGCTAAACAAATTAGCGGTGATTCCCAAGCGATAAGGTAAAGTTTACTCCCCCTCCACCAACAAACACAAGCCATGGCTAGCCGAATCCCCGTGTGCCCTCCATACCAAAAACCTTCCGGGGGAGTTTGTTTATTTATTTGCAATTTTAAACATGGGAATAGGCATCCCAATTACCAGCCCATCTCGTGCAATGACAAGTGAATAAACACTCATCATGAGAATAACCCGCTTAACATGGAAGATACTGACCACCCCCTGTCACTTGATAACCCACAAGTATAGAGGATTGTTTGTAGCCTTCTTCGATAAATAAGAGTGTCGAACCCATTGAGGAGCTAAAGGTAGAACAAATATTCCCATCAAGTTCTATCAACCACCGATACAACTCTATGCACACTTGACGTTTGCTTTACCTAAAACAAGTATGAAACTATTTTGCAAGAATAAAACCACGAGTAATTTGCGAGAATAAAACTACAAATAAATTGCAAGGTAATAAAATTGGATAGCCTTTGTCAACAAGAAAGTCATTTGTCCCTAGGTAATCGATAACAAGTACCGGTAATCATTCTTGCAATTCTAAATGAGGGAGTGGCATGAGCTAACATAATTTCTCTACTTGGATCATATGCACTTATGATTGGACCCCTAGTAAGCATCCGCAACTACTAAAGATCATTAAGGTCGTGAAACCCAACCAACCCACCTACTCGGGTTTAAGCTTCTGTCACTCTAGCAACCCACCATAAGCAAATTATGAACGTATTGCAACACCCTACATCGGGGATCCCCCACGTTTGCGCGAGATGAAGGGCACCATAGGACAACACCATAAATAAAATATACAGTCATACCAACCAAGATCACGATTAACCCACAGGACAAAACGGATCTACTCAAACATCATAGGTAGATCCGTTTTGTTCTGTATGTAGCATCCCCAAGTTTAATTCCTACTCGTCCTCAAGTAGGTAAATTATAAAAAGATAGTTTTTGATGTGGAATGCTACCTAGAATAATCTTGATCATATATCTAATCATGGCACGAATACTAGGACATAAGTGATTCAAATAAATAGTCTATAATTTGACATAAAGACATCAATACTCATTCATCCCAACAAACAATCATGTCTTCCAAAATATCAACCCTAAAGAAAGCTATCCCTACAAAATCATATAGTCTTGTCATGCTCTATCTTATTAACACAAAGTATTTATCATGCACAACCCTGATGACAAGCCGAGCAATTGGTTCATACTTTTTAATGCGCTTCAGCTTTTTCAACCCTCACGCAATACATGAGTGCAAGCCATGGATATAGCACTATACATGGAATAGAATATGATGATAGAGGTAAATATAGAGAAGACAAAAAAGTAAGAAAGTCTCACATCGACGCGGCTAACCAATGGGCTATGGAGATGCCCATCAACTGATATCAATGCAAGGAGTAGGGATTGCCATGCAACAGATGCACTAAGATCTATAAGTGTATGAAAGCTCAATATGAAAACTAAGTGGGTGTGCATCTAATCCTATAATGAAAAATTCCCACTAGTATATGAAAGTGACAACATAGGAGACTCTCCATATCAAAACATGGTGCTACTTTGAAGCACAAGTGTGGAACTAGCATGCCCCTTCTCCCTTTGTTTTTTGTTTTTTCTTTTCTTTTCTTTTTTTTTATTTCTTTTTTTCTTTCTTTTTCTCTCATTGTCCGGAGTCTCATCCCGACTTGTGGGGGAATCATAGTCTCCATCATCCTTTCCTCACTAGGGCAATGCTCTAAAAATGAATACTGATGATCATCACACTTCTATTTACTTATAACTCAAAAGAAATAAAAATTACAACTCGATACCTATAACAAAGTATGACTCTATATGAATGCCTCTGGTGGTGTACCAGGATGTGCAATGATCTAGCGTAACAGCGATATCAAAAAAATGAACAAGCCATCTAAACATCATGCTAGATATCTTAGGATCATGCAAAGTAATATGACAATGACTGTTCAAGTCATCAAAATGGAAGCGGTGGAAGTTGCATGGCAATATATCTCGGAATGGCTACGGAAAGGCCATAATAGGTAGGTATGGTGCCTGTTTTGAGGACGATATAATAAGGCTTATGTGTGATAGAGCGTGTCACATCATGGGGTTTGGATGCACCTGCGAAGTTTGCACCAACTCTCGAGGTGAGAAAGGTCAATGCACGGTACCGTAGAGGCTAGCAAATTGCGGAAAGGTAAGAATGTGTATAATCCATGGACTCACATTAATCATAAAGAACTCATATACTTATTGCAAAAGTTTATTAGCCCTTGAAGAAAAGTACTACTACACATGCCCCTAGGGGGATAGATTAGTAGGAAAAGACCATCGCTCGTTCCCGAGCGCCACTCATAAGGAAGACAATCAATAATAAATCATGCTCCAACTTCATAGCATAACGAGAGACTATACGTGCATGCTTCGAGAATCACAAACCTTAACACCAATATTCTTACTAATCACAACTGTTTACTATTACCTCCCACATATTCCATCTCTATATCGCAAAACTATTGCAAGAAATCAAACATATCATATTCAGTGATCCACAAGTTTTATGTAGGATTTCATGACTAACCATGCAATTTACCAATTCCTGTTGACTCTCTAAATAGATATAAGTGAAACATGAGAGTTTAATTCTTTCTACAAAAGACCATGCTCTAATAAATATAAGTGAAGGAAAAGAGCATTCTTCAAATAAAGGTTTTCTATGTGAAGAGAAACAGGCAACCCAAACTTCAAATGATATAAGTGAAGCACGTGAAGCATTCTATAAAGCCATACTCAAAAGATATAAGTGAAGTGCAATGAGCATTCTATAAATTAACCATGGACTATCTCATACCAGCATGGTTCATAAAAGAAAAATAAAAACTAAATGCAAAAGATGCTTCAAGATTTACACATATCACATGAACAAAACGAGAACGAAAACATACTGATACTTGTTGAAGAAAGATGGATGCCTTCCGGGGCATCCCCAAGCTTAGACACTTGAGTCTCCTTGAATATTTACTTGGGGTACCTTGGCATCCCCAAGATTGAGCTCTTTCCTCTCCTCCTTCTCCTCATATCGAGACCTCCTCGATCTTTGATCACTTCATCCACACAAAACTCAACAAAAACTCGGTAAGATACGTTAGTATAATAAAGCAAATCACTACTCTAAGTACTGTTGCAAACCAATTCATATTTTTTTTTGCATTGTAGATACTGTATTATAACTTTTCCATGGCTTATACCACCAATAAAAATCGATAGTTTCATCAAAACAAGCAAAACAATGCATCAAAAACAGAATCTGTCTTAAACAGGATAGTCTGTAGCAATCTGAACATCCACCATACTTATGGTACTCCAAAAATTCTGAAAAATTAGGAAACAATAAACAATTTTTATATAAATATTTTGCAAAAAGTTTCATAAGCTTTTTATGTTCCAGTAAAAAATGGAAATTCATGCACTACAGCCAAAGTTTCTGTTTTTGCACCGCACATACCAACAAACAATCTACTCATCCTAAAGGCAAATCTTGGCACAATAATTTTACAATACAATGTATTTGTACAAGGGGATACTTATTTTTGTGAGAACTTTCATGAAAAATACTACATTGTTGCCTTGAGCATGAACACAAGTGTTCAAGGTCGACCCTCGCTTCTCCAATGCATCACCTTTCAATCGCTTCTCTTTTTGAAAAAGTTTTTAGTTTCCCCTCTATATTTTTTGTTTTTAAACTTTATAAAGCACTCAACAGAAATAAATGACTCTCTAAAACTTCTGGGTTGTCTCCCTGGCAACGCTTTCTTTAAAGCCATTAAGCTAGGCATAAAGTGCTCAAGTAATGGATCTACCTGGATCCCAAGGTATATCAAAGCCAATTCTAATTAGCAATGATTTGTAATTTAGTAGTGAGCACAAAGAAACATATATCATGTAATGACGAATTCTAACTCTCTTCCTATGCATCGACATGTCATACAAGAACAATTCATGCATATCAAGTAAAGGCCAATACATAGCATAAGCAGTTTCTTGCAATTTTATTGTGTGGGAAACATAAAGAGGGTGAGATGTAGTTCCTCTCTCATAATAATTGCAATTAGGAGCAGCAAGCACATGCATATTATATTCATCAAAATCATCATGTGCAACATTAAAAGGCAACCCATCAATGTAATCCTTAATAAGTGCAAATTTCTCCCATATAGTGTGGTTTGGAGAATTCAAAAAGATAATAGGACTATCATGTTTGGGTGCAATAGCAACAATTTCATTCTTAACATAAGGAATTATAGCAAGTTCATCTCCATAAGCATAATTCATATTGGCATCTTGGCCACAAGCATAGCAAGCATCAAGTTCATCAAAAAGGGATATTTCAAATGAATCAACGGGACCATAGCAATTATCATAGCATTCATCCTTCAGTAAGAATGAAGGGACATCAAACAATGTATGAGTTGAAGAGTTACTCTCATTAGAAGGTGGGCACGGGTAGCTAATCCGCTCTTCCTCCTTTTGTTCTTCGCTCTCCTCATCATCTTTTTCATCCAATGAGCTTGCAGTTTCATCAATTCCTTCTTCCATAGACTCCTGCAAAATATTAGTATCTTCTCGAACTGCGGAGATTTTCTCAATAAATTCATCAATATCAGAATTATATTATAATTATCATAGCAATATTTAAGGATAGCAAAATTTTCAGGTCTATAAACATCATCATCAAAAGCTTCATACTTTAAAAACAAAGATTCAATTTCATAAGCACCCTTAAAAGCAACAAATTCTTCTATTCGTTCCACATCATAATAATCATATCTACCACAGGCATAAGAAGCCAAGGTTTCAATATCATTAAATTTGCATGAAAAGGGGAGGTGTGGAGCGTTCATCCTAGAGCAACAAGTATAATCATATCTCTAGCATAAATTCCAAGCATACCAATGCAACATATCAATTTGATCCCATAGAAGTTTCCCTTTTTGTGTCAAGTGATAATCCCTAAAGTATTCACGTTGATCCAACGTTACTCCCATTATTAAGTTGAATGGGGTTTTCTCAGGATTATCAAAGTAGTGCATAATATTTTTCACATAACGAGCATTGAGGATTTTAGGAGGTTCCCCATCTCCATGAGTAGCAAGTACCACTATTTTTTTGGTGTTTCGTGTTCCATATCCATAACTAAAGATATAACAACTTATAATGGGAAATAAAAACTGCTTAGTGATAAATCAAACAAACACACGGGAGAATATTCACCCCACGCTATTGCTCCCCGGCAATGGTGCCAAAAAAAGGTTGATACGTCTCCAACGTATATATAATTTTTTTATTGTTCCATGTTGTTATATTATCATTCTTGGATGTTTTATAACCATTTTATAGTCATTTTATATCATTTTTTGGTACTAACCTATTGACATAGTGCCAAGTGCCAGTTGTTGTTTTTTTGAATGTTTTTTAAATTGCAGGAAATCAATATCAAACGGAGTCCAAACGCAGCAAAAGTTTTTGTGGATTTTTTGGACCAAAAGACATCCAATGGGCTGAAGAAGCGCTTGGGGGGGGGGGGTGCTCTGACGGGAGCACAGACCACTCCAAGCGCGCCCTCGTGGATTGTGCCTGCTACTTCTTGAGCTTCCGTTGTTTTTTCCCTTGAAGAGGAAAGGGTGATGCAGCAAAGTAGAGCAAGTATTTCCCTCAGTTTTGAGAACCATGGTGAAAGGATCGATATAGTTGACTAGAGGGGGGGGGGTGAATAGGAAACTAACATTTTTTAGATTTTCTTTAATAATTTAAACTTTGCATTGAAGTAGGTTGTCTAGAAATGCAACTAAGTGAGCAACCTATATGATGCAACAAAGATAAGTACACAAGCAAGCAAGAGATATAACACAAATAAGCTTGTACAAGTAAAGGCATGAGATAACCAAGAGTGGAGCCGATGGAGACGAGGATATGTTACCGAAGTTCCTTCCCTTTTGAGGGGAAGTACGTCTCCGTTGGAGCGGTGTGGAGGCACAATGCTCCCCAAGAAGCCACTAGGGCCACCGTATTCTCCTCATGCCCTCACATAATGCGAGATGCCGTGATTCCACTATTGGTGCCCTTGGAGGCGGCGACCGAACCTTTGCAAACAAGGTTGGGGCAATCTCCACAACTCAATTGGAGGCTCCCAATGACACCACAAAGCTTCACCATAATGGACTATGGCTCCGCGGTGACCTCAACCATCTAGGGTGCTCAAACACCCAAGAGTAACAAGATCCGCAAGGGATTAGTGGGGGGAATCAAATTTCTCTTAGTGGAAGTGTAGATCGGGGCCTTCTCAACCACTCCCGAGCAAATCAACAAGTTTGATTGGCTAGGGAGTGAGATCGGGCGAAAATGGAGCTTGGAGCAACAATGGAGCTTACGGTTGGAAGAGGTAGTCAACTAGAGGAAGAAGACACCCCTTTTATAGCCGAGGACAAAAAACTAACCGTTATCAACCTACCAGCCCGCGACCAGCGGTACTACTGCCCCAGACCAGCGGTACTACCGTGAGGAACCACGGTACTACCGCAGCAGCAGCAGCAGTAGCTAGGGCAGACCTGTAGCACATGGGCTGAGGAGGGTACTTTCGCAAGCGCGGTACTACCGCTCCTCCTTGTGGTACTACCGCAAGGCAGGAAACCCCTAGCCTGGGAAAAGCGTGGATGAGAAAAAAATACATCCGTGCCTACTTCCGCTAGAAAACGGACGAAGCAAAAATCCGACACAGTACTGCCGCAGAGGAGCGGTACTACCGCCTGGCAGCTGAGCCAGGCCGCACGCGGTACTACCGTGCAAAGGATGCGGTACTACCGCGGTGGCCCAGATGTAAAAAATTACATCCGCCCCTACTACCGCGATGGAGCGGTACTTGGCCTGGGGGCCACGGTACTACGGCTCCGGAGGCACGGTACTACCGTGGGCACCTGCGGTACTACCGCTCCAGCTAGCAGTACTACTGCAAGCCTGTAGCGACCAGACCTCAAACAGTCTGATCTCTGTGCTCCGGTGTCATCCCTGGATCAGTAATGCTGACACCACACAGTACTCGGAGGATTTATAACAGAGTAGCAATCACACACTTATTACATCGAATGTCTCCATAGAGAACTTATTACAATAAATAAGGCTTAAGGCCATCTAATAACGATAACAGCGGAAGGCTTGGAAGATAAGTGAGTCCATCAACTCCAACGACATCACTGAGTATAGAACCACGACCTAAAACTCCTTAATCATCGTCTGAAAAGTCTGCAACATTAACGTTGCAGCCTGAAAACGGGTCAGCACATGGAATATGCTGGCAAGGTAACACATAGAGAGTAATGGAATGAAACAGCTATACTATATGCATATCTGGCTGGTGGAAAGCTCTATGGTTACAGTTTTGCGTAAAGCCAATTTTTCCCTACTTCAAAGGAATAAATTTATTTAACTATCATGGTAGTTGTTAAACATTGAGAATGGTTGACAGCATTCTCAATCCCAATTAAGTATCATCATTAAACAAAACCCAGCAAAATTAATTTAGGGTAACATGTTGAGATTCACAGGATAATCCAGGTACTAGATACTCAAAACGTCCATAACCGGCGACACGGCTAACCATGATTAGTTTATTACACTCTGCAGAGGTTTGCACACTTTTCCCCACAAGAATCGATCGCCTCCGTTTGGTTTCTCACACTACATGGTGTTTGAGAAGACGGATGACCGAGACATAGTCTTTCAGAAGCGCTAGCACCTTACGATCGGGTAGACCGTACCACCTACATCCCCTACATCTGCTAGTCTACCATTGTAAGAGTTCGCACGACTTAGTCAACTATGCTAGAGCCCATAATAGCTTGTGGCTGCACATGGAAGTTTCTAGTATGAATAGTCTCATGATCCCTTTGAGCCTGGGTGGCGGTCCAAAAGAAAACAGGCAAGTCCTGGACTACCCAGGTGCCTCAATCCACCCAGATGTGTGTTTAAGTTGCCACCTTAGATAAACCATTAATTAACAAACTCACATCTGTCATGGATATCACTCACCCAATCCACGTCTACTAGCATAGCATGGCATAATAAGCAAACGTAGAAGTAACTCCCAAAGGTTTGATAATAAACAGGTAATAGGTACTACCTCAACTACTTCCCATCCCACAATTTAATTAGATCCTAATCATGCAATGTTTGAGGATTGATCTAATGCAATAAAACTGGGTAGTAGGAGGTATGATCAAAGTGTTACTTGCCTTGCTGATGATCCAGGAAACCTAGAGATTTGAAGTAACAGGCGGCGCACTCCGGGTATTCTATCGCAGACAAACAAACAAGCATACAACAAGTACTCATCTAAGGCACAGGTAAAACTCAAATAAGAGATCTAACCAGAAGGTTCAACTTAAGAACTCCGGTTTGCAAAAAGAATCAAATCGAACGAAGCAACAAAAATCAAACGGCGAAAGAAAACAACTTTGTTCTACTAATCTGAATCTAAGGCACATTTTACAGTAGCAAAAACTTGTTTAAGTTGGTTAAACGGATAGAGGGTTTCGAGGCGAAACTCCAGGCGCTTGAATCGCCTGATTCCGATAAACAAGCGAAAAGATAAACTAAAAAGAAAATCGGATCAGAAATCGCGATCAGAAAAATCGTGGATTTAATCCGAGAAAAAGAAAAATGACGAACGTTCATTAGAACAAATGAACGCTCGCTATTTAAATAAATCAGAAAAACTGATCTATTTAAAAAAACCGAAACTAAAAAATACCGATGGAAAAACCAGACATTTTTTCGAAAAAAATAAAAATAAACCGGTGCGGATTTCAAGGCACGGCGAACCTCGGGCTGCGTGCGGCGGCGGCGCTGGGGGGCGGCGGCGACGGCGCTGGGAGGTGGCGGCCGCGCGGCGCTGGGGCTGGGGCGGCTTAGGGTTTTGGCTGGGCCTCCTCCCCCGGCTTATATAGCCTAGTCGGGCCGGAGTCCGGGTCGGACACGGCCCGTTAGGTCGGTTCGTTTTTTTAATAATTATGCGCAGAAGAAAAATAAAAAGAAATACTAAACAGACTCCAAAAATCCCGAAATAAATTTTCCCGGGCTTCTAAAATCAAGCCGCACAAGGTGAACATTTATTTGGGGCCTAAATGCAATTTTGAAAAACGCACATTTTTCCTAAATTCATATAAAATAACGAAAAACTTCGAAATAAAATCTTATTTGATTTTATTATTAAATCCTCAATATTTCTTTATTTTGGGAAAGTCATTTTATTCCCTCTCTCATAATTTTGTAATAGAAATAGTTGATGATAAAATAAATAAAATCAAATGATCCTATTCTCAAAATTTGAGAAAACTCAAATATGAAAATAACGAAATCCCCAACTCTCTCCGTGGGTCCTTGAGTTGCGTAGAATTTCTAGGATCAAAACCAAAAGCAAAATAAAATATGATATGCATTTATGATCTAATGTATAACATTCCAAATTGAAAATTTGGGATGTTACAAACCTACCCCCCTTAAGATGAATCTCGCCCTCGAGATTCGGGTTGGCTAGAAAATAGGTGAGGGTGGTACTTGAGCAAATCTTCCTCTCGTTCCCAGGTGGCTTCGTCCTTCGTGTGGTGGCTCCACTGAACTTTGCAAAACTTGATAACCTTGCTGTGAGTGACTCGGCTGGCAAACTCGAGAATCTTAATTGGTTTCTCCTCGTAGGTCAAATCGTTATCCAACTGAATAGTTTCCAATGGCACTGTGTCTCTCAAAGGTATGTCAGCCATCTCCGCGTGACACTTCTTCAACTGAGAAACGTGGAACACATCATGAACTCCTGACAATCCTTCGGGCAATTCCAACTTGTACGCCACTTCTCCCATACGCTCCAAAACTCGATATGGTCCTATAAATCATGGCGCTAACTTTCCTTTAACTCCAAAACGCTTTGTTCCCCGAAGTGGTGATACTCGAAGATAAGCTCTATCTCCAACTTCGTAAACTGTCTCCTTGCGTTTAGAATCTGCATAACTTTTCTGTCTGGATTGAGCTACCTTGAGCCTATCGCGAATCAATTTCACCTTCTGTTCAGACTCCTTAATCAAGTCAGGTCCAAACAACTGGCGGTCTCCAACTTCATCCCATGACAACGGTGTCCTGCACCTCCTTCCGTATAAGGCTTCGAAAGGGGCCATCTTCAAACTGGTTTGGTAACTGCTGTTGTAAGAGAACTCTGCATATGGCAAATTGTCGTCCCAACTAGATCCGTAATCTAGCACACAAGCTCTCAACATATCCTCCAAAATCTGATTGGCTCTCTCGGTCTGTCCATCTGTCTGTGGATAAAAAGCTGTACTGAATTCTAGCCTGGTTCCCAAAGTTTCATGCAACTGCTTCCAGAACATTGAGGTAAACTGGGTTCCTCTATCCGATACGATACTGCTCGGAACTCCATGCAGACATACGATCCTGGTCATGTATATCTTTGCCAACTTTGCACTGGTGTAAGTGGTCTTTACTGGGATGAAATGAGCTACCTTCGTCAATCGATCAACTACAACCCAAATCGAGTCATAGCCTGAACGAGTCCTTGGTAATCCCGTGATAAAATCCATTCCTAGCTTATCCCACTTCCATTCGGGTATCGGCAATGGTTGCAACAATCCTGCTGGCTTCTGATGCTCTGCCTTTACTCTCTGGCACACATCACAAACTGCTACATACTCCGCAATATCCTTCTTCATTACGGTCCACCAGAAAATGTCTTTAAAATCCAAATACATCTTGGTATTTCCTGGGTGAATCGAATATGGTGAATCATGTGCCTCTTGCAGAATTAGCTTCCTGATCTCCGGGTCATTGGGCACATAAACACGATCTCCAAACCATAGGGTGTCGTGCTCATCCTCACGAAATCCCTTAGCCTTTCCCTTGCTATTTTTCTCCTTAATAGAGGCAATCTCCTTGTCAGTCTTCTGAGCTTCTCTGATTCTATCCATCAAAGTTGACTGAATCTCCAATGCTGCTACATAGCCTCTTGGAACTATTTCCAAACATAGTTCACGAAGATTTTCTGCTAACTCCCTTGGTAATTCTCCCGTCATTAGGGTGTTGACATGACTCTTACGGCTTAATGCGTCGGCTACTACATTAGCCTTTCCGGGGTGATAATGCAATTTCATATCATAATCCTTGATGAGCTCCAACCATCTCCTTTGTCTGAGGTTTAACTCCTTCTGTGTGAAGATGTATTTCAAACTCTTGTGATCCGTGTACACCTCACAATGATTTCCAATCAGAAAATGTCTCCATGTTTTCAATGCATGCACTACGGCTGCTAACTCCAAATCATGCGTAGTATAATTCAACTCATGAGGTTTCAGTTGTCTTGAGGCATATGAAACAACTCTCCCTTCCTGCATAAGCACTGCTCCAAGTCCTCGACGTGAAGCGTCGCAATACACCTCATAATCCTTGGTCTGGTCTAGCAAAATCAACACTGGTGAGGTAACCAAACGTTTCTTCAACTCCTAGAAACTAGCCTCACATTCCTCTGTCCATATGAACTTGGTATCTTTCTTTAATAACTCCGTCATAGGCTTCGCAATCTTGGAGAAATTCTCAATGAATCTCCGGTAGTATCCTGTGAGTCCAAGAAAACTCCGGATCTCTCCCACGGTGGTTGGTGCTTCCCACTTGGTCACGGTATCTACTTTGGTAGGATCTACTGCTATACCTTCTCCAGATATAACGTGTCCGAGGAATCCTACTTCCTTCAACCAGAACTCACATTTGCTGAACTTGGCATATAATTGATGTTCTCTGAGCTTTCCAAGTACCGAACGCAAATGCTCCTTATGCTCCTCTTCATCCTTCGAGTAGACCAGGATATCATCAATGAACACTACGACGAACTTATCCAAAAACTCCATAAATACTTTGTTCATCATGTTCATAAAATATGCGGGTGCGTTAGTCAGACCAAATGACATAACGGTATACTCATACAGCCCATACCTGGTGGTAAAAGCTGTCTTAGGAATATCCTGTTCTTGAATCTTTAACTGGTGGTATCCTGATCGCAGATCGATCTTGGAAAATACCTTAGCTCCTTGCAATCGATCAAACAGATCATTGATCATTGGTAGTGGGTACTTGTTCTTGATCGTTACTTCATTCAATCCTCGATAATCAACAACCATCCTTAACGATCCATCCTTCTTCTCCACTAGAAGTACTGGCGATCCCCAAGGTGAAGAACTTGGGCGAATATATCCCTTATCCAGTAACTCCTTAATCTGCTTCTTAATTTCCACCAAATCCTTTGCTGGCATTCTGTATGGTCTCTTTGATATTGGCCCGGTGCCTGGCAATAGCTCAATTAAAAACTCAATATCTCTATCCGGTGGCATGCCTGGCAACTCTTCTAGAAATACTTCAGGGAAATCCCTTACCACTGGTACTTCCTCTTGCACAACTCCCGTTAAGCAATTTACTTGAGTCCTCTTTGGCACATGTCGGGATACATACTTGATCCTTCTCCCTTCTAGGGTGGTAAGAAAAATTGACTTACTAGCACATTCAATATTCCCTTCATACTTTGACAACCAATCCATGCCTAATATCACATCCAATCCTTGGGATTCCAATACTATTAGGTCTGAGGGAAAAAACATAGTTACCAATCCTTAATGGTAATCGATCACACCATCGACTAGCCATATATTCTGCTCCAGGCGAGGTTACTAACATGGGTGACCTAAGGGCTTGGGTTGACAGGTTATACTTATCCACAAATCCCCTTGAGATGTATGAATGCGATGCACCAGTATCAAAAAGAACGAGGGCAGTAAATGACTTAACCAAAAACTTACCTATTACTGCATCAGGCTGAGCTTCAACCTCCTCCACGCTAACGTGGTTCACCTATCCCTGTTGAAAGGGTTCGGCTTCTTCCCAGAGCTTCCATTGCTATTTCCATTTTGTATTTCAGGGCATTTATTGGCATAATGTCCGGTCTTTGAACACTTAAAGCAAGTGACTTGGCTCAGGTCTTTCTTGGCTGGGGTTGATGGGTTGGTGCGATTCTGGCCATTACTTCCTCCATTCCCATTACTATTCCTGGTGCCATTGTGATTGTGCGAGCTACCTCCTCCATGGGTATGCTGAAAATGTCCTCCCGGTCTAGGGGTAAAACGTGGCTTCTGCTGAGCTCCTGAATTGTACTTTCCTTGTCCATACTTCCTCTTGCGATTTTCAATTTGCCGCTTCTTGCCTTCAATCATAAGAGCACGATCTACCAACTCCTGGTAGTTGTTGAAGGTTGCTACCATCAACTACATGCTCAACTCATCATTCAGTCCCTCCAGAAACTTCTCCTGCTTGGCTGCATCCGTAGCGACGTCATCTGGGGCATAACGTGCTAACTTACTAAAGTCCTCCACATACTGGCCAACTGTCCGTCCTCCTTGGCGCAAGTTGCGAAACTCACGCTTCTTCATGGCCATAGCTCCTGCTGAAACATGGGCAGTACGAAAAGCCTGCTGAAACTGGTCCCATGTGACAGTGTCGACAGGGAAAGTGGCTGTGAAATTGTCCCACCATGATGCTGCGGGTCCTTCAAGATGATGTGCGGCAAACTTCACCTTCTCCGCATCCGTGCATCCTTCTGTGGTCAACTCTCTAGCTATCTTGCAGAGCCAATCATCTGCTACTATCAACTCGGTGCTACTGGAAAACACTGGCGGATTCAGCCTAAGAAAACGGGCTAAGTGATCAACAGGTGGTGGTGGTGGTGGGTTGTTGTTGTTGTTGTTGTTGTTGTTGTTGTTGTTGTTCCCCTGGTTCTGATTCTGGACTAGCAACTGCATCAATGTGTTCTGCTACTGGATCAACTGGGTGAGCTCCGGTGGGAAGGTAAATCCGGGGTCATGTCTCGGAGGCATCTGAGGGCTTAGAAAAGATGAGATGTAAGAATAGAGGGGGTCTAAAGAGAAAACACTACCCATATGCACATGGGGCAAAAGCAAACAATTCACTTCATTCAATCAAACAAGGGCATACAATCGATCTAACTATCGCAAAAGTGCTTGGACTATTGTATTTACATGGTGGACTACTACTACTGATGAGGTGGTCTACTAGAAATATTCTTCGGTTGCAGACTCCATTATATCTGCTCCGGCTTCATCAACATTGTCATCATCGCTATCATCTGGATCCGAATCGGTGTCATCGATGATGATGTAGTCTTCCAGGCGTATCTCCTTGGGTTCTTCATCTTCATCTACCAGTGTAGGGTCTCCCGTAAATATCCCGATCTTCTTTGTTAGGTCGGCATTCTTATCCACCAATACTTCAATTTCTTCTTCATAATCTTCACGTGTAGCCTTGAGTTCTTCCTCCAGTTCCTTGATTCTTGTCCTTGCCTTCTTCAGATCTATCATGTCAGAGCACATCTGGTTCTCCTATCGTCGAATGTGCTGGTTTAATTCCTAGATAAAAGCTGCAATTGATCTATCCTTTCTGGTGCTGATCATCTCCCAGTGCTCATCTCGGCGCCCACAAATCTGGTAGATAGTATCCTTGAGATCATTGCGGTAGACTTCTCCAATGCGTCCCATGGCGATGTGAGCTGCCATGCTCTTTCCTAGATTCCAAGTTGGTGCATCAAAAGAAAACTCTATGGGCTCAGTGACTGGCATGAACGTCCTTCCTGGAACTTGAACTTGAATCATCCAATGTTCTTCTTCAGGTAAAGTGGCATTGTAGGTTCCTGTGAAGCTTGGTACTCCTATGTTCAGGTATCTAGTGACTTCCTTCAAGTGTCGTCCAAAGGGTGTATCTTCATCCGGTTGCATGAACTTGTTCCTTGCATCCGCCATCCTAAAAGAGTAGAAAAGATGAGAGGTCAGATGAGAAGAGAGTGGATAGTGATCTAGGTCTTTAGCTTAGTGGTCGTGTCCTACAGTCAGCGTGTGCTCTGATACCATCTCTGTAGCGACCAGACCTCAAACAGTCTGATCTCTGTGCTCCGGTGTCATCCCTGGATCAGTAATGCTGACACCACACAGTACTCGGAGGATTTATAACAGAGTAGCAATCACACACTTATTACATCAAATGTCTCCATAGAGAACTTATTACAACAAATAAGGCTTAAGGCCATCTAATAACGATAAGAGCGGAAGGCTTTAAAGATAAGTGAGTCCATCAACTCCAACGGCATCACTGAGTATAGAACCACGACCTAAAACTCCTCAATCGTCGTCTGAAAAGTCTGCAACATTAACGCTGCAGCCCAAAAACGGGTCAGCACATGGAATATGCTGGCAAGGTAACACATAGAGAGTAATGGAATGAAACAGCTATACTATATGCATATCTGGCTGGTGGAAAGCTCTATGGTTACAGTTTTGCGTAAAGCCAATTTTTCCCTACTTCAAAGGAATAAATTTATTTAACTATCATGGTAGTTGTTAAACATTGAGAATGGTTGACAGCATTCTCAATCCCAATTAAGTATCATCATTAAACAAAACCCAACAAAATTAATTTAGGGTAACATGTTGAGATTCACAGGATAATCCAGGTACTAGATACTCAAAACGTCCATAACCAGGGACACGGCTAACCATGATTAGTTTATTACACTCTGCAAAGGTTTGCGCACTTTTCCCCACAAGACTCGATCGCCTCCGTTTGGTTTCTCGCACTACATGGTGTTTGAGAAGACGGATGACCGAGACATAGTCTTTCAGAAGCGCTAGCACCTTACGATCGGGTAGACCGTACCACCTACATCCCCTACATATTCTAGTCTACCATTGTAAGAGTTCGCACGACTTAGTCAACTATGCTAGAGCCCATAATAGCTTGTGCTGCACACGGAAATTTCTAGTATGAATAGTCTCATGATCCCTTTGAGCCTGGGTGGCGGTCCAAAAGAAAACAGGCAAGTCCTGGACTACCCAGGTGCCTCAATCCACCCAGATGTGTGTTTAAGTTGCCACCTTAGATAAACCATTAATTAACAAACTCACATCTGTCATGGATATCACTCACCCAATCCACGTCTACTAGCATAGCATGGCATAATAAGCAAACGTAGAAGTAACTCCCAAAGGTTTGATAATAAACAGGTAATAGGTACTACCTCAACTACTTCCCATCCCACAATTTAATTATATCCTAATCATGCAATGTTTGAGGATTGATCTAATGCAATAAAACTGGGTAGTAGGAGGTATGATCAAAGTGTTACTTGCCTTGCTGATGATCCGGGAAACCTAGAGATTCGAAGTAACAGGCAGCGCACTCCGGGCATTCTATCGCAGACAAACAAACAAGCACACAATAAGTACTCATCTAATGCACAGGTAAAACTCAAATAAGAGATCTAACCAGGAGGTTCAACTTAAGAACTCCGGTTTGCAAAAAGAATCAAATCGAACGAAGCAACGAAAGTCAAACGGCGAAAGAAAACAACTTCGTTCTACTAATCTGGATCTAAGGCAAATTTTACAGTAGCAAAAACTTTTTTAAGTTGGTTAAACTGATAGAGGGTTTCGAGACGAAACTCCAGGCGCTTGAATCGCCTGATTCCGATAAACGAGCGAAAAGATAAACTAAAAGAAAATCGGATCAGAAATCCCGATCAGAAAAATCGCGGATTTAATCCGAGAAAAAGAAAAACGACGAACGTTCATTAGAACGAACGAACGGATGAACGCTCGCTATTTAAATAAATCAAAAAAACCGATCCATTTAAAAAAACCGAAACTAAAAAAAACCGACGAAAAAACCGGACGGTTTTTCGAAAAAAATAAAAATAAACCAGCACGGATTTCGAGGCGCGGCGAACCTCGGGCTGCGTGCGGCGGCGGCGCTGGGTGGCGGTGGCGGCGGCGGTGCTAGGGGGCGGCGGCGGCGGCGCTGGGAGGCGGCGGCGGCGCGGCGCTAGGACTGGGGCGGCTTAGGGTTTCGGCTGGGCCTCCTCCCCCGGCTTATATAGCCTAGTCGGGCCGGAGTCCGGGTCGGACACGGCCCGTTAGGTCGGTTCGTTTTTTTAATAATTACGCGCAGAAGAAAAATAAAAAGAAATACTAAACGGACTCCAAAAATCCCAAAATAAATTTTCCCGGGCTTCTAAAATCAAGCCGCACAAGGTGAACATTTATTTGGGGGCCTAGATGCAATTTTGAAAAATGCAAATTTTTCCTAAATTCAAATAAAATAATGAAAAACTCCGAAATAAAATCTTATTTGATTTTATTATTAAATCCTCAATATTTCTTTATTTTGGGAAAGTCATTTTATTCCCTCTCTCATAATTTTGTAATAGAAATAATTGATGATAAAATAAATAAAATCAAATGATCCTATTCTCAAAATTTGAGAAACTCAAATATGAAAATAACGAAATCCCTAACTCTCTCCGTGGGTCCTTGAGTTGTGTAGAATTTCTAGGATCAAAACCAAAAGCAAAATAAAATATGATATGCATTTATGATCTAATGTATAACATTCCAAATTGAAAATTTGGGATGTTACAAAGCCCATCAACAGCAACCAGGACAAGGCAAAGAGGATAAACGAAGGATGCTCCAAAGGCAGGGGAAAGGTGGAGACAAGGAAGAAAACGTGTACGTGATGATTCCACCCGAACCTTTCCGACGCGGACCCCCTCTTAATAGTATGACTTTCCTACGACTCAAAACCACCAAAAAGAAATGTAGAAAAACACCGTCTTCAATAGTCTTCGAGGGGCACCAAACCGTCTTGTGCCTAGCGATGAAACGTCTGGGAAACTCAAGGCACATGGTTAGTCCGCAAAAGCATTGTCATCAATCACCAAAACACCTTAGGGATAAATATGCCCTTACAATCTCCCCCTTTTTGGTGGATTGATGACAATACGGGATTTGCACAAGAGAAATAATATTGAGCAAATGCAAACCCCTCCTCTCTAGAATATAGACGGGCTCCCCCTAGATGTGTGAAAACTAGATGGGTGCTTTGGACTGCATGGCACACATACTAGGATCAAAACTCCCCCTATATTTTAGAGACAAGGCATATCTTGCAATAGTAATGCTAACACTAGACAAGATAGCAAATAAGAGCATAACATAAGTAGCACAATCATAATCTCACTAAGATAGGATAGAGTGCATATGTTCTACACCACATGAAGGATAAGTCTCAAAGGCGCAAACCAAACCAAAGCAAACGAGGTCCAAACGACAAAGCAAACACACCAAACATGACACACGACTCGCAAGCACGCAAATCCCTACTCTCTCTCCCCCTTTGGCATCGAGACGCCAAAAAGGCAGAGAGGACACCTACACACAAGGGGTGGCTCAGGCAGAGAAATCATCCCAACTCTCATCGTGCTCCTCGTCAGACTCGGCGGCGGGGACGGTCTCCTCGATGTCCTCCTCAGAACTAGTCCACTTGAAGCCTTGCTTCGCCATCCATGCAGACTATGGCGTGATGGCATCCTCAGAACCGCCAGAGACGTCCTCTCCAAAGAGCCTCATAACCTTCTTGTCGTGGCGGCGACTCTCCTTAGATGCCACGTGAGTCCTGTACTGCCCCTTTGCTTGCATGCAGAAAAGAGCCTTCATCTTGTCCTTCAACTTCTTGGCCCATGAGGGATCAGAGGAAGGATGGGAAGACCTAGCGGCACGGTCCTTAGCAACATCCTCTACTTGAGCCTCCTCCTCATCAACAGCCCTCCTAGCAGCAGATGCCTCAGCACGAGTAGTAGTGTTGGCCCAGTTGGGCTTGACGCGGAGACTGATGGACTCATGCCGAATCCAGTCTGGAGCAAGGAACTCATCACCAGGGTACAGCTTCTCCCAAGTCGTGGAGATCAACAGAAACATGTATGGTCCATAGATAGGTACCTTGCGGGTGTACACCGCAAACCGAAGCTCACACCACATGATGTGTGAGACATCAAGTGGCTGAGTCTGAGACGTACGTGCCTCCTCGCACAGGAGCATCATGTCCACCAGATAGGCATGAACCTTGTCCTTGTCGCCAATGCAAGGGAATAGAGTGTTGCGGAAGATGCGATGCATGATATCCAGAAAAGAGTTCAGCACCCAAGTCGACTTGCCACTAGGAAGCACCTTCTCAACATAGAACGGCTGAAGCTTGTTCTTGCTAGCAGACTCAGAATTGGCATGGGGGAGAACACCAATGGGTGTGTGGAGCCCGTCATCAGGAACGTGGAGCAGATCCATGAACTCCTTCCAGGTAGCAGTCAACTGATGACCATTGGTCATCCAGGTCATCCTCCGCTCATTCCCGGGGTGAAAGTGAACTAAGGCAAAGAACTAACAGATAAGCTCAGGGTCATAGTCAAGGTGGAAAGAGATCACATGTTCAATACCAAACTGCTCCACCAAGTCCAGAGCTTCTCCAAAGTAGTCACGAAACTTGTCCTTCCTCAAGTGATTCATGTCTATCCACTTGACATCCACGTAGGTGTTTTGCTTGTTCTTGATTACATCCAGATAAATGAGAGTCTGCTGCTTGGTCCAAAACAACTCATTGCCTCTGAGGATAGCACGAGCATTCACATAAGGGTTGATCTTCCGGAGTTCGATGTACTCAGTGAGGGGAATCTCGTCCATGCCCGTAGGTTCCTTGTGCTTGCTAGCAGTGCTCTTGACATTGCGCTTGGGGGCACTGGAGCCCTCCGGTGCTTCATCTTGAGGATTGCGCAGTCGCTTGGAGCCAGTGTCACGACTGGGATTGGAACGGCGAGAGCCACCACCTAGGAAACAAGAGAAAGCACACACAAAGAGCGAGAAGAATCAATGCAAAGACCACGACAAAGCAAGGGAAACAGGTAGAAAGCATATGGGATAAAAGCCACGAGGAAGATGGGACAACAACGGTAGTGCCGCCAGGTCGTGCGGTACTAAAATTTTAGTACCGCTCCTAGTCACGGTAGTACCGTGTGAGGATACGGTAGTACCGTGGCTTGGAGCGGTAGTAAGACCTTAGTGCCACAGAACGTGCGGTAGTACCGCACCGAACGGGCGGTAGTACCGGACAAGCGGTAGTACCACAACAGAAGCACGGTAGTACCGCACCGCGTCAGATCCGAAACTACTTTTGAATCTGAGAAGACCTGCGAAACCACGGCGGAACTACGGTTGGTCAAATCTACCATGGGACAATATATCAAGTATAATTTCTACGCAACATGACTCTCCTACATCCTACTCTTGCAAAGATTTGGCCTAAAATCTCAAGAACAACATGCATCTCCCCAAAAACCTAGAAGCGAAAGAATACCAAGAAAGAGAGGGATTTTGGGGAGAAACCTTGGTCCATGGCAAGAGGAAGTGGTGGGGAACGATCCCACCGGTCGGAATCCGATGAGAGTGGCCGAAGACGGAGATCCGGTGAGGACCTCCGCCGCCGTTCTTGAGCGAGAGAGAGAGAGGCGGTGGGGAGAGACACAAATGAATGGGTATGGGGAGTTGGAACTCCCCTGCCCGATTCTTAACCCCCCACGCACTCGTCAGTACGGTAGTACCGCGCTTCATCGCGGTAGTACCGCTCGGCGGAAGTACCGCACCTGAGCAGCAGTACCGCTCTCCCAGGCGGTAGTAAAAAATTACTGCCGCGCTAGGTGCAGTAGTACCGTGCACTCCATGCGCGGTAGTACCGTGGCTCACCGTGGTAGTACCGTGGGCTCAAGAAGAAGCAGTTTCCAAACACAAGAAAAGAGAGGTCTTCGCAAGGAAACTTCAAACAAGCAGGACAACAAAAAAAGCTCAAACACGAAGAGAAGAAGGGGCAAAACGGCAACAAGAGGCGACCACGAGACACCACCTCTCCAAAAATAGAGGGCGGTGGCCGGAGCCACCTATGTTTGAGTCAATTGGTATGGAACCGCGAAGAATTATCCTTGGGCCCATGACCAAAACTCGTCTTTGGAGCACAAGTACCATAAAAAATGGCTAATGTGAAAGTTTTGATCAATTTATGCATAATGGGGGGAGGAAGAGTTCATTGAGAGAACAACACTCCCCCTATGTCCATGCCTACATCTAAACAAGACAACAAGTTGAGTATGGTGGGGTGTGCAAGGGTTCAAGCAACATTGCTCGAATCAATGATATTTAGCTCATGCCTTAACTCACAAAATCTTGCTTCATCCAACGGCTTCGTGAAAATATCTGCAAGGTTATCATGAGTGTTGACGTAGTTGAGCTCGATCTCCCCTCACCTAATGTGATCCCGGATGAAGTGATACCGAATCTCAATATGCTTCGTCTTGAAGTGTTGCACTGGGTTGAGAGAAATCTTGATGGCACTTTCATTGTCACACCAAAGATGCACTTTGTCACAAATGACACTGTAATCGTTTAAAGTTTGCCTCATCCATAAGATTTGTGCACAACAACTACCGGCCGCTACATACTCCACTTCGGTGGACGAGAGAGACACACAACTTTGCTTTTTGTAAGACCAACTTACCAAAGAGCAACTAAGGAATTGGCACCCTCCGGAAGTGGACTTCCTATCCACTTTGTCTCCGCCCAATCAGAGTTCGAATACCCTACAAGCTTGAAGTTTGCTCCTCTTGGGTACCATAAGCCAAAGTTTGGGGTATGAGCCAAATATCGAAAGATTCGCTTGACCGCCACATAGTGACTTTCCTTAGGTGCGGCTTGAAACCGTGCACAAATTCCCACACTCAACATGATATCCGGTCTAGATGCACAAAGGTAAAGCAAGGATCCAATCATGGAGCGATATACCTTTTGATCCACCGCTTTACCATTGGGATCTATGTCAAGTTGGCACTTGGTGGGCATTGGAGTGGAAGCCGGCTTGACATCACTTAGCTTGAATGTCTTGAGCATGTCTTGAGTGTATTTGGCTTGGTTGATGAAGGTTCCTTCTCTTCTTTGCTTCACTTCGAACCCTAGAAAGAACTTCAACTCTCCCATGGAAGGCATCTTGAACTTTGAGGTCATGAGAGCGGCGAATTCCTCATTGAAAACTTTGTTAGGGGAACCAAAGATAATGTCATCAACATATAGTTGGCATACAATCAACTCCCCTTTGACCTTCTTAGTAAAAAGAGTGGGGTCGATTAGCCCAACTTCAAACCCACGATCTTGTAACAACTCGGTAAGGTGGTCATACCACGCACTTGGGGCTTGTTTAAGCCCATAGAGTGCCTTATCGAGTTGATACACATGATCGGGAAAGTAGGGATCCTCGAACCCGGGGGGTTGCTTAACATAGACCAACTCATTAATAGGAGCATTAAGAAAAGCACTCTTCACATCCATTTGTTGCAACTTAAAGTTGTGATGAGAAGCATAAGCAATCAACAAACGAATGGATTCAAGGCGAGCAACGGGAGCAAAGATTTCACCGTAGTCGATACCCTCGACTTGGGAGTAGCCTTGTGCCACCAATCTTGCCTTGTTGTGAATGATGGTCCCATGAGCATCTTGCTTGTTCTTAAATATCCACTTGGTTCCAATGACATTGTGGTTCCCCGTTGGTCTTGGCACCAATCTCCACACCTTGTTGTACTCGAAGTTCTTGAGTTCTTCATGCATGGCATTAAGCCAATCCGGATCTTCGAGTGCTTCATATACCTTTTGGGATTAAACACAAGAGACAAACGCATGATGTTCATAATATTTTGCCAATTGTCTATGAGTACTTACCCCCTTTTGAATGCTTCCAAGTACATTCTTCATGAGATGACCCTTGGTGGAGAGCTTGGAAGCAATCTTGGCGGCACGACGCTCCAATTCCTCCTCGGTGGTGAGTTGAGGAGCGGTCACTTGATCATCTTGAGCGACGTCTTGAGCTTGTTCTTGATCTTGAACTTGCTCGGAGGAGAGAACTTGACCTTGGGCATCACTTGGTGTGTCAACACCGTCTTGAGCATGATCTTGCCCTTGGTCTTGTTCATGAGGATGAGGGCCTTCACTTTGTTCTTCGGAAGCGTGTGGGCCTTGGGTTGGTGATGTCTCCACTTGAGTGGAGCATTGTCCTTCTCCTTCGGCCACAAGGGGTTCCTCAATGGGTAGGATAAAACCAACACCCATTCTTCTTATGGCTTGAGGAGGAATTTCATCACCTACATCACAAGTGCCACTTTGCTCCACTTGGGAGCCGTTATTCTCATCAAACTCCACGTTACACGTCTCCTCAATAAGTCCCGTGGATTTACTGAGGACACGGTAAGCATGAGAGTTTGTAGCATAACCAACAAATATGCCCTCATAAGCTCTAGCCTCAAATTTAGACAACCAAACACCTTTCTTGAGAATGAAACACTTACACCCGAACACCCGAAAGTACTTGAGGTTGGGCTTGTTACCGGTGAGTATCTCATATGGAGTCTTGTTAAAGCCCTTGCGGAGGTAGAGCCGATTGGATGCATGACACGCGGTGTTGATGGCTTCGGCCCAAAAGTTGTACGGAGACTTGAACTCCGCCATCATGGTCCTTGCCGCATCCATCAACGTCCGGTTCTTCCTCTCCGCAACACCGTTTTGTTGAGGGGTTTAGGGTGCAGAATATTGATGCTTGATCCCTTCATCACTAAGAAACTCATCCAAGGTGTAGTTCTTGAACTCGGTGCCGTTGTCACTTCTTCTTGTCAAGATCTTTGCATTGTGTTGACGTTGTGCTTCATTTGCAAAGTCAATGACGGTTTGTTGGGTCTCGCTCTTCCTCTTGAAGAAATACACCCAAGCATATCTTGAGTAGTCATCCACAATCACCAAGCAATACTTCCTACCCCCAAGACTATCAAAGGATGGAGGCCCAAAGAGATCCAAATGAAGGAGCTCCAAAGGCCTCTTTGAGTAAATGATAGTCGTGGGAGGGTGAGCCTTCTCATGAAGCTTTCCTTCGATACAAGCACTGCAAGCACGATCTTTAGCAAACCTAACATTCGTTAGTCCACGGACATGGTCCCCCTTGAGAACTAAACGGCGATTCCAAAGCCATCCCACATCAACTTTAGCCATTAGGCATGTCGCGGTTTTAGTGGGTCGCTCTGAAAAGTTAAACACATATAGACCGTTCTCGACATGTCCAACAAAGGCTACTTTAAGAGTCTTGCTTCACAAGAGGGCCACGGTATCAGTATCAAAGAAAGTGGCAAAGCCCATGATTGCAAGTTGACGAACGGAAAGTAAATTGTATGCAAGGGACTCAATAAGCATGACCTTCTCGATCATGAGATCATGAGAGATGACAACCTTGCCAAGTCCCAATACCTTAGAAGATGAGGCATCACCCCACTCGACATTGGTGGGAATAGATGGAATCTTGTGCACGTCCACCACCAAGTCCTTGCTTCCGGTCATATGATTTTTAGCTCCACTATCGAGCAACCATGATCCCCCACCAGAAGCAAACACCTACAAGAGATCAATGCTTGGTTTAGGTACCCATTTTGTAATGGGTCCTTTGAGTAACAAGGGTCTTTGGAACCCAAATAGACCATTCAATGTACTCATGAGGAGAACCAACAAATTTGGCATAGACATGCCCATCACTAGCACGACATAACACATAAGAAGGATTAAAGTCGCCGGCTTTGTTGGGAGGGGTGGCATTGCCCTTTTTGACACCGCCACCCTTCGCATTGTTCTTCTTCTCCTTGGAAGCACTCTCTCCCTCCTTCACAAAGGTTTGCTTGAGAGGAGGAGGTCGTTTGTTCTTGTTATCCTTCTTCTTGTTCTTGGGGTTGGGTGCAAACCCAATCCCCTGCTTGGCCACAACTTCCTTTTGATTTCTCAAAAGGTCGTTTAGGTTCTTCTCACCTTGTATGCATGACACAAGGCCTTTCTCAAGTTGCTCCTTCAACTTAACATTCTCCTCAATAAGATGCACATGCTCACAACAAGGGTTAGTAGCATTTGCATTATCAATTAACACCATACGAGGAAAAGTGGCTTTCTCCTTGGTTAGCTTCACTTGGAGTTGATCATGAGACTCCTTGAGGGTAGCATGAACACCCTTCAAGACTTTGTGAGCCTTGTCGAGAATGTCAAACTCCTCTTTGAGTCTAGCAAGATCAACCCCAAGCTTTGCCTTCTCGGAGTTTAGCACACGAGAAACAACAAGCGCATGATCAAGATCTTTCTTTAATTTAGCATGATCATCGTTGTGAGACTCCTCAAGAGCCAAACGAAGACCACGCTCTTCCTCAAGAGCATTTTAAAGATCTGAAATCTCATCGGCATAGTCATGACTATGCCCCTCCATCTTAGAGATGGTATCTTCGTGAGCCTCGATCATGTCATTGGCTTCACCAAGTTGTTCCAAGAGAGCAACAAAGTGCTTCTTGGATTTACCCTTGAGTTTACCTGTAAAGGCCTCAAACTCATTCACCTCCACATTAGTTCCCTCATGTTCATAAATGCTATCCATCGAAAAAGGATGATTAATGATGTAGTTTTGATGTTGGGGGTTACCTTGTTGGTGGCTTTATCCATGAGGCACTTGGCGGTGATGCTCTCATTGGGTGAGTCGAAGAGAGACACCCGTGGATTCGTCGCAATGGCAACGGAAGCCATGGCAACCGACTCACCATCTTCATCATCCTCATTGTACTCTTCTTGTTCCACCAATGCCTTGGGAGGAGTATTCTTGGTGAAATTGCTCTTGTTAGGGAACGACTTGTCCTTATCCTTTCGGATGAGATTGCCACCATTGTCTTCCCTCTTCTCATAAGGGCACTCCGCAACAAAGTGGCTTACATTGCCACAATTGAAACAAGTCCTCACTCGTTGCTTGCCCTTTGTGCCACTTGAATTGTTATTGTTGAAGTTGGGCCTTGAGTTCTTCTTGCTCCAAAATTGCCTTGAATCAAGGGCCATGTGTTCATGATAGGCATACTTCGTGTCTTCGAGGTTGCTCTTGATAACCCACAAGTATAGGGGATCGCAACAGATTTCGAGGGTAGAGTATTCAACCCAAATTTATTGATTCGACACAAGGGGAGCCAAAGAATATTCTCAAGTATTAGCAGCTGAGTTGTCAATTCAACCACACCTGGAAACTTAGTATCTGCAACAGAGTGTTTAGTAGCAAAGTAATATGATAGTGATGGTAACGGTAGCAAAAGAGTAATGAAAGCAAAGTAATGTTTTTGGTGTTTTGTAGTGATTGTAACAATAGCAACGGGAAAGTAAATAAGCGTAAACCAGTATATGGAAAGCTCGTAGGCATCGGATCAATGATGGATAATTATGCCGGATGTGGTTCATCATGTAACAGTCATAACATAGGGTGACACAGAACTAGCTCCAATTCGTCAATGTAATGTAGGCATGTATTCTGAATATAGTCATACTTGCTTATGGAAAAGAACTTGCATGGCATCTTTTGTCCTACCCTCCCGTGGCAGCGGGGTCCTAATGGAAACTAAGGGATATTAAAGCCTCCTTTTAATAGAGAACTGGAACAAAGCATTAGCACATAGTGAATACATGAACTCCTCAAACTATGGTCATCACCGGTAAGTATCCCGATTATTGTCACTTCGGGGTTAACGGATCATAACACATAATAGGTGACTATAGACTTGCAAGATAGGATCTAGAACTCTCATATGTTGATGAAAACATAATAGGTTCAGATCTGAAATCATGGCACTCAGGCCCTAGTGACAAGCATTAAGCATAGCAAAGTCATAGCAACATCTATCTCAGAACATAGTGGATAGTAGGGATCAAACCCTAACAAAACTGACTCGATTACATGGTGAATCTCATCCAACCCATCACCGTCCAACAAGCCTACAATGGAATTACTCACGCACGGCGGTGAGCATCATGAAATTGGTGATGGAGGATGGTTGATGATGACGACGGCGACGAATCCCCCTCTCCGGAGCCCCGAACGGACTCCAGATCAGCCCTCCCGAGAGGTTTTAGGGCTTGGCGGCGGCTCCGTATTGTATACCGTGATGATTTCTTCTCTCTGATTTTTTCTCCTCGAAAGCAGTTATATAGAGTTGGAGTTGGAGTCAGGGGGTTTTCAGGGGGCCCACGAGGTAGGGGGGCGCGCCCCCCCACCCTCGTGAGAAGGGTGTGGGCCCCCTGGTCTTCATCTTTGGCGAGGATTTTTATTATTTATTGTAAGGTATTCCATGGAGTTTCAGGTCATTCCGAGAACTTTTGTTTTCTGCACATAAAACAACATCATGGCAATTCTGCTGAAAACAGCGTTAGTCCGGGTTAGTTCCATTCAAATCATACAAGTTAGAGTCCAAAACAAGGGCAAACGTGTTTGGAAAAGTAGATACGACGGAGACGTATCAGCTCTCCTCTTCTTCCTCTCCGTCCTCTTCCTCCATGCTAACCTTGGCCTTTAGAGCAAGGTTGGGTTTCTTTACTCTTTGAGAGAAAAGTACCGCATTGTCGGCAGTCTTGTCCAAGATGCTCATAGCAACGAACTCATCCAACACATCACTTGAGGACAAGGTGTGGAAATCCGGCCTTTGACGAATGACGGAGGACATGGCTTTGTGGTAGGGCATCATTGCCTTGAGGAATTTGTGCTTGATCCAATTGTTATCTGTGTCCTTGCTTCCATGATCTCAGAGTGAGACCGCGAGTTTGGTTACCCTCCGATAGAGCTCACGAGGTTCTTCATCTTCTTTCATTGCAAACTCATCGGCTTCATCTTGCACCACTTCATAGTTGGAGCATTGAATGCTTGCACTTCCCCGGTAGAGGGAAACCACTTGGCGCCAATCATCTTTGGCCAAGGAGTAAGGCCGGAGATGAGTAAGGTCTTCGGGTGGGATAGCTTCTTGAATGATCAAGAGAGCATTCTCATTGAATTGATTATCCACGGCTTCTCTAGGAGTGAAGTTGCTTCGGTCATGCGGATAGAAACCTTCTTCAATGATTCTCCAAAGTTTAGTGTTCACATGATTTAAATGACGCTTAAAACGATAGACCCAAGAGTCAAATTCTACATTCTTCTAAATCTTAGGGGCCAGCTCGACATGATTCAAATGAGTGGAAGGGAGAGGTCCACCATAGACAAGTGGAGGTTCCACATGGGAAAACATGTCGGTGCCACTCTTACCACTAGAAGGAAGGGCTTTCTCGCTAGTAGCTTCCCCCTTGTCGGAGGTAGCATCCATCACCTTGTTGGAAGGATCACCCACTTTCAACGGTGCGGTGGAAAGTTTAAGCTCTCTAAGAAATCTTTAAACATGCTTTTGACCTCAGTCGTCATGAAGGTTTTCAATGTGTCCAACGCCACATTGAACTCCTCACGAGAGACCGCGGTTCCCCCATCTCCCGTAGAAGATACCGGATTTGCACCGGAGTGCTCCTCCTCACCTTCTACGATGTCAACCATACTCTTCGGACGGTAAAGTCGTTAATAAAGAGATGAGGCTCTGATACCAATTGAAAGGATCGATATAGTTGACTAGAGGGGGGGGTGAATAGGCAACTAACAATTTTTAGCTTTTCTTTAACAATTTAAACTTTGCATCAAAGTAGGTTGTCTAGAAATGCAACTAAGTGAGCAACCTATATGATGCAACAAATATAAGTACACAAGCAAGCAAGAGATATAACACAAATAAGCTTGCACAAGTAAAGGCACGAGATAACCAAGAGTAGAGCCGGTGGAGACGAGGATGTGTTACCGAAGTTCCTTCCCTTTTGAGGGGAAGTACGTCTCCGTTGGAGCGGTGTGGAGGCACAATGCTCCCCAAGAAGCCACTAGGGCCACCGTATTCTCCTCACGCCCTCACACAATGCGAGATGCCGTGATTCCACTATTGGTGCCCTTGGAGGCGGCGACCGAACCTTTGCAAACAAGGTTGGGGCAATCTCCACAACTCAATTGGAGGCTCCCAACGACACCATGAAGCTTCACCACAATGGACTATGGCTCCGTGGTGACCTCAATCGTCTAGGGTGCTCAAACACCCAAGAGTAACAAGATCCGCAAGGGATTAGTGGGGGGAATCAAATTTCTCTTGGTGGAAGTGTAGATCGGGGCCTTCTCAACCACTCTCGAGCAAATCAACAAGTTTGATTGGCTAGGGAGTGAGATCGGGCGAAAATGGAGCTTGGAGCAACAATGGAGCTTAGGGTTGGAAGAGGTAATCAACTAGAGGAAGAAGACACCCCTTTTATAGCTGAGGACAAAAAACTAACCGTTATCCACCTACCAGCCCGCGACCAGCGGTACTACCGCCCCAGACCAGCGGTACTACCGCAAGGCCATGCGGTACTACCGTGAGGAACCGCGGTACTACCGCAGCAGCAGCAGTAGCTAGGGCAGACCTGTAGCACATGGGCTGAGGACGGTACTTCCGCAGGCGCGGTACTACCGCTCCCCCTTGCGGTACTACCGCAAGGCAGGAAACCCCTAGCCTGGAAAGAGCGCGGATGAGAAAAAAATACATCCGTGCCTACTTCCGCTGGAAAACGGACGAAGCAAAAATCCGACATAGTACTACTGCAGAGGAGCGGTACTACCACCTGGCAGCTGAGCCAGGCCGCGCGCAGTACTACCGTGCAAAGGATGCGGTACTACCGTGGTGGCGCGGATGTAAAAAATTACATCCGCCCTACTACCGCGATGGAGCGGTACTTGGCCTGGGGGCCACGGTACTACGGCTCCGGAGGCGCAATACTACCATGGGCACCTGCGGTACTACCGCGCTGTAGTACGGTACTACCGCAGGTGCCTGCGGTACTACCGCTCCAGTTAGCAGTACTACCGCAAGCCCATCAATAGCAACCAGGACAAGGCAAAGAGGATAAACGGAGGATGCTCCAAAGGCAGGGGAAAGGTGGAGACAAGGAAGAAAACGTGTACGTGATGATTCCACCCGAACCTTTCCGACGCGGACCCCCTCTTAATAGTACGGCTTTCCTACGACTCAAAACCACCAAAAAGAAACGTAGAAAAACGCCGTCTTCAATAGTCTTCGAGGGGCACCAAACCGTCTTGTGCCTAGCGATGAAACGTCTGGGAAACTCAAGGCACACGGTTAGTCCGCAAAAGCATTGTCATCAATCACCAAAACACCTTAGGGATAAATATGCCCTTACACATGGTATAAATCCAGTAGGAGACAACGCGCAAGTGACCGAATACCTGCACAATCAAACACTAACT
Source organism: Triticum urartu (assembly GCF_056163025.1). Lineage (NCBI taxonomy): Eukaryota > Viridiplantae > Streptophyta > Magnoliopsida > Poales > Poaceae > Triticum > Triticum urartu. The sequence continues at coordinate 515,480,796 of NC_141874.1, forward strand.
TGCACCCAACGCGATAAGGGGTTGTTAATCCCTTCACGATTTTTTGCAAAGTGAGATCTGATAGAGATGGATAAATGGTAAAGTAATATTTTTGGTATTTTTGGTTTATGGAACGGAAAGTAAAAGATTGCAAAGAAAGTAAATAGGAAACTAAAATTGTAGATTTGAAACTTATATGATGGAAAATAGACCCGGGGGCCATAGGTTTCACTAGAGGCTTCTCTCAAGATAGAAAATATTACGGTGAGTAAATAAATTACTGCCGAGCAATCGATAGAAAAGTGCATAATTATGACGATATCTAAGGGAATGATCATGAATATAGGCATCACATCCGTATCAAGTAGACCGACTCCTGCCTGCATCTACTACTATTACTCCACACATCGACCGACTCCTGCCTGCATCTAGAGTATTAAGTTCATAGAACAGAGTAACGCATTAAGTAAGATGACATGATGTAGCGGGATAGACTCAAGTAATATGATGAAAACCCCATCTTGTTATCCTCGATGGCAACAATATAATACGTGTCAGTCCCCTTCTGTCACTAGGATCGAGCACCGCAAGATTGAACCAAAGCTAAGCACTTCTCCCATTGCAAGAAAAACCAATCTAGTTGGCCAAACCAAATCGAGAGTTCGAAGAGACTTGCAAAGATATCAAATCATGCATAAAAGAATACAGAGGAGATTCAAATAATATTCACAGATAAGCTGATCATAAATCCACAGTTCATCGGATCTCGGCAAACACACTGCAAAAGAGTATTACATCGGATAGATCTCCAAGAACATCGAGGAGTGATACATCTCTAACATATCTACTTTTTCTCACGCTTTTCCTCTTGTTTTGGACTCTAATTTGCATGATTTGAATGAAGGGATTTTTACATCTATGTCCTTGGTTCCTTAGCCATACTCATTCATCCCCATGCTCTTAACTTTTGCTCACTGTTCCCCACTCCCTTGCCCGAAACCCTCAGAATTGGTCACAAACGGTGGATGTCGTTGGGTCAGTGCTTTGACCGTTAACTCTGACGAGTGGGGCCGCATTGACTGTGTCGCCCGTTGGACCTGATGAGTGGGGTCACGGCGGACGGTGCCACGGTTAGCCCGTTGGGCCGTGGTTAGACTTGGGCCGTGCGCACGCCGTAATGACAAAAGCCTGTTATGCATGCATGACATGTCCAGCTAGCCTGCATGCATGCACGTAGCTAGCCTACCTGCATGCGCCATCGCCCGCCACCACGATGCGCTGACCGGCCTCTTTTTCACGCGAGCCGCCATGGACGCTTGATCGACCTCATTTTCACGCGAGTCGCCACGGACGCAGGGACGGTTACTGCCGCTGGTTCATATCATCTCCCATGTGTCTCCTCGATGTAGAGCATTGTTTCACACTTTTCGATCCACTCGCATCTATTCAGCGTGGCAATTAAAACCTGTTGGCAATTAAAGTGGCATATCGATCGACGCTGCTCGTTTAAACGTAGCAAATCCAAAGCGTGGTCGGTGCCACTCCCCTTCCCTTCCCCTTTCCCTATTTAAACCACCACCCCTCCACCTATTCTCCACACATCCATTTGCACCACCCCCTTCTCTTCTTCACCCAAATCCAGAGCACTCTCAAAGCGAGGCAAGGATGCAGTACAACAGCCCCACCTTCGAGCTCCCACTGACCGTGCCGGAGAGACGGTATCCGGCCGACGTCGTCATGGAGAGGACACTTCGTGCGTGGGCGTTCTCATGCTGGAGGGGTTCAAGGGGGTTTGCTGAGTGGTTCCTCCATGCGGGCTTCGCCCACCTCCCGGCGGGCTCGGCGATAATGTTTTGACTGGAGGAAGTGCGTCAAACTCCAGGACTCCGCCGATAGGGCTCACCGTCACCTTCACGAACAGATTTGATGCGTAATACCTCCTCGGCAAGGTGTTTTGGTGTGGATGTGAATTCATCGCATTCACAACCCACAACATCTTCACAAACTTCGACTGCATCTTCCCCACCCACGATGGTATGCACAGCCTCCCCTACTACATCGGCCAGGACGACATGGAGAGGGAGCAATGAAGAGAAGGCGCATTGAAGATGGTGGTGAAGTCCTGGTCTCGGTCGTGATCTTGTATTGCCCTAGGGTGTTAGGGCTTTTTATCTTTTATATATTTCTATCTTAATTATGTCGTTGGTTGTACCGTGAACTTTTAATCTCTGTCGTGTTATCCCCTAAGAACTTTGTTATGCTTGCTACCCTTATTTGATATGTCGTTGGTTATCAGTGTTTTTGCTTGCTATTTCTATCTTATTTGACATGAGATAAATCGCTACATGGATATGGTGCCGTACACGAGCCCTTCTGCTAAATCAATCAATGATTGAGTATTCCTCAATGAAAACCAGCAAGTTTTCACCCATTTAGAGTAGGGTCAAGTTTTCGCCCATTTAGAGTAGGGTCAAGTTTTCGCACGCGCGGATAATGGAGTAGTTGAAGTGTCAAAAAGGAAACTAAAGCTAGGAAAATGAGCCATGTTGATGTTGAAAAGAAGAAGAAAAGCTAATTTTTTTTGAATTGTTGGTGGCCCTATTTCGTATATTGTATGAACAAAAACAAGCTAATTTTTTAATAGTTTGTGGACTATGCTATGGTTTAGGGTACCTTATGTTTTATGTAAGAAGTATGCTATGGTTGATACTTTTTATGTTATGGATGTATGCTTGCTACGTGAGATATCGGTCGATGGATATGGTGCCGTAGCCGAGCCGCAGACAAGCTCTCTAGATGGATATGGTGCCATAGCCGAGCCTAGACATGCTCTCTAGATGGATATGCTGGCTAATGGTGCCACCAGACTTTATTTTAGACGTGGTTTCAGATGGATATCTCAAGATCTACATAACTAAGTCTGACATGTTCTTAATAAAAAACAAAAACAGAAAATCGTGTATACAATATTTTTCTTGCAGCAAAAACTTGTTCATAATACCCGCATGTCAAAAAATGAAAGTGTTGTGCCGTAGGCTATATATAGAAGGAAATTGCCATGATATGTACAAATAAATTTGACATGTGCAGGTCCAACAATAAATCGATTTACCATCATGCACTATTTTTGTTTGGCATGTCAATAAATGGATTTACCATGGTAATAATCAAGGGAAAAAACAGAGCCAACGCATGGGCCTTCCACACTCAACGCAATGAGACGGCCCAACCAGAGCTTAGTTTCAATTTGGGCCCTAGAACTACGTTTTTTCTTCTGCAGTCGGTGTTGTCTGACGAAACTGAAGAAACTGAAAGCGTACAAAACTGACGAAACTGACGGGTACCCGAAACTGACATGATCCACAAATTAAGCAACACATAGCATAGAGCACATGATCCACAAATTAAGAAAACACAGAGCATAGAGCACATGATCCACAAATTTAAGCAAATCGTAGAGCACATGATCCACAAATTTAACCCTAGAGCACATGACACCACACTAATAATATCTCTAACGAGTGATGACCAGCAAGTAAGCAAATCCTAGAGTAACTATACAAAAATAAAAGGGATAAAATCCTAAAGCTATCAGATTCGCCTGCTTGTTCAATTGAATCATTGCTACCTCTTGAGCACTGCGTTGGTTTTCCCTTGAAGAGGAAAGGGTGATGCAGCAAAGTAGCGTAAGTATTTCCCTCAGTTTTTGAGAACCAAGGTATCAATCCAGTAGGAGGCCGCGCACGAGTCCCTCGCACCTACACAAACAAATAAATCCTCGCAACCAATGCGATAAGGGGTTGTCAATCCCTACACGGTCACTTACGAGAGTGAGATCTGATAGATATGCTAGGATATTATTTTTGGTATTTTTATGATAAAGAGAAATAAAAGATGCAAGTAAAATAAATGGCAAAGGAAATAACTAAGTATTGGAAGATTAATATGATGGAAGATAGACCCGGGGGCCATAGGTTTCACTAATGGCTTCTCTCAAGAGCATAAGTATTTACGGTGCGTGAACAAATTACTATTGAGCAATTGACAGAATTGAGCATAGTTATGAGAATATCTAGGTATGATCATGTATATAGGCATCACGTCCGAGACAAGTAGACCGACTCCTGCCTGCATCTACTACTATTACTCCACACATCGACCGCTATCTAGCATGCATCTAGAGTATTAAGTTCAAAAGAACAGAGTAACACTTCAAGCAAGATGACATGATGTAGAGGGTTAAAATCATGCAATATGATATAAACCCCATCTTGTTATCCTTGATGGCAACAATACAATACGTGCTTTGCTGCCCCTACTTTCACTGGGAAAGGACACCGCAAGATTGAACACAAAGCTAAGCACTTCTCCCATTGCAAGAAAGATCAATCTAGTAGGCCAAACCAAACTGATAATTCGAAGAGACTTGTAAAGATAACAAATCATAAATAAAAGAATTCAGAGAAGATTCAAATATTGTTCATAAATAAACTTGATTATAAACCCACAATTCATCGGTCTCAACAAACACACCGCAAAAGAAGATTACATCGAATAGATCTCCACAAGAGAGGGGGAGAACTTGGATTGAGATCCAAAAAGAGAGAAGAAGCCATCTAGCTAATAACTATGGACCCTTAGGTCTGAAGTAAACTACTCACACTTCACCGGAGGGGCTATGGTGTTGATGTAGAAGCCCTCCGTGATCGATGCCCCCTTCGGCGGAGCTCCGGAAAAGGCCCCAAGATGGGATCTCGTGGATACAGAAAGTTACGGCGGTGGAATTAGGGTTTTGGCTCCATATCTGGTAGTTTGGGGGTACGTAGGTATATATAGGAGGAAGGAGTACGTTTGTGGAGCAATAGGGGGCCCACGAGGGTGGAGGGCGCGCCTGGGGTGGGGGGGGGTAGGCGCGCCCCTACCTCATGCCTTCCTCGTTGATTGCTTGACGTAGGGTCCAAGTCCTCTGGATCATGTTCGTTCCAAAAATCATGTTCCCGAAGGTTTCATTCCGTTTGGACTCCGTTTGATATTCTTTTTCTGCGAAACCCTAAAATAGGCAAAAAACAACAATTCTGGGATGGGCCTCCGGTTAATAGGTTAGTCCCAAAAATAATATAAAAGTGTATAATAAAGCCCAATAATGTCCAAAACAGAATATAATATAGCATGGAACAATCAAAAATTATAGATACGCTAGAGACGTATCAAGCATCCCCAAGCTTAATTCCTGCTCGTCCTCGAGTAGGTAAATGATAAAAATAGAATTTTTGATGTGGAATGCTACTTGGCATAATTTCAAAGTAATTCTTCTTAATTGTGGTATGAATATTCAGATCCAAAAGATTCAAGACAAAAGTTCAATATTGACATAGAAATAATAATACTTCAAGCATACTAACTAAGCAATTATGTCTCTTCAAAATAACATGGCCAAAGAAAGTTATCCCTACAAAATCATATAGTCTGGCTATGCTCTATCTTCACCACACAAAGTATTTAAATCATGCACAACCCCGATGATAAGCCAAGCAATTGTTTCATACTTTTGGTGTTCTCAAACTTTTTCAATCTTCACGCAATACATGAGCGTGAGCCATGGACATAGCACTTTAGGTGGAATAGAATGGTGGTTGTGGAGGAGACAAAAAAGGGAAAGATAGTCTCACATCAACTAGGCGTATCAACAGGCTATGGAGATGCCAATCAATAGATATCAATGTGAGTGAGTAGGGATTGCCATGCAATGGATGCACTAGAGCTATAAGTATATGAAAGCTCAACAAAAGGAACTAAGTGGGCGTGCATCCAACTCGCTTGCTCATGAAGACCTAGGGCATTTTGAGGAAGCCATCATTGGAATATACAAGCCAAGTTCTATAATGAAAAATTCCCACTAGTATATGAAAGTGATAACATAGGAGACTCTCTGTTATGAAGATCATGGTGCTACTTTGAAGCACGAGTGTGGTAAAAGGATAGTAGCATTGTCCCTTCTCTCTTTTTCTCTCATATTTTTATTTATTTATTTGGGCCTTTTTTATGGCCTCTTTTTTTCGTCCGGAGTCTCATCCCGACTTGTGGGGGAATCATAGTCTCCATCATCCTTTCCTCACTTGAGACAATGCTCTAAAAATGATGATCATCACACTTTTATTTACTTACAACTCAACAATTACAACTCAATACTTAGAACAAAATATGACTCTATGTGAATGCCTCCGGCGGTGTACCGGGATATGCAATGAATCAAGAGTGACATGTATGAAAGAATTATGAATGGTGGCTTTGGCACAAATACAATGTCCACTACATGATCATGCAAAGCAATATGACAATGATGGAGCGTGTCATAGTAAACAGAACGGTGGAAAGTTGCATGGCAATATATCTCGGAATGGCTATGGAAATGCCATGATAGGTAGGTATGGTGGCTGTTTTGAGGAAGGTATATGGTGGGTGTATGATACCGGCGAAAGGTGCGCGGTATTAGAGAGGCTAGCAATGGTGGAAGGAAGAAAAGTGTGTATGATCCATGGACTCAACCTTAATCATAAAGAACTCATATACTTATTGCAAAAATCTACAAGTTATCAAAGCAAAGTATTACGCACATGCTCCTAGGGGGATAGATTGGTAGGAAAAGACCATCGCTCGTCCCCGACCGCCACTCATAAGGAAGACAATCAATCAATAAATCATGCTCTGACTTCATCACATAACGGTCCACCATACGTGCATGCTACGAGAATCACAAACTTTAACACAAGTATTTCTCAAATTCACAACTACTCGACTAGCATGACTCTAATATTACCATCTCCATATCTCAAAACAATTATCAAGTATCAAACTTCTCATAGTATTCAACACACTCATAAGAATTTTTTTATTAATCTTGAATGCCTAACATAATTAAAGCAAATTACCATGCTATTTTGTAGGACTCTAAAAATAATATAAGTGAAGCATGAGAGAACAATAGTTTCTATAAAACAAATCCACCGACGTGTTCTAAAAGATATAAGTGAAGCATTAGAGCAAAAACTATATAACTCAAAAGATATAAGTGAAGCACATAGAGTATTCTAATAATTTCCGAATCATGTGTGTCTCTCTCAAAAGGTGTGTACAGCAAGGATGATGGTGGAAAAATAACAAATAAAGACTCAAATAATACAAGACACTCCAAGCAAAACACATATCATGTGGTAAATAAAAATATAGCTCCAAGTAAAGTTACCGATGGAAGTAGACGAAAGAGGGGATGCCTTCCGGGGCATCCCCAAGCTTTGGCTTTTAGGTGTCCTTAGATTACCTTGGGGTTCCATGGGCATACCCAAGCTTAGGCTCTTTCCACTCCTTGTTCCATAATCCATCAAATCTTTTACCCAAAACTTGAAAACTTCACAACACAAAACTTAAGGTAGAAAATCTCATGAGCTCTGTTAGCGAAAGAAAACAAAACACCACTTCAAGGTACTGTAATGAACTCATTCTTTATTTATATTGGTGTTAAACCTACTGTATTGAAACTTCTATATGGTTTATAAACTATTTTACTAGCCATAGATTCATCAAAATAAGCAAACAACACACGAAAAACAGAATCTGTCAAAAACAGAACAGTCTATAGTAATCTGTAGCTAACGCAAGATATGGAACCCCAAAAATTCTAAAATAAATTGCTGGACGTGAGGAATTATCTATTAATCATATGCAAAAAGAATTAACTAAATAGCACTTTCCAAATAAAAATGGCAGCAATTCTCGTGAGCGCTAAAGTTTTTGTTTTTACAGCAAGATTAAAAAGACTTTCCCCAAGTCTTCCCAACGGTTCTACTTGTCACAAACACTAATTAAACACAAAAAACACAACCAAAACAGAGGCTAGATAAATTATTTATTACTAAACAGGAGCAAAAGGCAAGGAATAAAAATAAAATTGGGTTGCCTCCCAACAAGCGCTATCGTTTAACGCCCCTAGCTAGGCATAAAAGCAAGGATAGATCTAGGTATTGCCATAATAATAAGATAGATCATTAAAACTCATTTCATATTCTGTACGTTCGGCAGCAAGTTTTCTTTGAGGCAAGAAAAAGTAATCAAAAGGGCTAAATTTAATGGGACAAAATTTTTGGGGAACATAGTAATTTCAAAAAATTTCCTACGCACACGCAAGATCATGTTGATGCATATCAACGAGAGGGGAGAGTGTTGTCCACGTACCCTCGTAGACCGAAAGCGGAAGCGTTAGCACAACGCGGTTGATGTAGTCATACGTCTTCACGATCCAACCGATCCAAGTACCGAACGCACGACACCTCCGAGTTCAGCACACGTTCAGCTCGATGACGTCCCGCGAACTCCGATCCAGCAGAGCTTCACGGGAGAGTTCTGTCAGCACGACGGCGTGGTGACGGTGATGATGTTGCTACCGACGTAGGGCTTCGCCTAAGCACCGCTACTATATGACCGAGGTGGAATATGGTGGAGGGGGGCACCGCACACGGCTGGGAGAGATCAACTGATCAACTTGTGTGTCTAGAGGTGCCCCCTGCCCTGTATATAAAGGAGCAATGGGGAGGCCGGCCGGCCCTCTATGGGCGCGCTAGGAGGAGGAGTCCTCCTCCTAGGAGAAGGAGAAGGAAGGAGAAGGAAGAAAAGGAGGAAAGGGGGACCGGCCCCCTAGTCCAATTCGGTTTGGGCTAGGGGGGCCGCGCGCCCTGCCTCCTTGGCCCATGAGGCCCATTACTTCTTCCTCGTATTCCCGTAACTCCTCGGTACCCCCGAAAATACCCGAATCACTCGGAACCTTTCCGATGTCCGAATATAGTCGTCCAATATATCGATCTTTATGTCTCGACCATTTCGAGACTCCTAGTCATGTCCCCGATCTCATCCGGGACTCCGAACTACCTTCGGTACATCAAATCACATAAACTCATAATACAATCGTCATCGAAACTTTAAGCGTGCGGACCCTACGGGTTCGAGAATTATGTAGACATGACCGAGACATGTCTCCAATCAATAACCAATAGCGGAACCTGGATGCTCATATTGGCTCCCACATATTCTACGAAGATCTTTATCGGTCAGACCGCATAACAACATACGTTGTTCCCTTTGTCATCGGTATGTTACTTGCCCGAGATTCGATCGTCGATATCTCAATACCTAGTTCAATATCGTTACCGGCAAGTCTCTTTACTCGTTACATAATACATCATCCCGCAACTAACTCATTAGTTGCAATGCTTGCAAGGCTTAAGTGATGTGCATTACCGAGAGGGCCCAGAGATACCTCTCCGACAGTCGGAGTGACAAATCCTAATCTCGAAATACGTCAACCCAACAAGTACCTTCGGAGACACCTGTAGAGCACCTTTATAATCACCCAGTTACGTTGTGACGTTTGGTAGCACACAAAGTGTTCCTCCGGTAAATGGGAGTTGCATAATCTCATAGTCATAGGAACATGTATAAGTTATGAAGAAAGCAATAGCAACAAACTAAACGATCAAGTGCTAAGCTAATGGACTGGGTCAAGTCAATAAAATCATTCTCCTAATGATGTGATCCCATTAATCAAATGACAAGTCATGTCTATGGTTAGGAAACATAACCATCTTTGATCAACGAGCTAGTCAAGTAGAGGCATACTAGTGATACTCTGTTTGTCTATGTATTCACACATGTATTATGTTTCCGGTTAATACAATTCTAGCATGAATAATAAACATTTATCATGATATAAGGAAATAAATAATAACTTTATAATTGCCTCTAGGGCATATTTCCTTCAAAAAGTCCCCAAGATCAACTTTGGGAGGTATAGGTTCCTCTTTTGGCCCTTCGTATTGCACAAACAATTCATCATCGTAAGCATTCTTTTGACAGAACTTTGTGAGCCTATACTCAAGAGAATATCCTAGTTCATTATTTCGAATAGCCAAATCATCATTAAGTTCAGAAATTCTATCAACTAGAACATTTGTAGGAACCCTTTTTCTAAGATTTTCATTGAAAGCAACATAGTCTAGAGATTGAAAACGCATTATTTCTTCTTGATCAAAAAGGATAGCCTCTATGGGAGGACGGCAAGCGTCCACCCTATAATGCGCAAAGATTTCTTTGGCCTCTTTTATTATGAATCTAAACTCATGAGCCAAAAAGATAGTAGCGGCATGCTTAACAGAAGAATGCTCAATATTAGAAAATTCTAAGAAAATCCTTTGTATGCAAGGATGCATGTGCATAAATTGTCTCTCAAGTTCAACTACAAGCAAGGCGATAGCGTCCGCAAGACTACTAGTTCTATGAAGGATAGAACTACCCATAGAAGGCAAAGCACTGACACAAGTAAAGAAATCTTGGATAACTCCTTTTCCAATAATATTACCACTACCAATATGGATTTTTTGTATGTAAGATAGGGGGTTCTTCAGCAGGAGCATCAGAATTTTTCATGATATTATTATTGTCCATATCTACAATAATTTCCCAAATTTCAGACATAATGGCAGAAAGTGCAAGGGGCAAAAGGAGGCAAATAGAGAAACAGAGGGAGGATGGAGAGAGAGGGCGAATAAAACGGCAAGGGTGAAGTGGGGGAGAGGAAAACGAGAGGCAAATAGCAAATAATGTAATGCGGGAGATAAGGGTTTGTGATGGGTACTTGGTATGTCTTGACTTGCAACGGCGCCACAAGTGACTCGTTGTCGGGAGTCAAATCTTGACTTGTCTTGCGTGAACCTCCCCGGCAATGGCGCCAGAAATCCTTCCTGCTACCTCTTGAGCACTGCGTTGGTTTTCCCTTGAAGAGGAAAGGGTGATGCAGCAAAGTAGCGTAAGTATTTCCCTCAGTTTTTGAGAACCAAGGTATCAATCTAGTAGGAGGCCGCACACGAGTCCCTCGCACGTACACAAACAAATAAATCCTCGCAACCAACGCAATAAGGGGTTGTCAATCCCTACATGGTCACTTACGAGAGTGAGATCTGATAGATATGATAGGATAATATTTTTGGTATTTTTATGATAAAGAGGAATAAAATATGCAAGTAAAATAAATGGCAAAGGAAATAACTAAGTATTGGAAGATTAATATGATGGAAGATAGACCCAGGGGCCATAGGTTTCACTAATGGCTTCTCTCAAGAGCATAAGTATTTACGGTGGGTGAACAAATTACTGTTGAGCAATTGACAGAATTGAGCATAGTTATGAGAATATCTAGGTATGATCATGTATATAGGCATCACGTCCGAGACAACTAGACCAACTCCTTCCTGCATCTACTACTATTACTCCACACATCGACCGCTATCCATCATGCATCTAGAGTATTAAGTTCAAGAGAACAGAGTAACGCTTTAAGCAAGATGCCATGATGTAGAGGGATAAACTCATGCAATATGATATAAACCCCATCTTGTTATCCTCGATGGCAACAATACAAGATGTGCCTTGCTGCCCCTACTGTCATTGGGAAAGGACACCGCTAGATTGAACCCAAAGCTAAGCACTTCTCCCATTGCAAGAAAGATCAATCTAGTAGGCCAAACCAAACTGATAATTCAAAGAGACTTGCAAAGATAACCAATCATACATAAAAGAATTCAGAGAAGATTCAAATATTGTTCATAGATAAACTTGATCATAAACCCACAATTCATCGGTCTCAACAAACACACCGCAAAAGAAGATTACATCGAATAGATCTCCACAAGAGAGGGGGAGAACTTTGTATTGAGATCCAAAAAGAGAGAAGAATCCATCTAGCTAATAACTATGGACCCGTAGGTCTGAAGTAAACTACTCACACTTCATCGGAGGGGCTATGGTGTTGATGTAGAAGCCCTCCGTGATCGATGCCCCCTCCGGCGGATCTCCGGAAAAGGCCCCAAGATGGGATCTCGTGGATACAGAAAGTTACGGCGGTGGAATTAGGGTTTTGGCTCCGTATCCGGTAGTTTGGGGGTACGTAGGTATATATAGGAGGAAGGAGTACGTCGGTGGAGCAACAGGGGCTCACGAGGGCGGACGGCGCGCCTGGGGGGGGGGGGGTAGGCGCGCCCCCTACCTCGCGCCTTCCTCGTTGATTGCTTGATGTAGGGTCCAAGTCCTCTGGATCATGTTCGTTCCGAAAATCACGTTCCCGAAGGTTTCATTCCGTTTGGACTCCGTTTGATATTCTTTTCTTGCGAAACCCTAAAATAGGCAAAAAAACAGCAATTCTGGGCCGGGCCTCCGGTTAATAGGTTAGTCCCAAAAATAATATAAAAGTGTATAATAAAGCCCAATAATGTCCAAAACAAAATATAATATAGCATGGAACAATAAAAAATTATAGATACGTTGGAGACGTATCAATCATCTGCTTCAAGTTCTTGTTCATATTCTTTATTCCCCCCTTCAGATCTGCATCCCCAACTGTCAGAGCAGCACTTTCAGAGACCAAATTCATTGTTGCTGACGGTAGATTGAGCTCCTGGGTTGGGGCCCCATTGAATTGAATCCACTTAATGTAGTCATCCAGCCATTCAAAATGTGTGCATTTCTTCATGATCTAAAACGAAAACATGAACCCTAAATCCCAGATCGAAAAAGAATTAAAAGCAAATAGACAAAGAAATCAGAGAAAAACCATGAGATCTAACCTGCCCCTCTGGCTTGCTCTCGCATTTCACGAACTCGCGCCCATAGTTTCCATTCTTGACCTCCTTCGAAGTCAACCGTATTAGTGGTGCGCTGCATGGGCAGTCAGGACATCGCTCCATGGGAAGTGGACCATACTGGGTCCATGAGGGGCGGGAGGCTGAAGTGGAGCTCGACATATCGCCCAAAGTTGCCGGAGAAGAAGAAGAAGGGGAGTGGCTCCTCTCGTGGTCGGAGAAGAAGAAGCAGAGGAGGAGTAGCTCCTCTCGTCGCTGCAGAATAAGCACCAGAATAAAGGGGGTACCCGAACAAAGGGGAGGCACAACCAACAAGTCTCGCGGATCGCCCCACGATCCAACGATGCGGAGCCGTCCATGTGATCCAACGACGTAGAGCCTGCTCGCAGCCTGCCCTTAGAATTACTTCTAGAAGACCACATCTGAGGGATGTCGCTTGGCGCTAGGGTATGATCGGACGGCTGACGTTCGGAGCTAGGGTTAGGCGAAACCCCGTGGGGTTTAGAGGGGTTTTGAGCTGGTCAACGGGGTTTCAAAGGCTTTTACTGAGCATAAATAATATTTTTTTTTGAAAAATATGAAACCTTCGCCGTTCGTCGTTTTATAGGACACACTAATGAGGAAAAATACTAAACTTGGTATACGTACATTTAGAGAAAAAACCTAGCTAGCACGATCGAGGTAAAATGAGCACAATTAATTAAAAAATCAAAAAAATATAAAACCTGCGCATAATGTTGTCTTGTGTGACATGTTACCAACCAAAAATCATAAACTTTGTCTATGGACATTTTCATGAAAAAACCTTCACACATATGAGCTATCATGTACAACGTTTCATAGAGACCAAGGAGAGGAGGTAGGGTTTCCCTTCGGTTTTTGAAAATTAAAAAAAATCAAAAAAATCACCAAAGCTTGATGTCAAAGTGAATAAGATGGATCTGAACTTAGTTTTCCATTTTCATATGGTAAACATATTTTTTAATGGTTTTTCTATTAAAGTATATTTTTTTGAAAAATGTAAAAATAGAAAGATTAATTCAATAAATAGTGATTCTTTGAATCTACACTATATAGATTGATTTGGTGTTAATAATAAAATACTTGGCTCATTTGGAGTAGGTCCAAAAACAAACTTGATTACAAATGGGGCTATTTACCCCAGCTTGGGAGCTCATTTGGAGCACATTTCTCATGACTACAAGTTTTGTACACGCAAAAGAGATCGGATTGATCACCTAACGTTTATAATAGTTCAGCAAACTATGCAACTCACATGACAGGGGAATGGACTGAAGTGTTGGTTCAAATTTAAAGTTTGCCTAAAATTCGAAGTTTGCCTCAGTAGTTCAAATTCAAAGTTTACATATAGAATTATTACACCTTAAAAGTTTTCACAGTACTTCAAATTGACGACATAATCCTTATTACAAATCTTTAAAGTTCAAAGTTTATGACTTGCATTCAAGTTCAAATTCAAATCTTTGCCTTGCTCCTTGTGTTCCGGTATGGGTTAACAATCTTGCTTCTGGTTTCCCTGGCTGGGATATTTTGTGCTTTTGAAAGCTTTGTCTTGTTGCTTCTGATCTTCACTTCTAGTGGTGGTGATTTTGTTGAGCTTTGACTGATCGAGCAAGTGATGACCAGTTGAGGTCACCTGTGGGCTCACTAATCTTTAAAGGAACTTTAGACAAAATAACTTCCTCATCTCTTATAGCTTCAAAACCTTCGTAAGCCATGGTTTCAAATCCCGCATCAGATGATGGTTCAACCGAAGTTTCTTCCTCTCTAGGTCTTTTCTGTCTTGTGCCTCTAATTATCCTAGAGCTGGGTCAAACAGAAATAAGCTTAGCCATCAATAAAAAAGAGAACAAATGCAAAAAAGTGGAAAGATCGCACACATACCAAGTTGCTACTTCAGTTGCTTCATTCTCTAAACTTGTTGCATTCTCCTCCGCTACTGCATTATCCTCTAAACTTGCTGCATTCTCCTCTGCTGCTGCATTCTCCTCTGCATTTGCTGCTGCCCATTGTTCCTCTTCTCCAAATGATGCATCAACTAGATTGGTACAACGCCTAGCAATATGCCTTAAGATACCACATCTTTTGCACTTATGCTGTTTCTTTACACAACCCTCTTCACCAGCTCTTATCTTGCTTTTCCTTGGTCTTCCCGGTGGTCTAGTTAGTATAGGAGAATTGAGTTTGAACCCTGGGTCTACTATGATCCATTGGTCTTTTCCCAAGAGTGCAGGCACATTTTCAGCATAAGCACCCCTAAATTTGGCAACAGATAAATATTCAGAGCAATACAGATCAACTTCACCATCTTCACCTCCAATAACAGTCATGAGATGTAGGGCATGTATGCACGACTTCCCGTGGATCTGCCATTGCCTACAGCTGCATTCATTGGTTGCAAGGTTCATTGGATATCTCAATTCCCTATTTTTACTGTCAGGGTATGTCACCTCAGCCTCGTATGTCGACGGTCGAATGCATTTCATTCTTAGTCCTCTTGCCTTGGCATGCAATGCCTTAATCATAGATGGAACATAAGATGGCCAACATATTGTGTTTCTACAATTCTTTTACGAAGAGCCATCTTTACCATGATCATCTGCCTGATCTTATCAAATGCTTGCCACAACAAAAGCCCTTTCACTGACTTGAACTTTGCATTGAAACACTCAGCGAGGTTATTGGTGACTTAGTCTAATTTGCAGATTTCATTGAATTTGCTTCTTGACCACAACTTTCCATGATGTTCATCCAAGTACTCCTTCACCAAAGGATTATGAGCATACAACACTCTCAAATGGTTCTCATGCTTCCTCAAGCTGCATGTGTATGATGCTGGCCATAGATTCTCATCATAAACTTTGCCTTTGAATTTCTTTTTAAAATTCTACGCTAGGTGTCGCATACATTCCCTATGTTCCACTCCAGGGAATACAATTTCTACTGCAGTTTCTAAACCCTTGCAAGCATCTGTGTGTATAATTAAACCTGAGGGTGTACCTATAATGTTGTGCAACTGCTACAGAAACCAGACCCAACTCTCCTCACTCTCTACCTCCAACACACCAAATGCAACTAGGAATAGCCAGTTGTGTCCATCAACTACAGAAGCTGCTGCTAGCTGGCCTCTCCATCTTCCATTCAAAGCAGTCGCATCGACAGCCAAATAGGGCCTACAACCATTCAGAAACCCCTGCCAGCAAGCCTTGAAACAAACAAAAGCCCTCCTAAAGCACTCCTTCTCCATTGCCTTCCCTTTTAATTTGTACTTAACTGTATGCTTGTCAATCTCTACAACACTCCCTGGACTAGCCGTCTCCACTTCAGCTTTGAAGGTGTAAAGCAACTGAAAACTCTCATTCCATGGACCATTAATCCTATCAAGAGCCCTTTCCTTAGCATAGAAAATCTTCATGTATTGTACATTAATATTGTACTTCTCAAATAGCTTCCCATGGAGTGCTTTTGGACCAATTGTTGGTGTTTCCCTCACCCAATCCAAGATTGCATCTGCCACCCACCTAGTCTTTGCAAGCTTAGATTTGTCCTTTCCCCCTCCCCCTCTAGGTGGGCAAGTGTGCCCATGTGGGTTTCTTTTTATTTGAAACAAAATGAAAAATGATGTCAAATACAATTAAGAAACAGTACACATGATTTGAATATAGAATGGATAAATAATCTGATAACAATATTCAGTTGTAATACCTGAATCAATTTGCTCTTTCGCATAGTGGATGCATGCAACCTCCACCTACACCTATCATAAGGGCAATGAACAGTGAATCTTCCTGGCTCACTCCTATCAACCTCATAAGAGTTTTTAGTGAGAATGCAATATGTAGTCACTGCATTACGACAGTCCACCATAGATTCGAATATGGTTCCTGGAGTAAGGTCAGGATTCTCCCTGTTCCACTCAATTGTTGGCATGTCCTCACCATCATATTCTTGTAAAACTAAGGAGTCGATGTTCTCCTCCCTCTCTTCATCATCAGTGTCATCAAATCTAGCACGGCTGCTAGGCTCCTCTGCATATTCATCTTCCACTGCCTGTTGACTGACTCTATCTACCAATTTAGGGAATAGAATCTCATCCTCATCATCATGTCGAGGCACTTCCTCGTCAGGCTCTGCATCTACTTCTACATCAGGTGCAGAAGGGAGAGGAGAAGTGGCAGAATTAGTGGCAACCGACATGTTGTGGCTTTCAGAACCATTAGGTTTACTTGGTCTCGACCTACAAGGAGTGCGAGGACGCTTGCTATTAGCAGAGATAGATTATGTCTAAACACCCTTCGGGATACGTTGTTTGCGTGCCTGAAGCACATCGATATGGATTTTATCGAAACGGCTGTCAGCATTCAAACTAAATAGCAATCCCAGATGCTCATCACAAGTTAACGGGACAAATCTCTGCTCAGTACTGTCGAAATATCTTAGTTCAACAGCATCGGCAGGGCTCCACGGATACTCATAGCAGAGTGCCTCGCGGAAATCTCTGAACGAAATGTTGGTTTCTACCACTTTAGGATAGAAAAATCCAGAAATCACACACGGTTTAGTTCCACGCAGCTCTCTAGTTTCCATTCTAACCGCCAGCCGAAAAGCAAGTGCAGGATCAACCCTATCACTACAAAAAAAGACACATCCGTGACATTTTGGGCCGAACAAATTTTTTTTGTCATACATATGACACTTCTATGACGATAATTGTGACAAAATCCGGTATCATCATAGATGTGGTGGGCTCCTACTTCTATGACAAAAAATCATGACAGAAAATGGGCTTTTCGTCCTGGGCGGGCCGGAGACGCAGCTGCATGACATTCTTTGGGTCGTCCATGACGGAAAAAACCATGGTAGAAGCGAGGGGGAGGAAAATTTTGGGGATTTCGCAGTTACGGTGGGAGGTCGGGGGCCGAGCGATGCGCGTTTCTCTTGTACACGTACGCGCATGTGTGCGAGGCATTGGCTCTAACTGAACCCGAGCGAGGCGTTGGGCTCTAACTGAACCCAAGCGATTGCACTGCAGGCTACGCGTTACTGAACCCGAGCGATCGATCGATGGCTGTTAACTGAACCCGATCGAGCGATTCCTTCGCTACTGCTACTAACTGAAGCCGATCGATGCTGCCTCTGGGATGAACAGTGAGCGTTGCGGGGGGGGGGGGTTTGGATGAACAGGACCCCGTGTTGTGGTGGAGGGCTGGATGAACAGTAGACGGTGGAGGGGTGACCGTGGAGGGGTGGTTGAACAGGACCCCGTGTTGTGGAGGGCTGGATGAACAGTAGACGGTGGAGGGGTGCCCGTGGAGGGGTGGTTGAACAGTAGCCGGTGGAGTAGCGCGGTGGAGGCTGGATGAACAGGAGCCCGTGGAGGCTGGAGGAGGTCGACGGTGGAGATGAACAGTATCCTGTGGAGTCCCGTTTTGCGGTACGCCAGACCCCTCCCGATGAACAGGACCCCCGTTTCGACCGTAGCGCTCCAACACAAGTCCGTTTCGTCCGTTTCGCGGTACGCCACACCCCTCCCGATGAACAGGACCCCCGTTTCAATCGTAGGAGGTCCGTTTCCTCCGTTTTGCAGTATGCCAGACCCCTCCCGATCAACAGGACCCCGTTCCGAACGTAGGAGGTCCGTTTCCTCCGTTGTGCGGTATGCCAGGCCTCGTTTCCATCGCCTGTTCCGTCCAAGCCCTCCCGATGAACACGACCACACATTCTGTTCCGACCCAGCCAGTTGGCTCCCACACGTTCCATTGCCTCCCAATGAACCCGACGCATTCAATTTCCTCCCCATGAACACGACGCATTCCTTTGCCTCCCCATGCACACGATGACGACGTTGTTTCTCCGTTTCGACCCAGCCATGTACGCAAGCCCTGGCCGTACGTATGCACGAGTAGGCATTCGAGACCCCGCCCGTATGTACACATACGCGGCCGTATTTTCTTTCTTGCACCCTGGTCGCTGTACGTATGTGTACATGCTACGTGTGCGCCTCTACTACGACACGTACGCGCCTCTACTACGACACGTGCGCGCCTCTAAATCCACTAGTATATATGTACGTACATGTTCGCGACCAGAATGAAAACGCTACGTATGCTTCGACCAGGTGGGTCCCGACTGTCAAGCACTTCCTTGCGTTTGAAGATGTAGCTGGTGGGTCCCAGCAGTCAGGGGGCGAATCGTTTTTTTGCCCGGACGCACTTCCTTGTGTGCGAAGATGTAGCTGGTGGGTCCCAACAGTCAGGGGGCGAATCATTTTTTTCCTAGACACACTTCCTTGCGTGCGAAGATGTAGCTGGTGGGTCCCAGCAGTCAGGGGGAAACATTTTTTTTCGAAATACGGTGGCCCGTCCGGTGGGTCCCTGCTGTCACGTGGAGGAATCATTATTTTGCGTGTAATAAGGAGGCACTTCCTTGCTGCGGCCGTGGACCCAGCTGTCAGCCTCTCCACCATGCCGCGCCGAGAGCACCACAACAGTGGACGGCGTCGAGGACTAGGAAGGGGACGACCCGGAGCCAGGGAAGAGGCAGCAGTGGATGCCCACGCGAAGAGGAGTACGAGGGTTCACTGGTTCGGCTGCGGTGTGAGGCAGCTGTCGCCGCAGAATAACAGGGGGCGTGGGCAAGTAGAGGGATGGCCTGGCCAGCGGTGGGAGTAGTAGGGGGCGGTGAGGCCTCCGCGGCATCACAACCGGCCACGGGAGGCAGGAGCACGCGGCACGACCGGTGCTGGTTTGGGCGGCTGGAGCAAGAAGACCAGAGGTTGAAGAAGCACTACGGCCGTTGGATGAACATCGTACGGTAACAGGAGCTAGAATCGTTCATATTGACTAAGTTGACAAAGCCCTCCGTCCCCGTCAACTTGGTAGGCCCACAAGTCAGCCTCCCACTATGCTGGGTTCCAGCTGGCAGGGTGAATATTCATTTTTTTGTGCATAATAAGGAGGCACTTCCTTGCGTGCGAAGATAGCTGGTGGGTCCGACATGTCAGCGGGGGGCACGTTATTTTCACGAAATACAAAGGCCCTTCTGGTGGGTCCTCGATGTCAGGTGGAGGAATCATTATTTTGCGTGTAATAAGGAGGCATTTCCTTGTGCGCGGCCGTGGACCCAGCTGTCAGCCTCTCCACGCACAGTCTACTTCCGATGGTGTCATTCGTTGACCATGTTGACCACGCCACGCCGAGCGCATCCAAGGTGGTGGACAACGGCGAGGCCCCGGACAACAACGAGCCGGAGATGGGAAGACGCGGGAGTAGAGTCGCAGACGGAGAGGTGTACGAGGGTTAACTGGTTCTAGTGCGGTGTGGTTCGGCAGTCGGTGGAGAAGAACATGAGGTGTGGAGGGGTGGAGGGATGGCCTGGCCAACAGTGGAGTAGCGCTTCATAGCGAAGCGTGCTAAGCAGAGCTGCTAGCAGCAGGAGGTGGTCCCGGCGGCGCTGGAGGAAGAAGACGAGAGATTGAAGATACAACCATTAGCTGGGCTGGGTGAACAAATAATGTAGTGTCCATGCGGCCCATTTATTTTATTTCCTAAAAAATTACAGGCCATTTGCACTTTCTCGAAATACACGATTTTGCTGGGCTGATTCTAATTATAATGTTGGGTTGGGCCAGCAATGTTATCAAAAAATAAAAAGGGGCTGAGCATTTTGTTATAAATATATTTAAATAATAAGTGATATTATTACATTCGTCCTTAAATCTTACCAAGCTTTTGTACACAATCACTAGGATTTTCGTGCCAAAACAATCCATGATGACAATAAAAATAATATATAATAACATATAAAATAATTTTTGTTAGAAAAACAAGGAGCATCTCCTCGGTTCCATTGCTGAGAACGAAACCACAACATATTCTGATACAGCAGCTCAAAGAGTAGTTCGAAAGCAAAGGTAGAAAAGCTACAAACTAGGGGGGTGGATGAACAAGTTCTCTGAATAACACAAATCACCCGAGCGGTGCCAAAGTCAGAGCAGATAGAGCACTCAAATGACACAAGGAGGGTCCAACGAAGCCTTCATGGTCTTCAGCCGAGGGTCCGTGTCAGCCTGCGGCGACTAGTAAGCAAGCGGAGACACCGGGTTGCAAGGCGTAGCATGGTGGATGTCCCTCTTTTTCGGCGCCAGGTGCCCATCATCTTCATCAGAGATCTTGAGACGAGCCCACGGGTCCAGCCCCAGAGCAGGTCGAGCCTTGTTCAGCCACAAGTGATCACCAACGGTTTCTGGAGGGATCTTGTTAGGGTTTCCACGAAGCTCATCAACTTGTCCTTATCCGATCCGGAGGAGAGAATCGCCCAGTTCCTCACCATGTTCCTGATCAACCTCAAGACCTGCGAAATGGAAATCCAGGAGGTGTGACTGAAAATCATAGCATTTCTATATTTCTAGAGGCACCAAAGGACAGATGAGCTAACAGTATTTAAAACCGAGCACTTTTTGGTAGCAATCCAGAATCTGGCGACAGATTGGAAGGATGAGCCAATCTGACTAGAGAAATATTCCTCAATGTGGGCTCAGAGATGTTTAGCAACTATACATTCAAAACATAGGTGAGAACAAGACTCTTGTTCCAAGCAGTAAACACAATCAAGGGGTTTGATGATGTGTCTCTTCCTAAGGTTATCCCTAGTCATCAATTTGTTTTTGGTGAGAAGCCAGATAAATGCATGAATTTTAGGGGGAACTCTCAATTTCCAGACAGCAGAGGTAAACACGGGTTGAACTCCTCTAAAGTTGATAACATGATAGAGGGAGCTGGAGGAATACTTCCCCTTATTGTCCAGCTGCCAAATCAGGGCATCCAGCTCGGCAGTAAAGGTAATGCTTTTGGCAATTTCCTCCAACTGGAACCATTGTTCCATGAGACTATCACTAAAGTTCCTTCTAGAAGAGAGTTTTAGGCATTGACCGTCCCAAACTTCATTGACACTTTTGTGTAGCTCATTGCAGACAGAGTAAATAGGCCAAAATTGGACTGCTAGGGGGGATGTGCCAAACCAAGTATCTTCCCAAAACCTGGTTTTGCTCCCATCCCCTATGTTCCATCTGTAGCCAAATTTTACAGCATGCATAATAGATTTTAATCCTTTCCAGAATCTAGAGGTCTTAGGGTTGGAGGAAGGGACAAAAATATTAGGTTTATTTCCTAGGTATTTATGGGCAATAAGAAGCTTCCAGGGTTTTAGGTCTTCCTCATAGAATCTTTTAATCCAAGACCCTAGAAGACAGATGTTAATTTCTTGGAGGTTAGGTATGCCTAGGCCTCCAAAATATTTTTTCATAGAGACTAGGGCCCAATTAGCAAGGTGTAGCTTCCTATTTCCCTCAAAATCATTCCACAAGCAATGAGACATCTGAGAATTGATGAGGTTCACTGCCCATTTAGGGAACTTGAAGAAGGAGAGGAGATACACTGGAATGCTAGCCAAACAAGCTTGTATGAGGATCAATCTACCTCTGTAAGAGAGAAGTTTGCCCCTTCACCCAGCAATCCTTTTAATGATTTTATCTAGAAGGGGTTGGATATCCTCTCTCCTCAGTTTATCATAGTGGAGAGGGATACCTAGGTACTTAATGGGGAAGTTACCTTTATTACAGACTAGAATAGAGAGGAAGTCAGCTAACTCCTGATCATCCATGTTGAGAGGGATGAGTTCACTTTTAGAGTAGTTGATTCTCATGCCCGAGACTTGTTCAAAATAGGTTAGAACAGTTTTCAGATTGCTAGCATGTGTGGAGTCATTGTCTAAGAAAAGGATGGTATCATCAGCATATTGAAGGCAGATGATGCCACCAGGGCAGACCTCAGGACAGAGCCCTGCAATCAGACTATGATCAGCAGCTTTGCTCAGCATTCTAGTAAGAACGTCCACTACTAAATTAAACAAAAGCGGGGATATGGGGTCACCCTAAGGCCTTTACCAGCAAGAAAAAAATCACTTTCACAGTTATTTAACTTGACCCCAACAGACCCCCCATGAGTAAGTTGCTGGATCCAACTAGTCCATTTACCCCCAAAACCTCTAAGCTCCAGGAGTTTCATAAGGAAATCAAGGTCAACTTTATCGAAGGCTTTCTCATAATCCAATTTAAGGACAAGTCCTTTATCACCTCCTGAGTGGACTGAATGAAGAACTTCATGAGCAGTAACAACACTCTCTAAAATGTATCTCCCTTTCAGAAATGCAGATTGATTGCTAGCAATCAACCTCTGCAAGACTTTAGAGAGACTAGTGGTGAGGACTTTAGAGAAAATCTTAAAACTACAGTTAATCAGGCTGATAGGCCTGAATTTCTTCATAGAGGTGGCCTCAGGCTCTTTAGGAATAAGAGAGAGCATAGCAAAGTTGAGCCTGTATATGTCCAGCTCTCCTCTATGAAAGGCTTGGAAAAGATCTAAGAGATCATTTTCACCAAGTCCCAAAAATGCTGGTAAAACAAGAAGGGAATCCCATCAGGACCTGGAGCCCCATCAGGATAAGAGCTAAAAATGGCTTCCTTCACCTCTGCCTCTGAAAAAGGGGCTTCTAGAAGCTCATTTTCAGCAGGAGAGACTATTTGAGAAGCAGAGAAAAAATTGTTTTGTAGAGAGAACCCAGAAGGGTTTTCTTTCTTAAACAAGTCTTTGTAGAAGTCACTAGCCACTTTCAGCATCTCATCTACCTCAGTAACAGGGCCATTAGGGCCATCAAGGGAGTGAATGATGGTTTTCCTCCTCCTCTGGTTAGCTACTGCATGGAAGTAAGCAGTATTTCTATCACCCTCCTTAATGTTCCTATCTCTAGACCTTTGTTTGGCTTTGATTTCTTCTTGAAGCCAAATTTTCTTGAGCTCTCCATGGACAAAGTTTAATATATTAATCTCAGCCTCAGAGAGGTCAGTGGTTTCTGCCTTAATATCTAGAGAATCAAACTCAAGGAGGAGAAGCCTTTTGTATCTTCTAAGATTAGCTTCCTCATTGGAGTTCCACCATTTGGTAGTTCTTCTAAATCTCCTGATTTTGATCTGCCAATTTTCTAGGGGGCAGCTTCTCCCAGTAGGCTCATTCTAGATTTTCCTGACTAGCTCAGTAAAATCTTTTCTAAGCAACCACCACTTTTCAAATTTAAAACTATTGCTCTTTGAGTTTGGTTAAGACCAGAGTCCCAGAGCAAAGGAGTGTGGTCACTACCACATCTGGGCAGAGCTCTACAACTAGAAAGGGGAAAGAAACTATTTAATTCTGTGTCACAGGAAATTCTGTCAATGGTGGACATAATCAAGTCTACTTGATTATTGGCCTAAGTAAATTTCCTAGAAGAAAGTTTAATTTCAAGCAAGCTCCAGATCTCAATCCAAGCATTGAAGTAGTCACTCCATTTATGATTAATGGAACCATTGCTTTTATCTGCAGCATTCCTAACTAAATTAAAATCCCCTCCAATCAGGGTGGGAATGTGAGTATCTAGAAATAAGGTATGAAGTTCAAAAATAAAAGCTTCTTTGCCTTCCTCATAAGGAGAGCCATAAACAGTGATAATCCTAAAGGTTTGACCAGTAGTTTTCAAATTAACTAAACAACTAACAGAAAAGTCTAGGTGTGACCAAGCAACAACCTCAAAAATGCTTAAATCTATTCCCATCAGGATGCCTCCAGCAGATCCTTTGGATGGAAGAACATGCCAGTAAAAATCTCTGTTGCTAATGAGAGATTTAAGAAAAGAAGAGGAAAAATCCTCTTTCTTAGTTTCCTGGAACCCAAGGATGGTAGCATGGGTTTTGTTAATGGTGTCAATAATAAGGGATTTCCTACCAGGAGCAGCAATACCTCTAATATTCCAGAACAGAGCATTCATGGAGAAATGTTGTTCCTAGGGTGCTTGCCCCGTTTATGTCTACAAATAAGAGACCAGAGACCCTCACTTGGCTCAGTAGGGGGGTCAACACAGTCTAAACTAGAACTACCATCTAGAGAAAAATTCTCACAAACAGAGCCTTCAGATCTGTTTTGGTGAGGATAAATAAAGGAAGAGCATTCAATGCCATCATTAAGAGAAGTAACATCTACACCAATCTTAGCAGCAATGGCATTGAAGGAAGGATCACTAAAGTTGGAGAAGGAAGTGTGTTTCATACCCTGGGGTTTTTGCACTTCCAGGTTCTGAACCTCTTTGAGCTGTTGAGCATTTTCAATAATGGTTCTCTTGTCACCAGCTACCCTGGCACTGGTTCTGGTGGCTTGAATAGGACCCCATTTGGGAAGGTGCTTCTCCTTAGGAAGGGCAGGAAAGTTAGAGTTGTATTTTGAGTCCAAATTGTCTGGGAGTTCAGTTGTTTCAACAAGTGCCTCTTGATCCTCTTGTAGATCTATAGAACCTTCTAATTCCATCAGAGCATCATCTTTCAGGAGCTCCATTTCCCTGAGGAGGTTGAATCCATTAGTTTCATCAAGCACAAAATTCAAGATCTTTTCTTGGATGCTGAGTTGAGGAGTGTATGGAGAATCAGGGAGGTGTGTCTTGAGGACTGAAGTGGGTGTAGTTTCTCCAAGCATCTGATTGTGGCCAAAAGACTGTCCTTTGATGTTAGGGCCCCCAGAATTGGCAGCAGGCATCTGATTCAGATCTAGAACTCATGTTGGATTCAGCATCTTCAGTAAGATTGGTACCAGTTTCAACTGCAGAGACATATGTACCAGCAGAGAGGTTGGTGGAGGTGCCAGTTTTAGTGGGGGTTAAGGACTCCACCTCAATGAGTAGCCTATAGATTTTGTTCCCAACTCCAAAAAGCCTTTCAGCAGGGATTTTGGAGGGATCTTTACATAAGATTTTGACCCTAACAGTTTCATAGAATGACTTGAAATTATGCTGCTAATCCAGATCTAGTAAGACCCCCAGAGTGGAAGTGATTTGATCCAGCATAGTCCAGTCACACCACTTGGGGGTTCAATTTCCTGATCTTGATCCAAGTTTCCTGGAGGTCCTCTTCAGCCTTAATCCTGCCTTTCCAGGCTTCAACATTGACTACAACATTGTCTTTTTTGAGACCAAAACAGGGGTATCCAGCAACTTGAACTACACCTATTTCAAGAGGGAATTTGACCAAGAATGTCCACTCATCTAGGGCATTGATTGGCCAGGGCCAGTTGGTTTTGTAAATGTCTGCAAACTCAGTGGCAAGTTCCTGCTTGGTCACTTCACCAGCTTCTACCAGAACAATCCCCACATTCTTCAGGGAGCCATGATACTGAGCATTTTCATCAGGTGGGTCTATGTGGTAGAACCCTAATCCTGGAGCAGCACTTCCAACATATCTAGCAGAACTGTGGGTTTTCCTTCTGACATGGCAATTCTCAACTTTATGGGTAACCATTTTGCAGATAAAACAACTCTTGGGCTTGACACATTTATCCAAATGATGCCCTGGTTCCCCACAGTTGTAGAAGATCACCTCAGAGTATTCCATAAGGCCTAAAGCAGGGGCAAGAGCAGTTTTCTGGATGTCCTGTCTCTTCTTTTGCTGATTCTTGCCTTGAGATTTCCCACTGATCTAAGAGTCAGAACCACCAGCAGATTGAGCTTGGGCAATTACAGGAGCCTGCCCAAATTGTGCCCCCATTTGGGGCGGAGGTGGGCCGTACCACTGCCCAACCGACGCTCCCCCCATTGTGATAGGGGAAATTCATTGGAGTTCCTAGTTCCTTCTCATCCTCCAGCCAGATGTTGTCTCTCAGGAAGCAGAAATAACCACCAGACAGCTCAATTGAAGCATATTGCAAGCCTAATTTCAATCTTCTGCAGGTTTGGGGGAGAGGTAAGGTAGGGGATCCACCTGCTCCGGCTCCGGTGGCGTGCTGGTGGGCATGAGTCTAGTCAAGCATTCCCATCTCACAGCACGGCATGGATCTCCTGAATTCACTTCTCCTTTCGCCCATCGAACGAATGCAATCGACGGCTCCCTGGGGTGGGGCATCCTGTGCTTCTCCGAGAAATCTCCTTCAAAGTAGATCTGCAGGGCTAGATTCAGTAGCTCCCAATCCACATGATCATTGCACATCCGAGCATACCTGCGCGAGTGAGAGAACGGATTCGGTCCCTCCTCGGCTTCCTCCCTCGCAGCTTCCTCCTCTGCTTCCCTCCATTAGCGCGTGCACTGGGTCCAGGAGAGAGCGTCGTCGCGGATCCGCATCGCCCGCTCCCTCCATCTCCTCCCTCGATTCTCCCGCAGCACCGCCGGCGCGATGGAGTTGAGCGGCTGGAGCATCCGCGGGAAGGCTTTGTAGACATGTGGGAGATGCATCTTGTACATCTGCCTGTCTTCCAGCCATTGCCTCGTGGATCTGTCCGGCGACTCCATGGGGCGCGTGAGCGGACTTGCTGAGGGGGGCAGGCACGCCCGGAGTCAGGAGGCGGGGGGTGGCGGCGAGATTTATGGCGGCAGCGAGGGTGGAGGTGGTGGCGGGGGCGAAGGGGATCGCGAGAGCGGTCATCTATTTGCCAATTATGTGAACTAAACAGTCAACATATAAAATAATTTAAATATATATAATATAGTTAGAAGGGAAACATAAGTTGGACCTACCGTTCCTATTCTTATATAGAAAAATAGAACAGACCTCTGCGTTTTCTTCAAAAAAAACATAAATTGGGCTGCCAAAAATAAAACCTCGGATGGGAGGCCATAGGCCGGTCGATACATGACGGCCCTAAGAAAAATACAAACAGGCCTATGGACCTCCCATCCGAGGTCATGGGCTACGCATGTTAAAAATGAAAGCCTAGACGGGGCAGCCCAAAACCACGTCCAACACTTGCCAAAACTTTGTCCCTCGTTTTCTCTGTGTTTCGCACACTCGACATTGTGTGGGCATTTTAACTGTGCATCATATGAAGATGTTCTATGCATGAATGTTGATCAGCATGATGTTAACTGGCTGGTAGTTCCATTTTCGACCATGAATAAAATTTCCAACATGATGTTAACCCTGTTTGAAAAGGCCGTGTTAATATAAATGCTCTGCCTCTGAAAGTTGCAGTTTCTTATCTGAAATTGAACTTGCAGTTTCTTATCTGAAACTGAAACTTGCACTTTTTTCTCTGAGAATCACATTGTCTGCACTTTTATACTCCTATGAAACTACATTTTTAAGTGCTAAAAATAGATCCCTAGAATTCATAAAATACTTCATATGCTCAATACTGCAAATCGGAAATTCAAAAGACATTCATATCTGAAAGTACTCGCAAAATACACAACACAAAACACAATTCACAACCTCCAAATACTGACAACCCTAAGCTCCTCCTGACAATTCATAACCTGCCCGACTATTGGGCTGGGGGGGCAGCTGTTGGGGAACGTAGTAATTTCAAAAAATTTCCTACGCACACGCAAGATCATGGTGATGCATAGCAACAAGAGGGGAGAGTGTGATCTACATACCCTTGTAGACCGACAGCGGAAGCGTTGGCACAACGCGGTTGATGTAGTCGTACGTCTTCACGGACCGACCGATCAAGCACCGAAACTACGGCACCTCCGAGTTTTAGCACACGTTCAGCTCGATGACGATCCCCGGACTCCGATCTAGCAAAGTGTCAGGGAAGAGTTCCGTCAGCACGACGGCGTGGTGACGATCTTGATGTACTACCGTCGCAGGGCTTCGCCTAAGCACCGCTACAATATTATCGATGATTATGGTAGAAGGGGCACCACACACGGCTAAGAATATGATCACATGGATCAACTTGTGTTTCTAGGGGTGCCCCTTGCCCCCGTATATAAAGGATCAAGGGGAGGAGGCTGGCCGGCCCCTATGGCGCGCCAAGGAGGAGTCCTCCTCCTAGTAGGAGTAGGACTCCTACTAGGAGGGGGAAAGAAGTGGGGAGGGAGAAGAAAAGGGGGGCGCCGCCCCCCTCTCCTAGTCCAATTCGGACCAGGGGGGAGGAGGTGCACGGCCCACCTTGGCTTCCCCTCTCTCCTCCACTAAGGCCCATATGGCCCATTACTTCTCCCGGGGGGGTTCCGGTAACCCTCCGGCTCTCCGGTTTTCTTCGAAATCACCCGGAACACTTCCGGTGTCCGAATATAGCCGTCCAATATATCAATCTTTATGTCTTGACCATTTCGAGACTCCTCGTCATGTCCGTGATCACATCCGGGACTCCGAACTAACTTTGGTTCATCAAAACTCATAAACTCATAATATAACTGTCATCGAAACCTTAAGCGTGCGGACCCTACGGGTTCGAGAACAATGTAGACATGACCGAGACACGTCTCCGGTCAATAACCAATAGCGGAACCTGGATGCTCATATTGGCTCCTACATATTCTACGAAGATCTTTATCGGTCAGACCGCATAACAACATACGTTGTTCCCTTTGTCATCGGTATGTTACTTGCCTGAGATTCGATCGTCGGTATCTCAATACCTAGTTTAATCTCGTTACCAGCAAGTCTCTTTACTCGTTTCGTAATACATCATCTTGCAACTAACTCATTAGTTGTAATGCTTGCAAGGCTTATGTGATGTGCATTACCGAGAGGGCCCAGAGATACCTCTCCGACAATCGGAGTGACAAATCCTAATCTCGAAATACGCCAACCCAACATTCACCTTTGGAGACACCTGTAGATCTCCTTTATAATCACCCAGTTACGTTGTGACGTTTGGTAGCACACAAAGTGTTCCTCCGGTAAACGGGAGTTTCATAATCTCATAGTCATAGGAACATGTATAAGTCATGAAGAAAGCAATAGCAACATACTAAACGATCGGGTGCTAAGCTAATGGAATGGGTCATGTCAATCACATCATTCTCCTAATGATGTGATCCCATTAATCAAATGACAACACATGTCTATGGTTAGGAAACATAACCATCTTCGATTAACGAGCTAGTCAAGTAGAGGCATACTAGTGACGTTTGGTTTGTCTATGTATTCACACAAGTATTATGTTTCCGGATAATACAATTCTAGCATGAATAACAAACATTTATCATGATATAAGGAAATAAAATAATAACATTATTATTGCCTCTAGGGCATATTTCCTTCAGTCTCCCACTTGCACTAGAGTCAATAATCTAGATTACACAGTAATGATTCTAACACCCATGGAGCTTTGGTGCTGATCATGTTTTGCTCGTGGAAGAGGCTTAGTCAACGGGTCTGCTACATTCAGATCCGTATGTATCTTGCAAATCTCTATGTCTCCCTCCTGGACTAGATCCCGGATGGAATTGAAGCATCTCTTGATGTGCTTGGTTCTCTTGTGAAATCTGGATTCCTTTGCCAAGGAAATTGCACCAGTATTGTCACAAAAGATTTTCATTGGACCCGATGCACTAGGTATGACACCTAGATCGGATATGAACTCCTTCATCCAGACTCCTTCGTTTGCTGCTTCCGAAGCAGCTATGTACTCCACTTCACATGTAGATCCCGCCACAATGCTTTGTTTAGAACGGCACCAACTGACAGCTCCACCGTTTAATGTAAACACGTATCCGGTTTGCGATTTAGAATTGTCCGGATCAGTGTCAAAGCTTGCATCAACGTAACCATTTACGATGAGCTCTTTGTCACCTCCATATATGAGAAACATATCCTTAGTCCTTTTCAGGTATTTCAGGATGTTCTTGACTGTTGTCCAGTGATCCACTCCTGGATTACTTTGGCACCTCCTTGCTAGACTTAGAGCAAGACACACATCAGGTCTGGTACACAGCATTGCATACATGATAGAGCCTATGGCTGAAGCATAGGGAACATCTTTCATTTTCTCTCTATCTTCTGCATTGGTCGGACTTTGAGTCTTACTCAATTTCACACCTTGTAACACAGGCAAGAATCCTTTCTTTGCTTGATCCATTTTGAACTTTTTCAAAACTTTGTCAAGGTATGTGCTTTGTGAAAGTCCAATTAAGCGTCTTGATCTGTCTCTATAGATCTTGATGCCCAGTATGTAGGCAGCTTCACCGAGGTCTTTCATTGAAAAACTTTTATTCAAGTATCCTTTTATGCTATCCAGAAATTCTATATCATTTCCGATTAGTAATATGTCATCTACATATAATATCAGAAATGCTACAGAGCTCCCACTCACTTTATTGTAAATACAGGCTTCTCCAAAAGTCTGTATAAAACCAAATGCTTTGATCACACTATCAAAGCGTTTATTCCAACTCCGAGAGGCTTGCACCAGTCCATAAATGGATCGCTGGAGCTTGCACACTTTGTTAGCTCCCTTTGGATCAACAAAACCTTCTGGCTGCATCATATACAACTCTTCTTGCAGAAATCCATTCAGGAATGCAGTTTTGACATCCATTTGCCAAATTTCATAATCATAAAATGCGGCAATTGCTAACATGATTCGGACAGACTTAAGCATCGCTACGGGTGAGAGGGTCTCATCGTAGTCAATCCCTTGAACTTGCCGAAAACCTTTTGCGACAAGTCGAGCTTTGTAGATAGTAACATTACCGTCAGCGTCAGTCTTCTTCTTTCATTTATTCTCAATTGCTTGCGGATCATTAGGCAAGTCAACCAAAGTCCATACTTTGTTCTCATACATGGATCCCGTCTCAGATTTCATGGCTTCAAGCCATTTTGCGGAATCTGGGCTCACCATCGCTTCTTCATAATTCGTAGGTTCATCATGATCTAGTAGCATGACTTCCAGAACAGGATTACCGTACCACTCTGGCGCGGATCTTACTCTGGTTGATCTACGAGGTTCAGTAGTATCTTGTTCTGAAGTTTCATGATCGTTATCATTAGCTTCCTCACTAATTGGTGTAGGTGTCATAGAAACTGGTTTCTGTGATGTACTACCTTCCAATAAGGGAGCAGGTACAGTTACCTCGTCAAGTTCTACTTTCCTCCCACTCACTTCTTTCGAGAGAAACTCCTTCTCTAGAAAGTTTCCGAATTTAGCTACAAAAGTCTTGCCTTCGGATCTGTGATAGAAGGTGTATCCAATAGTTTCCTTTGGATATCCTATGAAGACACATTTCTCCGATTTGGGTTCGAGCTTAACAGGTTGAAGCTTTTTCACATAAGCATCGCAGCCCCAAACTTTCAGAAACGACAACTTTGGTTTCTTGCCAAACCACAGTTCATAAGGCGTCGTCTCAACGGATTTTGATGGTGCCCTATTTAACGTGAATGCGGCTGTCTCTAGAGCATATCCCCAAAACGATAGCGGTAAATCCGTAAGAGACATCATAGATCGCACCATATCAAGTAAAGTACGATTACGATGTTCAGACACACCATTACGCTGTGGTGTTCCGGGTGGCGTGAGTTGCGAAACTATTCCACATTGTTTCAAATGTACACCAAACTCGTAACTCAAATATTCTCCATGATCAGATCGTAGGAATTTTATTTTCTTGTTACGATGATTTTCAACTTCACTCTGAAATTCTTTGAACTTTTCAAACGTTTCAGACTTATGTTTCATTAAGTAGATATACCCATATCTGCTTAAGTCATCTGTGAAGGTGAGAAAATAACGATATCCGCCACGAGCCTCAACATTCATCGGACCACATACATCTGTATGTATGATTTCCAACAAATCTGTTGCTCTCTCCATAGTACCGGAGAACGGTGTTTTTGTCATATTACCCATAAGGCATGGTTCGCAAGTACCAAGTGATTCATAATCAAGTGGTTCCAAAAGCCCATCAGTATGGAGTTTCTTCATGCGCTTTACACCGATATGACCCAAACGGCAGTGCCACAAATAAGTTGCACTATCATTATCAACTCTGCATCTTTTGGCTTCAACATTATGAATATGTGTGTTACTACTATCGAGATTTAATAAGAATAGACCACTCTTTAAGGGTGCATGACCATAAAAGATATTACTCATATAAATAGAACAACCATTATTCTCTGATTTAAATGAATAACCGTCTCGCATCAAACAAGATCCAGATATAATGTTCATGCTTAATGCTGGCACCAAATAACAATTATTTAGGTCTAATATTAATCCCGAAGGTAGATGTAGAGGTAGCGTGCCGACCGCGATCACATCGACTTTGGAACCGTTTCCCACGCGCATCGTCACCTCGTCCTTAACCAATCTTCGCTTAATCCGTAGTCCCTGTTTCGAGTTGCAAATATTAGCAACAGAACCAGTATCAAATACCCAGGTGCTACTGCGAGCATTAGTAAGGTACACATCAATAACATGTATATCACATATACCTTTGTTCACCTTGCCATCCTTCTTATCCGCCAAATACTTGGGGCAGTTCCGCTTCCAGTGACCAGTCTGCTTGCAGTAGAAGCACTCAGTTTCAGGCTTAGGTCCAGACTTGGGTTTCTTCTCTTGAGCAGCAACTTGCTTGCCGTTCTTCTTAAAGTTCCCCTTCTTCTTCCCTTTGCCCTTTTTCTTGAAACTAGTGGTTTTGTTAACCATCAACACTTGATGCTCCTTTTTGATTTCTACCTCCGCAGCTTTCAGCATTGTGAAGAGCTCGGGAATAGTCTTGTTCATCCCTTGCATATTATAGTTCATCACGAAGCTCTTGTAGCTAGGTGGTAGTGATTGGAGAATTCTGTCAATGACGCAATCATCTGGAAGATTAACTCCCAATTGAATCAAGTGATTATTATACCCAGACATTTTGAGTATATGCTCACTGACAGAACTGTTCTCCTCCATCTTGCAGCTATAGAACTTATTGGAGACTTCATATCTCTCAATCCGGGCATTTGCTTGAAATATTAACTTCAACTCCTGGAACATCTCATATGCTCCATGACGTTCAAAACGTCGTTGAAGTCCCGATTCTAAGCCGTAAAGCATGGCACACTGAACTATCGAGTAGTCATCAGCTTTCCTGTGCCAGACATTCATAATATCTGGTGTTGCTCCAGCAGCAGGCCTGGCACCCAGCGGTGCTTCCAGGACGTAATTCTTCTGTGCAGCAATGAGGATAATCCTCAAGTTTCGGACCCAGTCCGTGTAATTGCTACCATCATCTTTCAACTTTGCTTTCTCAAGGAACGCATTAAAATTCAACGGAACAACAGCATGGGCCATCTATCTACAATCAAACATAAACAAGCAAGATACTATCAGGTACTAAGTTCATGATAAATTTAGGTTCAATTAATCATATTACTAAAGAACTCCCACTTAGATAGACATCCTTCTAATCCTCTAAGTGATTACGTGATCCAAATCAACTAAACCATGTCCGATCATCACGTGAGATGGAGTAGTTTCATTGGTGAACATCGCTATGTTGATCATATCTACTATATGATTCACGCTCAACCTTTCGGTCTCTATGTTCCGAGGCCATATCTGTATATGCTTGGCTCGTCAAGTATAACCTGAGTATTCTGTGTGTGCAACTGTTTTGCACCCGTTGTATTTGAACGTAGAGCCTATCACACCCGATCATCACGTGGTGTCTCAGCACGAAGAACTTTCGCAACGGTGCATACTCAGGGAGAACACTTCTTGATAATTAGTGAGAGATCATCTTAAAATGCTACCGTCAATCAAAGCAAGATAAGATGCATAAAAGATAAACATCACATGCAATCAATATAAGTGATATGATATGGCCATCATCATCTTGTGCTTGTGATCTCCATCTTCGAAGCACCGTCGTGATCACCATCGTCACCGGCGCGACACCTTGATGACCATCATAGCATCGTTGTCGTCTCGCCAATCTTATGCTTCCACGACTATCGCTACCGCTTAGTGATAAAGTAAAGCATTACAGTGCAATTGCATTGCATATAATAAAGCGACAACCATATGGCTCCTGCCAGTTGCCGATAACTTGGTTACAAAACATGATCATCTCATACAATAAAATTTAGCATCATGTCTTGACCATATCACATCACAACATGCCCTGCAAAAACAAGTTAGACGTCCTCTACTTTGTTGTTGCAAGTTTTACGTGGCTGCTACGGGCTTAAGCAAGAACCAATCTTACCTACGCATCAAAACCACAATGATAGTTTGTCAAGTTGGTGCTGTTTTAACCTTCGCAAGGACCGGGCGTAGCCACACTTGGTTCAACTAAAGTTGGAGAAACTATCACCCGCTAGCCACCTTTGTGCAAAGCACGTCGGGAGAACCGGTCTCGCGTAAGCGTACGCGTAATGTCGGTCCGGGCCGCTTCGTCCAACAATACCGCCGAACCAAAGTATGACATGCTGGTAAGCAGTATGACTTATATCGCCCACAACTCACTTGTGTTCTATTCGTGCATATAACATCAACACATAAAACCTAGGCTCGGATGCCACTGTTGGGGAACGTAGTAATTTCAAAAAATTTCCTACGCACACGCAAGATCATGGTGATGCATAGCAACGAGAGGGGAGAGTGTGATCTACGTACCCTTGTAGACCGACAGTGGAAGCGTTGGCACAACGCGTTTGATGTAGTCGTATGTCTTCACGGCCCGACCGATCAAGCACCGAAACTACGGCACCTCCGAGTTTTAGCACACGTTCAGCTCGATGACGATCCCCGGACTCCGATCCAGCAAAGTGTCGGGGAAGAGTTCCGTCAGCACAACGGCGTGGTGACGATCTTGATGTACTACCGTCGCAGGGCTTCGCCTAAGCACCGCTACAATATTATCGAGGATTATGGTGGAAGGGGCACCGCACACGGCTAAGAATATGATCACGTGGATCAACTTGTGTTTCTAGGGGTGCCCCCTGCCCCCGTATATAAAGGAGCAAGGGGAGGAGGCCGGCCGGCCCCTATGGCGCGCCAAGGAGGAGTCCTCCTCCTAGTAGGAGTAGGACTCCTACTAGGAGGGGGAAAGAAGTGGGGAGGGAGAAGAAAAGGGGGGCGCCGCCCCCCCTCTCCTAGTCCAATTCGGACCAGGGGGGAGGAGGTGCGCGGCCCACCTTGGCTGCCCCTCTCTCTCTCCACTAAGGCCCATATGGCCCATTACTTCTCCCGAGGGGGTTCCGGTAACCCTCCGGCTCTCCGGTTTTCTCCGAAATCACCCGGAACACTTCCGGTGTCCGAATATAGCCATCCAATATATCAATCTTTATGTGTCGACCATTTCGAGACTCCTCGTCATGTCCGTGATCACATCCGGGACTCCGAACTAACTTCGGTACATCAAAACTCATAAACTCATAATATAACTGTCATCGAAACCTTAAGCGTGCGGACCCTACGGGTTCGAGAACAATGTAGACATGACCGAGACACGTCTCCGGTAAATAACCAATAGCGGAACCTGGATGCTCATATTGGCTCCTACATATTCTACGAAGATCTTTATCGGTCAGACCGTATAACAACATACGTTGTTCCCTTTGTCATCGGTATGTTACTTACCTGAGATTTGATCGTCGGTATCTCAATACCTAGTTCAATCTCGTTACCGGCAAGTCTCTTTACTCGTTTCGTAATACATCATCTTGCAACTAACTCATTAGTTGTAATGCTTGCAAGGCTTATGTGATGTGCATTACCGAGAGGGCCCAGAGATACCTCTCCGACAATCGGAGTGACAAATCCTAATCTCGGAATACGCCAACCCAACATTCACCTTTGGAGACACCTGTAGAGCTCCTTTATAATCACCTAGTTACGTTGTGACATTTGGTAGCACACAAAGTGTTCCTCCGATAAACGGGAGTTGCATAATCTCATAGTCATAGGAACATGTATAAGTCATGAAGAAAGCAATAGCAACATACTAAACGATCGGGTGCTAAGCTAATGGAATGGGTCATGTTAATCACATCATTCTCCTAATGATGTGATCCCATTAATCAAATGACAACACATGTCTATGGTTAGGAAACATAACCATCTTCGATTAACGAGCTAGTCAAGTAGAGGCATACTAGTGACGTTTGGTTTGTCTATGTATTCACACAAGTATTATGTTTCCGGATAATACAATTCTAGCATGAATAATAAACATTTATCATGATATAAGGAAATAAAATAATAACATTATTATTGCCTCTAGGGCATAT
Source organism: Triticum urartu (assembly GCF_056163025.1). Taxonomy (NCBI): domain Eukaryota; kingdom Viridiplantae; phylum Streptophyta; class Magnoliopsida; order Poales; family Poaceae; genus Triticum; species Triticum urartu. The sequence continues at coordinate 515,517,493 of NC_141874.1, forward strand.
TTCCTTCAGCAGCCCCCTCCTATTCCTCGGTGGCAGACAGCCGCCCCGTGAGACAATGTGAACGGCGAGGGAGACGATGGCGCGGAAGCATCGTCGGGCCAACTACTTTTCTCCTCTTGCAGTTGGGTTCGGTCGACGAAGACTCCACCGGCTCGCTCTGGCGGGACACCCTCACAAACGTCACCCTGTAGATGCTCGATCCTTCAATCTCTGGTGGATTCTCCATCTGGGATCGATACTCCCACCATCGCTCCCTCACGATCGGATTCGGTGAATCTGTTTGCTCCATGGCCCAGAGGAGCAGCTCTATGTACTCTGGCGCGACTCCCTCCGGGAGTATCACCGCCTTTTTGCTCTGTTGCAGATATTTCGCCATGGATGTCGCCATCGCCGCTAGTTGGTACTTGTCGTCAAACCAAGACTGTATCTCCAACATATTAGCTAGCTTCACAGGGTCGCCGTCTACGATCCTCACGTATCGGTTGTACTCTTCCATCGATCTACTTCTCCACAGCACCTTCACTCGCTGGCGGTGGTTTTTGAATGGAAGAGGAGAGGAGCAGCGCTGGTTTTGGATTAGAACGGGAGAGGAGCGACACTGGTTTTGGACTGTAACAGGAGAGGAGGGGTGGTGGTTTTGAAATGGAAGAGGAGAGGAGCGGCGCTGCATTTAGATTGGAACAGGAGAGGAGCAGCGGTGGTTTAAGAGGAGAAGAGCGGAAGAGCGACGCTGGTCTTGAAGCATTTTTTTGTTGTTTTGCATACTTTGGGTCAAAGTTTCACCACGTACTGTATTTGACAAGCAAAATGTGAATGCATGTCACCAAAAATTGTATCGTTTGGTTCGTATCTGAATGTACTTTCAAATTATATTTATTTTGCAACGTATAACATATATTTTATGTGGGAAAATCATGGTCAATTATGACCCAGAATAAAAGGGAGACTAGTTAATGTGGGGTCGCTTTCTTAATTGAAGGGTAAATTGATTTTGATTTTGATCCAGTCACAGCGCGCTGGCCCTCTCGTCCAATCCTAAATCGCTGCCGCACGCTCCTCTCCCTCTTCTCCATTGCAAAACCACCTCCTCTCCTCTCCATCATCTCCATTCCAAAACCACCGTCTCGCCTCTCCCTCTTATGATCTTGTCCATTGCAAAAACACCTCATCTCCTCTCCATCATCTCCATTCCAAAACCACCATCTCGCTTCTCCCTCTTCTCTATTGCAAGACCACCGTCTCTCCTCCGTTTTCTAGATGCTTTGCTCCATGGCACAGGCGCAATCCATGGATACAAAATTAGTATACTGTATACTATTTAAAAGTCGAGGGCGGGGCTTTTCCTGCACGGTAGGCGGCGGGGCAGTTCCGCCTAGTTGGTTCGACAGAGACGCGAGAAGACAAGGGAGTAGGCTGCTACAAACGTAGGGCTGTGTGATTTGACAGCGAGTTACTACTGGACAGGTGGGGCCCCGTGATTTGACTTGCCATTATCATTTTAACTGTAGCACTATGACCGGCGTGAGTCTCCCGATTCCTGACCACCTCCATACACGTGCCTCTCCCAATGCTCCACCATGTAGTAGAGGCTGGCTCTTGCATGAGAGGCCACTTCTCCACTTTTTCCTTGCCTCTCTTTCCTCCACATATGCAAAAATGCCATGTAAAGCGCACTATTGTACTTACTTTTACTTGCTCCTACAGGTGCTTAAGCTTGCCACATAGGCATAAAGTCTGATGTGGCAAGTTAATCAAGAAGAGAGAGACTAGTTTGGTGACCCAAGGAAGAAACGGTGCTAAGCGCGTGTAACTAGGTGAAAAGACAATTTTGAGTCTATAGATAATTAAATGAAGCAAACTTAGCAACACCATTTCATTGGAAGAGGTCACTCCTTGGCAAATGCAATAAATACTAGTACTCCCTGTGTCCCATAATATAAGAACGTTTTTGGCACTACACTAGTGTCAGAAACATTCTTATATTATGGGACGGAGGGATTACGAAGAAATAGATAGAGAGGAGTAAAAAATACACTTATAGCCAACCTTATAGCCAACCTAGTTGTAGTATGAGTGACTAAGTGATGACTATGTATGACATGCCAACATCAGATAGCCTAACGCACCGTGTTAAATCTCCAAGGGCGCAACCGCGCGAGTGACGCAATGGTCGTGGTAGGCACGACCATGATACGGGCTGCTGGCAGCCCTTGGATCTGAGATCAAACGGTCGCATGCTAAGTTGCTGAAAATTTGCAGAATAACCCTCCAGGATAGGATATTCACCCATAGGTCTAGAATCACGCCATGCAACCGTTCGATCTCAGATCCAAGGGCTCTCGGAAGCCCGTATCATGGAAGAATGGAAAGCCACTACCCTGCCGTTCGCACGCTGGCAGTTCGCTCCTACTCGTCCCCGCACGTCCTTCAATACTACGGTGGTTCGCTCCTAGTCGTCCCGTCCTGTAACATCCCAATTTTTCAATTTGGAATGTTATATATAGATCATTCTTGCATATCATATTTTATTGCATTTCATCTCGCAATACTCGAAAATCCTAAGCAACTCAAGGACCCTCGGAGAGAGTTGGGGATTTCCCCGGTTTTCAAATTTGATTTTATCAAATTTTGAAATGAGGATTTTGGTTTTAATTATTTTTCTCTCCGAAAATATTTCATATTAAAATATATGAGAGGAGATAATATGACTTCTCCAAAATAAATGAAATATTGGAGGAAAATATTAAAATCAATGTTTGTTTTTATTTGGTTTTATTTGCAATTTTGGTTGCATTAGAAAAATTGCATGTTTTCAAAATTGCATTTTAGGGCCAAGAAAATGTTCATCTCGTTCTAAATATTTCATTTAGACGGTGAAAATTTGTTTTGGCATTTTTAGATTTTTATTTTATTTTCTAGGATTTTTTTAGTCTCGGCAGATTTTTTTTTAAAAAGTGCGCAGGCCAACTAGGCCGAAGCCCAGCCGCCGGCTCGTCTCCTCCCGCGCGCCGTCTCCAACCAGGAGACCAGCCACGCCGCCGCTGCCCGACGTGAGGAGTCCGGCTCGGACTCCCCGCCGCCCTTGCCCCCTCTCCAAGGCACACACACCCCCTCCTTATATATCCCCCCCGCTGCCACCACCACCCACCACCGCCGCCCCGCCTCGCTCCGCAGCCCAAGCCGCCGCAGCCCAAGCCGCCGCCTCGCCCGCTGCCGCGCCGTGCCGCCGCCTGCCGCTATCGCGCCGTGCCGCCGCCTGCCGCTATCGCGCCGTGCTGCCGCCGCCGCCTTGCCCGCTGCTGCGCCTCGCCGTCGCCGCCGAGCCTCGCCGGACCAATGAGGTAGTCACCGATTTTTTAAAACTAAACCAATTCGGTTTTTTTAGAAAACCCTAACTCATTTTTTTCGGTTCGCCGGTTTTTCCCGGTTTTTCTTTTTAGCGGACGTTCGTCCGGACGTTCGTTTTAACGAACGGTTTCCGCCCGTTCGTTACAGATAACGAATGCTCGTTCGTTAGCCTGTTCGTCAGTTTTCTTTTATCATATTATTCCGCGATTATTTCCGATCGTGATTTTTGATCCGATTTTCGTTCTAGTTTATCTTTTCGCTTGTTAGTCAGAATCAGGCGATTCAAGCGCCTAGATCTTCGTATCGAGACCCTCTTTCCGCTTAACCAACTTGAACAAGCTTTTACTACTGTAAAATTTGACCTAGGTCCAGATTAGTAAACGGATCTTGTTTCTTTCGCCGTTTGAGTTTCGTTGCTCCGTTTGATTTGATTCTTTTTGCAAACCGGAGTTCTTAAGTTGAACTTTCTGGTTAGATCTTCTTATTTGAGATTTACCCGTGCTTCTTTGCTTGATTGATTATGTATGCTATTGTTTGTTTGCGATAGAATTCCTGGAGTGCGAAGCGTGTTATTTGGAGTCTCTAGATTTCGCGGATCGTCAGCAAGGCAAGTAACACTTTGATCTTACCCCTTTATCACCCAGTTTTTATGCATTAGTTCCAATCCTCAAACATTGCATGGTTAGTATGTCATTAACATGTGGGTTGGGAAGTAGTTGATGAGGTAGAACCTATTGCCCTGTTACATTCAAACCCTTGGGAGTTACTTCTATGTGTTGCTTATATTGCTATGCTATGCTCGTAGACGTGGTTTGGGAGAGTGAAATCCATGACATATGTGAGATTGTTAATTAATGGATCAACTTAAGGTGGCAACTTAAATACACATCTGTGTGGATTGAGGCACCTGGAGTACCCAGTGTTGCCTGTATTTTTGGAAATCCCGGAGTACCCGTGTGACCTTCCTATGGACCGCCACCCAGGCTCAAAGGGAACTGAGATGATTCATGCTAGAAACTTCCATGTGCAGCCACAAGCTATTATGGGCTCTAGCATAGTTGAGTAAGTTACGTGAAGCTCTTGAAGAGGTGGATCAGCAGGTAGTGGGATTGTAGGTTTGGTATGGTCTGCTCGGAGTAGAGAGTTAATGTTTCTGAAAGACTGTGTCTCGGTCATCCGTTTCTCAAACATCATGTAGTGCGAGAAATTCAACGGAGGCGATCGAGTCTTGTGGGGAAAAGTGCACAAACCTCTGCAGAGTGTACAAACTAATCATGGTTAGCCATGTCCCCGGTTATGGACAATCTTGAGTATCTAGTACTTGGAGTATCTTAAGTATCTCATCACTCTAAATTAATATTGTTGGGTTGTTAATTACCTTAATTGGGATTGAGTTGGAGGAACCTTCTCAATGATGTTTCAACTACCATGATAGTAAATTTAAAATCTATTCCTTTGTTGTAGGAAAAAATTGGCTTTTCGCAAAACTATAACCATAGAGCTTTCCACCAGCCAAATATGCATGTAGTCATAGCATTATTCTGTTCTTGCTGTATTGTGTTACTTTGCCAGCATATTCCATGTGCTGACCCGTTTTCGGGCTGCAACGTATTATGTTACAGACTTTTCAGACAAGGAGTAAGGTTCATTAGGTCGTTGCCGTGCAGCTCAGCTATGCCGTTGGAGTTGATGGACTCACTTTATCTTCCAAGCCTTCCGCTGTTATCGTAGTAGATGGCCTTAAGCCATATTTATTGTAATAAGTTCTCTTTGGAGACATTCGATGTAATAAGTGTGTGATTGCTACTCTGTTATAAATCCTCGAGTACTATGTGTGTCAGCATTACCAATCCAGGGATGACACTGAAGCACAGAGACTTGACCGTTTGAGGTCGGGTCGCTACAAGGTGGTATCAGAGCACACGCTGAGTGTAGGACATGACCACTAAGCTAAAACCATAGATCACTATTCTCTTCTCATTTTCGACTCCTCTCCATTTTCTACTCTTTAGGATGGCGGATGCAAGGAACAAGTTTGCACAACCGGATGAAGAAGCACCTTTTGGACGACACTTGAAGGAAGTCACTAGGTACCTGAACATAGGAATACCAAGCTTCACCGGGACCTACAACGCCACTTTACCAGAAGAGGAGCGATGGATGATTCAAGTTCAAGTTCCAGGAAGAACCTTCACGCCAGTCACTAAACCCATAGAGTTTTCCTTTGATGCACCAACCTGGAGTTTAGGAAAGAGTATGGCAGCTCACATCACCATGGGACGCATTGGAGAAGTTTACCAAAAGGAGCTTAAGGATACTATCTACCAGATCTGTGGGCGCCGAGATGAGCAATGGGAGATGATCAACACCAGGAAGGATAGATCAATTGCAGCTTTCATCCAGGAACTAAACCAGCACATTCGACGCCAGGAGAATCAGATGTGCGCAGGCATGATAGATCTAAAGAAGGCAATGACTAGGATCGCGGAACTGGAGGAAGAACTCAAGGCTACATGAGAAGATTATGAGGAGGAAATCGCTGTACTAGTGGAGAAGAATGATGACCTGATTAAGAAGATCGGAATATTCATGGGAGACCCCACACCAGTAGAAGAAGACGAAGAACGCAAGGAGATTCGCCCGAAGGACTACATCATCATTGACGACACCGACTCTGACCTTAGCGATGATGACTTTGAAGACGAAGCTGGAGCAGATATCATGGAGTCTGCAACCGAGGAATATTTTTAGTAGACCACCACATCAGTAGTAGTATTCCACCATGTAAACAGAGTAGTCTGAGCACTTTTACGATAGTTAGACCGATTGTATGCCTTGCTTGCTTGATTGAGTGAAATGATTGTGTTTGTCTCATGTGCATATGGGTAGTGCTTTCTCATTAGACCTCATTCTATTCTAATCTCTCCCCTCTAAACCCACCAGATGCCTCCGAGACGTGACCCCAGATTTGCTTTCCCACCGGAGCTCACTCAGTTGATCCAGCATCAGAATACTCTAATGCAGTATGACACTTCTATGACGATAATTGTGACAAAACCCGGTATCATCATAGATGTGGTGGGCTCCTACTTCTATGACAAAAAATCATGACAGAAAATGGGCTTTTCGTCCTGGGCGGGCCGGAGACGCAGCTGCATGACATTCTTTGGGCCGTCCATGACGGAAAAAACCATGGTAGAAGCGAGGGCGACAAAAATTTCGGGGAGTTCCCGGTTATAGTGGGAGGTCGGGGGCCGAGCGATGCGCGTTTCTCTCATACACGTACGCGCGTGTGTGCGAGGAGTTGGCTCTAACTAAACCCGAGTGAGGCGTTGGGCTCTAACTGAACCCGAGCAATTGCACTGCAGGCTATGCGTTGTTGAACCCGAGCAATCGATCGATGGCTGTTAACTGAACCCGATCGAGCAATTCCTTCGCTACTGCTGCTAACTGAAGTCGATCGATTGGATGAACAGTGAGCATTGTGGGGGGGGGGTTTGGATGAACAGTGAGCGGTGGCGTTGCCTCTGGATGAACAGGACCCCGTGGTGTGGTGGAGGGCTGGATGAACAGTAGACGGTGGTGGGGTGCCCGTGGAGGGGTGGTTGAACTGGACCCCGTGGTGTGGAGGGCTGGATGAACAGTAGACGGTGGAGGGGTGGTTGAACAGTAGCCGATGGAGTAGCGCGCGGTGGAGGCTGGATGAACAGGAGCCTGTGGAGGCTGGAGGAGGTCGACGGTAGCCCATGGAGGCTGGAGGAGGTCGACGGTGGAGATGAACAGTATCCCTTGGAGTCCCGTTTTGCGGTACGCCACACCCCTCTCGATGAACAGGACCCCCGTTTCGACCGTAGGAGGTCCGTTTCGTCCGTTTTGTGGTACGCCACACCCCTCCCGATCAACAGGACCCCCGCTTCGACCGTAGGAGGTCCATTTCCTCCGTTTTGCGGTACACCACACCCCTCCCGATCAACAGGACCCCCGCTTTGACTGTAGGAGGTCCGTTTCCTCCATTCTGCGGTACGCCAGGCTTCGTTTCCATCGCCTGTTCCGTCCAAGCCCTCCCGATGAACACAACCACGCATTCCGTTCCGACCCAGCCAGTTGGCTCCCACACGTTCCGTTTCCTCCCGATGAACACGACGCATTCCGTTGCCTCCCCATGAACACGACGCATTCCGTTGCCTCCCCATTAATACGACGCATTCCGTTGCCTCCCCATGAACACGACGACGACGCTGTTTATCCGTTCCGACCCAGCCATGTACACGAGCCCTAACCGTACGTATGCACGAGTAGGCGTTCGAGACCCCGCCCGTATGTACACATACGTGGCCATGTTTTCTTTCTTGCACCCTGGCCGCTGTACGTACGTGTACATGCTACATGCGTGCCTCTACTACGACACGTGCGCGCCTCTACATCAACCAGTATGTACGTACACGTCCGCGACCAGAATGATAACGCTACGTATGCTTCGACCAGGTGGGTCCCGACTGTCAGGCACTTCTTTGCCTGCGAAGATGTAGCTGGTGGGTCCCAGCAGTCAGGGGGCGAATCATTTTGTTTTTTTTGCCCGGATGCACTTCCTTGCGTGTGATGGTGTAGCTGCTGGGTCCCAGCAGTCAGGAGGGCAAATCGTTTTTTTGCCTGGACGCACTTCCTTGCGTGCGAAGGTGTAGCTGGTGGGTCCCAGCAGTCGGGGGGCGAATCGTTTTTCACTTCCTTGCGTGCGAAGGTGTAGCTGGTGGGTCCTCGGGGCGCGAATCGTTTTTTTTCGGATGCACTTCCTTGCGTGCAAAGATGTAGCTGGTGGGTCCCAGCAGTCAGGGGGGCGAATCGTTTTTTTCCCGGACGCACTTCCTTGCGTGCGAAGATGTAGCTCGTGGGTCCCAGCAGTCAGGGGGCGAATCATTTTTTTCACGAAATACGGTGGCCCGTCCAGTGGGTCCCCGCTGTCAGGTGGAGGAATAATTATTTTGCACGTAATAAGGAGGCACTTCCTTGCGGCTGCCGTGGACCCAGTGTCAGCCTCTCCACATACAATCCACGTCTGATGGAAGTCGTTCCTTGACCACGTTGACCACGCCGCGCCGAGAGCACCTGGGCGGTGGACGACAGCGAGGCCTAGGAAGGGGACGACGCGGAGCCAGGGAAGACGCGGCAGTGGATGCACACGCGGAGAGGAGTACCAGGGTTCACTGGTTCGGCTGCGCTGCCGTCGCCAAAGAATAACAGGGGGTGTGGGTGAGTGGAGGGATGGCCTGGCCAGCGGTGGGAGTAGTAGGGGCGGTGAGGCCTCCGCGGCAGCACAGCCGGCCACGGGAGGCAGGAGCAGGCGGCACGACCGGCGCTGCTTTGGGAGGCTGGAGAAAAAGACGATCAGAGGTTGAAGAAGCACGACGGCCGTTGGATGGACATCGTACGGTCATTGCAGCTAGAATCGTTTATATTGACTAAGTTCACAAAGCCCTTGGTACGTCAACTTAGTAGTCCCACAGGTCAGCTTCCGAAACGGTGCGCCCCAGATGTCAGGGGGAGGAATCATTTTTTGGGCAGGTGAAGCTAGAATATCCGAGATTGAAGAAGAAGCACGACATCCGTTGGATGGACATCCAACGGCCACTGCTACTAGAACCGTGTGTTGACTATAAGTTGACAAAGCCTTGCATACGTGTCAACTCTGTTTTTTAGGGGACGTGTCAACTTAGTAAGGCTAGAAGTGTGTGGCAGAGAACTTATAGCCCATTTGAGATTTGTAAGAATATGTAGCCCATTTTTGAATTCTAATGGAATTTACTACAACCCATTTACAGTTTGTTAAAAGTACAGCCCATTTCAACCAACCGTTCAAAACAGAATTCCATAAAATTTCCCACATTTTGATGGGATCCGAAATATTTTTATCCCGAAATTTCTAGTCAGATTAAATACAATTTCAATATAAATTTATATTACGTAAAAATCCAACGAAACATTGCGCTCGCAACAATTAATGAAATTAAAATTTTCAATATCCAAAAATAATATTTTATAAAGTAATCACGTGTTTGGTGCATCTTTTATAGTTACTGCCCAGTTTTTATAATTACATCCCATTTATTATTTCTTAAAGCCCATTTTCTTGTTAAGCCTAATGCATCCCTCCTAGGAAAGATTTGCAGCCCAATGGGGCAGAGAATAACAACTTGACCTTGCCTGGGTATTCCTAAAAAAAGTATAGCTGGGCTAGCCATTTTCAGCTTGAAAAAAATTAATATCTGGGCTGGATATCTGGCCTGGGCTAGACGGGCCACAACCCTCCCAATTAATACCTGCAGCGATGTTTTCGTTGTTGTTCAGAAGAGAAAAATTAATATCTGGGCTAAACATCGAAAAACTCTGCAATGCTCACACCTCAAAAACACAAATATTGCTCGAGCTGCTTGGTCCCAGCTGTCTGCCGCTTCTTGTGCAATTCTCTCGTTTATTGACTACTACTACATAGGTTGACAATGGTGTGGGACCGTGATGTCAGGAAACCAGGAGGAAGCAAAATAAATTATAGTTATATATATATATAATAAGGAGGCACTTGCGTACGTGAGGCTATGGACCCGGTGGGTCCCCATTGTCATCTTCTCCAACTAAAGTCATCTCCTCGCCCGCGCGCGCTTTCCGCCCAAAACAGTCAGCGCCGCCCTCCCCGCTTCCCGGTGCAGGCGATTGCTCCGCCTTCAAACGACACAAGTACCGTTCGTCCGTCCATCTGCCACCCACATTAATGATACGCGGTTCCCGAGGCGGCTACTCCGGCGCCACACGTCCGTCCCTCCGCCCGCCCACCATTGCTATATAAACTGCTGCGCTGGCCATAGCCGCAGTCATCCGCATCCGTTCCCTTTCTCCTGTCCACACCACTACTGCCCACCATGGCTTCCTCGCGCTCCAGTGCTCTTCGGGACGGGCGGACGACGGACCACAAGGAGATGGCAGCCATTGCTGCCGACCGGCTGGCCGGCAGGCAGCCGGAGGATGACGATGTCCCATGGAGAACATGGTAGTCGACGGTCCGGCGCCAACCCCCTCCTCCGCGCCATCCTCGCCGGTGCATTGCACCATGACCATCGGCGAGGCCCGTGCCCAATATATGGACAGGGTGAGGCAGATGCGTGAGGAGCAGTTCCGGGAGGCGAAGGCCGACGCCGCCTACTGTTGGGAAACGTAGTAATTTCAAAAATTTCCTACGCACACGCAAGATCATGGTGATGCATAGCAACGAGAGGAGAGAGTATGATCTAAGTACCCTTGTAGATCGACAACGGAAGCGTTTGGTTGATGTAGTCGTACGTCTTCACGGCCCGACCGATCAAGCACCGAAACTACGGCATCTCCGAGTTTTAGCACACGTTCAGCTCGATGACGATCCCCGGACTCCGATCCAGCAAAGTGTCAGGGAAGAGTTCCGTCAGCACAACGGCGTGGTGACGATCTTGATGTACTACTGTCGCAGGGCTTCACCTAAGCACCGCTACAATATTATCGAGGACTATGGTGGCAGGGGGCGCCGCACACGGCTAAGAATAAGATCACGTGGATCAACTTGTGTGTCTGGGGTGCCCCTTGCCTCAATATATAAAGGATGGAGGAGGAGGAGGCCGGCCAAGGCTAGGTGCGGCTAGGATGTGGAGTCCTACTAGGACTCCAAGTCCTAGTAGGAGTCCACCAAGAGGGGAGGAAGGGAGAAGGAAGTGGAGGAGAAGGAGAGGTGGCCGGCCCCCTTTTCCCTAGTCCAATTCGGACTAGAGGGGAGGGGGGGAGCAGCAGCCCCTTGGCCCTTTCTCCTCTTCCCACTAAAGCCCATCAAGGCCCATTGCTTCTCCCGTAACTACCCGGTACTCCGAAAAATACCTGAATCACTCGGAACCTTTCCGATGTCCGAATATAGTCGTCCAATATATCGATCTTTACGTCTCGACCATTTCGAGACTCCTCGTCATGTCCCCGATCTCATCTGGGACTCCGAACTCCTTCGGTACATCAAAACTCATAAACTCATAATATAACTGTCATCGAAACCTTAAGCGTGCGGACCCTACGGGTTCGAGAACAATGTAGACATGACCGAGACACGTCTCCGGTCAATAACCAATAGCGGGACCTGGATGCCCATATTGGCTCCTACATATTCTATGAAGATCTTTATCGGTCAGACCGCATAACAACATACGTTGTTCCCTTTGTCATCGGTATGTTACTTGCCCAAGATTCGATCGTCGGTATCCAATACCTAGTTCAATCTCATTACCGGCAAGTCTCTTTACTCGTTTCGTAATACATCATCTCGCAACTAACTCATTAGTTGCAATGCTTGCAAGGCTTATGTGATGTGCATTACCAAGAGGGCCCAGAGATACCTCTCCGACAATCGGAGTGACAAATCCTAATCTCGAAATACGCCAACCCAACATTTACCTTTGGAGACACCTGTAGAGCTCCTTTATAATCACCCAGTTACGTTGTGACGTTTGGTAGCACACAAAGTGTTCCTCCGGCACACGGGAGTTGCATAATCTCATAGTCATAGGAACATGTATAAGTCATGAAGAAAGCAATAGCAACATACTAAACGATCAGGTGCTAAGCTAATGGAATGGGTCATGTCAATCAGATCATTCAACTAATGATGTGATCCCGTTAATCAAATAACAACTCTTTGTCCATGGTTAGGAAACATAACCATCTTTGATTAACGAGCTAGTCAAGTAGAGGCATACTAGTGACACTCTGTTTGTCTATGTATTCACACATGTATTATGTTTCCGGTTAATACAATTCTAGCATGAATAATAAACATTTATCATGATATAAGGAAATAAATAATAACTTTATTATTGCCTCTAGGGCATATTTCCTTCAGTCTCCCACTTGCACTAGAGTCAATAATCTAGATCACATCGCCATGTGATTTAACATCAATAGTTCACATCTTTATGTGATTGGTTCACATCTCCATGTGACTAACACCCAAAGGGTTTACTAGATTCAATAATCTAGTTCACATCGCTATGTGATTAAGACCCAAAAAGTGATCATGTTTTGCTTGTGAGAGAAGTTTAGTCAACGGGTCTGTCACATTCAGATCCGCATGTATTTTGCAAATTTCTATGTCAACAATGCTCTGCATGGAGCTACTCTAGCTAATTGCTCCCACTTTCAATATGTATCCAGATTGAGACTTAGAATCATCTGGATCAGTGTCAAAACTTGCATCGACGTAACCCTTTACGACGAACCTTTTGTCACCTCCGTAATCGAGAAACATGTCCTTATTCCAGTAAGGATAATTTTGACCGCTGTCCATTGATCTACTCCTAGATCACTATTGTACTCCCTTGCCAAACTCAGTGGTACGGAATACAATAGATCTGGTACACAGCATGGCATACTTTATAGAACCTATGACCAAGGCATAGGGAATGACATTCATTCTCTTTCTATCTTCTGCCGTGGTCGGGCTTTGAGTCTTACTCAATTTCACACCTTGTAACATAGGCAAGAAACTCTTTCTTTGACTGTTCCATTTTGAACCACTTCAAAATCTTGTCAAGGTATGTATTTATTGAAAAAACTTATCAAGCGTCTTGATCTATCTCTATAGATCTTGATGCTCAATATGTAAGCAACTTCACCGAGGTCTTTCTTTGAAAAACTCCTTTCAAACACTCCTTTATGCTTTGCAAAATAATTCTACATTATTTCCGATCAACAATATGTCATTCACATATACTTATCGGAAATGCTGTAGTGCTCCCACTCACTTTCTTGTAAATACAGGCTTCACCGCAAGTCTGTATAAAACTATATGCTTTGATCATCTTATCAAAGCGTATATTCCAACTCCGAGATGCTTACACCAGTCCATAGATGGATCGCTGGAGTTTGCACATTTTGTTAACACCTTTAGGATTGACAAAAACTTCTGGTTGCATCATATACAACTCTTTTTTAAGAAATCCATTCAGGATTGCAGTTTTGTTATCCATTTGCCAGATTTCATAAAATGCAGCAATTGCTAACATGATTCGGACAGATTTAAGCATAGATACGAGTGAGAAACTCTCATCGTAGTCAACACCTTGAACTTGTCGAAACCCTTCTGCGACAATTCTAGCTTTGTAGATAGTAACACTACTATCAGCGTCCGTCTTCCTCTTGAAGATCCATTTATTTTCTATGGCTTGCCAATCATCGGGCAAGTCAACCAAAGTCCATACTTTGTTCTCATACATGGATCCCATCTCAGATTTCATGGCCTCAAGCCATTTTGCGGAATCTGGGCTCATCATCGCTTCCTCATAGTTCATAGGTTCGTCATGGTCAAGTAACATGACCTCCAGAATAGGATTACCGTACCACTCTGGTGCGGATCTCACTCTGGTTTACCTACGAGATTCGGTAGTAACTTGATCTGAAGTTACATGATCATCATCATTAGCTTCCTCACTAATTGGTGTAGTAGTCACAGGAACATATTTCTGTGATGAACTATTTTCCAATAAGGGAGAAGGTACAATTACCTTATCAAGTTTTCTATTTTCCTCCCACTCACTTCTTTCGAGAGAAACTCCTTCTCTAGAAAGGATCCATTCTTAGCAACGAATGTCTTGCCTTCGGATCTGTGATAGAAGGTGTACCCAACTGTCTCCTTTGGGTATCCTATGAAGACATATTTCTCCGATTTGAATTTGAGCTTATCGAGATGAAACTTTTTCACATAAGCATCGCAACTCCAAACTTTAAGAAATGACAGCTTAGGTTTCTTGCCAAACCATAGTTCACACGGTGTCGTCTCAACGGATTTAGATGGTGCCCTATTTAACGTGAATGCAGCTGTCTCTAATGCATAACCCCAAAACGATAGTGGTAGATCGGTAAGAGACATCATAGATCGCACTATATCTTATAAAGTACGGTTATGACGTTCGGACACACCATTACACTATGGTGTTCCAGGTGGCGTGAGTAGTGAAACTATTTCACATTGTTTTAATTGAAGGCCAAACTCGTAACTCAAATATTTTACCTCTGTGATCATATCGTAGAAACTTTTATTTTCTTATCACGATGATTTTCCACTTCACTCTGAAATTCTTTGAACTTTTCAAATGTTTCAGACTTATGTTTCATCAAGTAGATATCCCCATATCTGCTCAAATCATCTGTGAAGGTCAGACAATAATGATACCTGCTGCAAGCCTTAATATTCATCGGACCACATACATCAGTATGTATGATTTCCAACAAATCTATTGCTTGCTTCATTGTTCCGGAGAACGGCGTTTTAGTCATCTTGCCCATAATGCATGGTTCGCAAGCATCAAGTGATTCATAATCAAGTGATTCCAAAAGCCCATCAGCATCCAGTGATTCATAATCAAGTGATTCCAAAAGCCCATCAGCATGGAGTTTCTTCATGCGCTTTACACCAATATGACCTAAACGATAGTGCCACAAATAAGTTGCACTATCATTATTAACTTTGCATCTTTTGGTTTCAATATTATGAATATGTGTATCACTACGATCGAGATCCAATGAACTTGTTTCATTGGGTGTATGACCATCGAAGGTTTTATTCATGTAAATAGAACAACAATTATTCTCTGACTTTAATGAATAACCGTATTGCAATAAACATGATCAAATCATATTCATGCTCAACGCAAAAACCAAATAACACTTATTTAGGTTCAACACTAATCCCGAAAGTATAGGGGAGTGTGCGATGATGATCATATCAATCTTGGAACTACTTCCAACACACATCGCCACTTCACCCTTAACTAGTCTCTGTTTATTCTGCAACTCCTTTTTCGAGTTACTACTCTTAGCAACTGATCCAGTATCAAATACTGAGGGGTTGCTATAAACACTAGTAAAGTACACATCAATAACATGTATATCAAATATACTTTTGTTCACTTTGCCATCCTTCTTATCCGCCAAATACTTGGGGCAGTTCCGCTTCCAGTGACCAGTCCCTTTGCAGTAGAAGCACTTAGTCTCAGGCTTAGGACCAGACTTGGGCTTCTTCACTTGAGCAGCAACTTGCTTGCCATTCTTCTTGAAGTTCCCCTTCTTCCCTCTGCCCTTTTCTTGAAACTAGTGGTCTTGTCTACCATCAACACTTTATGTTTTTCTCGATTTCTACCTTCGTCAATTTCAGCATTACGAAGAGCTTGGGAATTGTTTCCGTTATCCCTTGCATATTATAGTTCATCACGAAGTTCTACTAACTTGGTGATGGTGACTAGAGAATTTTGTCAATCACTATTTTATCTGGAAGATTAACTCCCACTTGATTCAAGCGATTGTAGTACCCAGACAATCTGAGCACATGCT
The DNA here is from genome assembly GCF_056163025.1 of Triticum urartu. Lineage (NCBI taxonomy): Eukaryota > Viridiplantae > Streptophyta > Magnoliopsida > Poales > Poaceae > Triticum > Triticum urartu. The sequence goes on from NC_141874.1 coordinate 515,533,225, forward strand.
CACTGCTTGAGCGATTCTCCTCCATCTTTTAGCTATAGAACTTGTTGGAGACTTCATATCTCTCAACTCGGGTATTTGCTTGAAATATTAACTTCAACTCCAGGAACATCTCATATGGTCCATGATGTTCAAAACGTCTTTGAAGTCCCGATTCTAAGCCGTTAAGCATGGTGCACTAAACTATCAAGTAGTGTAGGATCAAGAAGTAGATGTGTCTAGAGGGGGGGTGATTAGACACTTAATGCTAAAGTTGCAATTTTTAAGTTTTTTCGGTTTAAGTGGAGTTTAGGCAAAATTTCAACACACACAATACATATCAAGCAAGCATGCAAAGAGTATATGAGCAGCGGAATGCAAAGCATGCAACTTGCAAGAATGTAAAGGGAAGGGTTTGGAGAGATCAAACGCAATTTGAGACACGGATGTTTTTCCCGTGGTTCGGATAGGTGGTGCTATCCTACATCCACGTTGATGGAGACTTCAACCCACAAAGGGTAACGGTTGCGCGAGTCCACACAGGGCTCCACCCACAAAGGGTAACGGTTGCGAGAGTCCACACAGGGCTCCACCCACGAAGGGTCCACGAAGAAGCAACCACCCACAAAGGGTCCACGAAGAAGCAACCTTGTCTATCCCACCATGGCCATCGCCCACACAGGACTTGCCTCACTAGCGGTAGATCTTCACGAAGTAGGCGATCTCCTTGCCCTTACAAACTCCTTGGTTCAACTCCACAATCTTGTCGGAGGCTCCCAAGTGACACCTAGCCAATCTAGGAGACACCACTCTCCAAGAAGTAACAAATGGTGTGTAGGTAATGAACTCCTTGCTCTTGTGCTTCAAATGATAGTCTCCCAAACACTCAACTCTCTCTCATAGGATTTGGATTTGGTGGAAAGAAGATTTGAGTGGAAAGCAACTTGGGAAGGCTAGAGATCAAGATTCATATGGTAGGAGTGGAATATCTTGGTCTCAACACATGAGTAGGTGGTTCTCTCTCAGAACATATGAGTTGGAATGGTGTATGCGTTCTGATAGCTCTCTCTACAAATGAAGAGGAGGTGGAGGGGTATATATAGCCTCCACACAAAATCCAACCGTTACACACAGTTTCCCAATCTCGGTGGGACCGAATCAACAAACTCGGTCGGACCGAAAAGGTAAACCTAGTGACCGTTAGAGATTCTCGGTGGGACTGACATGCAACTCGGTAGGACCGATATGGTTAGGGTTTGGGCATAACGTAATCTCGGTGAGACCGATTACACAAACTCAGTGAGACCGATTTTGGTAATTAGCTAACCAGAGAGTTGGTCAGGCAAACTCAGTGGGACCGATTTGCTCTTTCGGTGAGACTGAAAAGTTACAAAAAGGAAACACTGAATTTACATTGCAATCTCGGTGGGACCGATTCGCTCTTTCGGTGAGACCGAAAAGTTACGAAAGGGAAACAGAGAGTTTGCAATCCCATCTCGGTGAGACCGAGATCCCTATCGGTAGAACCGAATTGCTAGGGTTTGGCAGTGTCTTATGACAAATGAAACTCGGTGGCACTGGATAGAAAGAATCGGTAGGACCGAGTTTGGCTTAGGGTTTAGGTCATATGTGGATATGGGAAAGTAGTTGAGGGTTTTTGGAGCATATCACTAAGCACATGAAGCAAGAGGCTCATTAAGCAACACCTCATCCCTCCTTGATAGTATTGGCTTTTCCTAAAGACTCAATGTGATCTTGGATCACTAAAATGTAAAATGAAGAGTCTTGAGCTTGAAGCTTTAGCCAATCCTTTGTCCTTAGCATCTTGAAGGAGTTCCCACAACCTTTAGTCCATGCCACTCCATTGTTGAACTTATCTGAAACATGCTAGATAGAAATGTTAGTCCAATAAGAGATATGTTGTCATCAATTATCAAAACCACCTAGGGAGCACTTGTGCTTTCAATCTCCCCCTTTTTGGTAATTGATGGCAACATACATCAAAGCTTTAGATAAAGATATAAAGAACAGCAAGTAAAGCTTTGGAAGGACATGTAATAAGCATAGGCTCCCCCTACATGTATGCACTCATGTAAATATGAAATATAGAGACATGTGAGAGCATAACCATGACAGAGTAGGCAATGTGTTACATGCATCTTGGCCATATGCATCAGAGCAAAAGATTATCAAGGAAAATACCTTCATGCTCATGAGTCCTTCTTGCAAACAGTATGTACATAAGCAAGAACTCCTCATACTCATGATTTTGATGCATATACTTACCTTGTGGTCTTGAGTTGGCTTAGGATGGAATGAACCTGCACACAAGGTTAGATAACACAGGTACGTCCACTAGTCAGAGCAAACAAAACAAACCACAAGAATACCAAGACTGGGATGACATGTAGAGAGTGAGTACAAGGTACCACATTGAATTCAACATGTCCCCAAGAATAAAGATATGCAATGAATTTGACTGATTTCTTTCCCTTAGGTGTCTTGCTCCCCCTGAATCATACATGGGATATTGGGAGAAGATAGGAAACAGAAAATCAGAGCTAAAAGATATGAATAGAACTTAATTCAAATGAGTTCATATGAACATGTCTTTCCCCCAAAAAGACATGTGGCATCTCTCCTCTTGAACATCAAGCATCTAGGATCCTTGAGTATTCTCTCCCCCTTGGAGATTTCTTTCTCCCCCTTAATATATGGGATCCTTGAGTACTCTCTCCCCCTTAGTACTTTCTCTCCCCCTTAGTACTTTCTCCTTTGTAGGTGATAAGCTTTTGATGTGATCTCTCTCTCCCTGATGATAAGCTTTGATGTGATCTCTCTCTCCCCCTTTGACATCAATTTCCAAGAAGGTTTTTCCTGGAATCCGCCGAATAGGTTTGGTCCTTGAGATTCAGTACAAAGCAGGGAATAAAACTGTGATGCTTGTAGAGGACAAGATTCATTGAGTGGAGCTGGACTAGAAGAAATATAGAATATGTGGCAAACTGTTTTTCCTGTTGCGAAATCGGTGGCACCGAGTGGCATGTTTCGGTAGTATCGAAGGGATTCGGTTGGACTGAAAATGGCAATTCGGTGAAACCGAGTTCATCACAGAGAAAAACACTTGTCACCTCAGCTCACTAGTCAAGTAAGATCTCACAAAGATTTGCAATGAATTACCTGAAAGATTTGCAAGGAATTTGATGCAGAAATATGCAGAACAAAAACAAAAAGAAAAGAGTGAAAATTTCTAGATGAAGTTTTTTTTTGTTTGAAAAAGAAGGAAACAAATATGCAAGGGACAAATGCAATAACTCAGAAAAGAACACAAGAGAACTTCATCTAGAATTGGGCGGTGACATAGTCACCTATGTTAGAGTATATTGACTTAGGAGTCAAGTGAGGACACTCGATCGTAGGTCATACTCATCGTTTTAAGCTCAAAATGGGGTTACCATTTTTAGTTTAAGCATCTTGATGTATTCTCACCTTGTTAAGTTGCTTTGACTCATGTCTTGGAGTAAAGCTTCTCTAAGATGGAATAACATAGCTTGGGTGGTGGTGTGGTTCTTGCTCATGTAGTTGAACTTGTGTGGGTGCTCAAGGTTGATGTAGCTCATCAAGAGTTGGGAGCACCACTTGGAGTTTGAGTTCATCTACCTGCATGGGTTAGTTCTTGCAAGGAAGAGCACTTGTGTATCCAAAAATGACAATCATGAAGCTTAACATAGAGTTTGTCAAAGGATATGTTTGAATGGTTTTGTGCTTCCTTGTCTTCAACCACTATTGTGTAGAGTCTTGGTCTTGTAGAGATTGCTCAAGATGTGAGTGAGTCGCAATCTCATGGAATTAGATTCAACCAAGCACCTACATGGGTTAGGCAACATGCAAGGTGCAAATATATCCAAGACATAAGATAGTTATCATAAGATATATATCATGGATTAGTCATAAACTCATGTCTTGCATGTATCCAATGGAGTTTCTACTTCAAGTTCGAAGCATCAATGATGTTCAATTCTCCTCTCAACCTGCAAAACACTTTCTCATCAAGTGGTTTAGTGAATATATCCGCTAATTGCTTGTCGGTGCGAACATGCTTAAGATTGATGTCACCCTTAGCAACATGATCTTGAATGAAATGATGACGAACTTCAATATGCTTAGTTCGAGAATGTTGTACAGGATTATGACCAATTTTGATAGCACTTTCATTGTCACAAAGCAGTGGAACATGTTTCACATAAATCCCATAATCTTTAAGAGTTTGGGTCATCCAAAGTAAATGAGCACAACATGAACCAGTGGCAATGTATTCCGCTTCGGCGGTGGATAAGGATACCGAGTTTTGTTTCTTGGAAGACCAAGACACAAGAGATCTACCAAGAAATTGACAAGTACCCGATGTGGACTTTCTGTCAACCTTGTCTCTGGCATAATCCGAGTCAGAATAGCCAATAAGATCAAAAGAAGACCTCTTAGGATACCAAATGCCAAAATTTGGTGTATGGATTAAATATCTCACTATCCTTTTCACAGCCTTAAGATGACAATCTTTAGGAGCAGCTTGATAACGTGCACACATGCACACACTTAGCATAATATCGGGACGTGAAGCACATAGGTATAACAATGAACCAATCATAGAGCGATAAACCTTTTGATCAACCGGTTCACCATCTTTGGTTAAATCATTATGTCCACTAGTAGGCATGGGTGTAGACATATCTTTGCATTCTTGCATATTGAACTTCTTGAATAATTCCTTGGTGTACTTTGTTTGAGAGACAAATGTACCTTCCTTAGTTTGCTTGATTTGCAACCCGAGAAAGAATTTGAGTTCACTCATCATAGACATCTCAAACTTCTCTGACATTAGCTTTCCAAACTTTTCACTAAAGAGAGGGCTAGTTGAACGAAATATGATATCATCAACATAAATTTGGCATACAAATAGTTCTCCATTAACCCTTTTAGTAAAAAGAGTAGAATCAATTTTACCAATTTCAAAACCACTTGTAGTAAGGAACTTGGTCAAGCATTTATACCATGCTCTAGGAGCTTGTTTAAGACCATAAAGAGCTTTGTGAAGTTTGTAAACATGATTTGGTTTCTTAGGATTGATAAAGCCGGGAGGTTGTTTGACATAAACTTCCTCCTCTATTTCACCATTTAGAAAAGCACTTTTAATGTCCATTTGGTACAAGGTGATATTATGGTGATTAGCATAGGCAAGTAAGATGCGAATGGACTCAAGTCTAGCAACGGGAGCATACGTCTCACCATAGTCCATACCTTCGACTTGTGTGTACCCTTGGGCGATGAGACGTGCTTTGTTGCGAACCACTTGTCCATCTTCATCTTGCTTGTTGCGAAACACCCATTTGGTACCAATGATGTTGTGGTTGTTGTCGGGCTTCTCGACCAATGTCCGAACTTGGTTTCTCTCAAAATTATGTAGCTCTTCATGCATAGCGTTTATCGAATCCGGATCTTCCAATGCTTCTTCAACCTTCATAGGTTCAATGCTAGAGATGAATGAATAGTTTTCACAAAAGTTAGCTAAACGAGTTTTTGAGCGAGTGATTCTCCCGGTTTGTATATCATTGAGGATTTGCTCGACGGGATGATCTTTGGCAATTCTTGCTCGAACTCGTGAGAGCTTTTGCTTGGGTCTTCGTTGAACATCTTCTTCATCTTGTTCTTCTTCTTGGCCTTCTTCATTGTTGACGTTGTCGTTCTCTTGTCGTGGTGGAGAAGGAGGTTGTTGATGTTCATCTTGACGTACTTCCTTGTTTTCTTCATCTTGGTGTGTCCCACTTGTGGATGCTTCCGTGTCGATTCTTGGTTCACCTTGTCGTGAAGCAGAGGCTTCCACTTGGACGGATGAAGTACTCTCCTTTACCTCCGTTGGACGAATTTTGCCAATGGACAAGTCTTGAATTGCTTTTGAAGAGTCTTTGTCTCCTACATCAATTGGCAATTGCTCTACTTGTGAGCCATTAGATTCATCAAACTTCACATCTACCGTCTCTTCAACCTTTCGGGTGAAATTGTTGTAGACACGGTAAGTGTGAGAGTTTGAGCCATAACCAAGTAGAAAACCTTCATGAGATTTAGGAGCAAACTTTGAACGACGATGCTTATCAAGAATGTAGCACTTTGAGCCGAATACTCGAAAGTATCCAACTTGGGGTTTGTTACCGGTGAGAAGCTCGTATGCCGTCTTGCCGAGTAGCTTGTGAAGATATAAGCGATTTGTTGCGTGACAAGCTGTCTCAACCGCTTCTGCCCAAAAGTGCTTTGGCGTCTTGTATTCATCAAGCATCGTTCTTGCCATTTCAATGAGCGTCCGGTTCTTCCTCTCAACAACTCCATTTTGTTGAGGTGTGTACGTAGCCGAGAACTCGTGTGAAATCCCTTCTTCGTCAAGAAAGGTGTCCACATTTGCATTCTTGAACTCCGTTCCGTTGTCACTCCGAACCTTCTTGATCTTCACATCAAACTGATTTTGGGCCTTCCTAGCGAAGTTTCTGAAGATCTTCTAGACCTGCGACTTGTCATTAAGAAAGAACACCCACGTAAATCTTGAAAAATCATCAACTATAACTAGACCCAAGGAATTTCCACCGAGACTCTTGTAGGCGTTGGGACCAGAAAGATCCATGTGAAGTAGCTCGAGTGGCCTCCTTGTGGTCATGATGTTCTTCACGCGGTGTCTTCCTCCAACCTGTTTACCTGCTTGACAAGCACTGCAAAGTCTATCCTTATCAAATATGACATCGTTGACTCCAAGGATATGATTTCCTTTAATAAGCTTGTCAAGGTTTCTCATGCCAACGTGACCTAGTCGTCTATGCCACAACCAACCTTTTGAGGATTTAGCAACAAAGCAAGGTTGTGCCTTTTTAGAGAAATCGACAATGTAAAGATCACCTCTACGCATACCCGTAAAGACCATTTTATGATTGTCTCGACGAAATACTTGGCAATCTACCTCAGTAAATAGGACATTCAAACCGAAATCAGCAAGTCTAGATACTGAAAGTAAGTTGTAGCCAAGAGATTCAACGAGCATGACATTTTGAATGGAACTATCATGTGAGATGGCCACCTTACCAAGGCCAACCACTTTACCCTTTGAATTATCACCAAAGGTGACATATTTTCGAGGGCCGTCATTTTTAGCAAGCTCACGAAACATCTCTTCATCTCCGGTCATATGATCAGTGCATCCACTATCAAGAACCCATTCCTTTCCTCCTGATTCATATCCCCGAAGATTTGCCATAAGACCAAAATGTCTCATTGCATCATCAAGATCGAAGTCACTATCATCATCATCATAATATTCATGTTCATCATGATCTTGTGACTCATCATTTCCTAGAGAGGGTAATTCATTAGATAAATGATCATCAAAGTGGTCACTTTTATGAATTCTTATAGCTTTGAATATGATATCATTAATGATTCTAACATCTCCTTTAGCATGCTTAAGATTGGTAAGTTCAAATAGACATTTACCAAAACTAGGATCACTAGAATTCATCTTACTCAAGGCAATAGATTTATGGAAAATTTCATCCAAAGTTTTCAAGGAATGATCGGGAAATCATTCCTCAAGAAATTTCCATATAGTATAGGCACAACTTTGAGTAGGCAAACTAGCAATCAAGTTTTTGGGCAATCCTCTAATGATGAGCTCAATAGTTCTAAGATTGCGAACCATGTCAATATCTTCATCTAGGGTAGGATGCAAAGGATCAATATGAAGTGCACAAGGGCTAGCAATATACTTGTTCAAATGATATTGATTGAAGATTACAAGCATCTCATTTTTCCACTCATGAAAATACTTTCCATCAAGAATAGGCACTCTATGTCTAAGACTCCCTAGAGTAGACACATCCATCTTCCTCCAATGGTGATTAAACCAAGGCAATGGAGACCAATGCTCTGATACCACTTGTAGGATCAAGAAGTAGATGTGTCTAGAGGGGGGGTGATTAGACACTTAATGCTAAAGTTGCAATTTTTAAGTTTTTTCGGTTTAAGTGGAGTTTAGGCACAATTTCAACACACACAATACATATCAAGCAAGCATGCAAAGAGTATATGAGCAGCGGAATGCAAAGCATGCAACTTGCAAGAATGTAAAGGGAAGGGTTTGGAGAGATCAAACGCAATTTGAGACACGGATGTTTTTCCCGTGGTTCGGATAGGTGGTGCTATCCTACATCCACGTTGATGGAGACTTCAACCCACAAAGGGTAACGGTTGCGCGAGTCCACACAGGGCTCCACCCACAAAGGGTAACGGTTGCGAGAGTCCACACAGGGCTCCACCCACGAAGGGTCCACGAAGAAGCAACCACCCACAAAGGGTCCACGAAGAAGCAACCTTGTCTATCCCACCATGGCCATCGCCCACACAGGACTTGCCTCACTAGCGGTAGATCTTCACGAAGTAGGCGATCTCCTTGCCCTTACAAACTCCTTGGTTCAACTCCACAATCTTGTCGGAGGCTCCCAAGTGACACCTAGCCAATCTAGGAGACACCACTCTCCAAGAAGTAACAAATGGTGTGTAGGTAATGAACTCCTTGCTCTTGTGCTTCAAATGATAGTCTCCCAAACACTCAACTCTCTCTCATAGGATTTGGATTTGGTGGAAAGAAGATTTGAGTGGAAAGCAACTTGGGAAGGCTAGAGATCAAGATTCATATGGTAGGAGTGGAATATCTTGGTCTCAACACATGAGTAGGTGGTTCTCTCTCAGAACATATGAGTTGGAATGGTGTATGCGTTCTGATAGCTCTCTCTACAAATGAAGAGGAGGTGGAGGGGTATATATAGCCTCCACACAAAATCCAACCGTTACACACAGTTTTCCAATCTCGGTGGGACCGAATCAACAAACTCGGTCGGACCGAAAAGGTAAACCTAGTGACCGTTAGAGATTCTCGGTGGGACTGACATGCAACTCGGTAGGACCGATATGGTTAGGGTTTGGGCATAACGTAATCTCGGTGAGACCGATTACACAAACTCAGTGAGACCGATTTTGGTAATTAGCTAACCAGAGAGTTGGTCAGGCAAACTCGGTGGGACCGATTTGCTCTTTCGGTGAGACTGAAAAGTTACAAAAAGGAAACACTGAATTTACATTGCAATCTCGGTGGGACCGATTCGCTCTTTCGGTGAGACCGAAAAGTTACGAAAGGGAAACAGAGAGTTTGCAATCCCATCTCGGTGAGACTGAGATCCCTATCGGTAGAACCGAATTGCTAGGGTTTGGCAGTGTCTTATGACAAATGAAACTCGGTGGCACTGGATAGAAAGAATCGGTAGGACCGAGTTTGGCTTAGGGTTTAGGTCATATGTGGATATGGGAAAGTAGTTGAGGGTTTTTGGAGCATATCACTAAGCACATGAAACAAGAGGCTCATTAAGCAACACCTCATCCCTCCTTGATAGTATTGGCTTTTCCTAAAGACTCAATGTGATCTTGGATCACTAAAATGTAAAATGAAGAGTCTTGAGCTTGAAGCTTTAGCCAATCCTTTGTCCTTAGCATCTTGAAGGAGTTCCCACAACCTTTAGTCCATGCCACTCCATTGTTGAACTTATCTGAAACATGCTAGATAGAAATGTTAGTCCAATAAGAGATATGTTGCCATCAATTATCAAAACCACCTAGGGAGCACTTGTGCTTTCAAGTAGTCATCATATTGAGCTAGACAAACATTCATAACGTCTGCATCTGCTCCTGCAATAGGTCTGTCACCTAGCATTGCATCAAGGACATAATTCTTCTGTGCAGCAATGAGGATAAACGTTAGATCACGGATCCAATCCGCATCTTTGCTACTAACATCTTTCAACACAATTTTCTCTAGGAACATATCAAAATAAACACAGGGAAGCAACAACGCGAGCTATTGATCTACAACATGATTTGCAAAATACTACCAGGACTAAGTTCATGATAAATTTAAGTTCAATTAATCATATTACTTAAGAACTCCCACTTAGACAGACATCCCTCTAATCCTCTAAGTGATCACGTGATCCAAATCAACTAAACCATGTCCGATCATCACGTGAGATGGAGTAGTTTCAATGGTGAACATCACTATGTTGATCATATCTACTATATGATTCATGCTCGACCTTTCGGTCTCCGTGTTCCGAGGCCATATCTGTATATGCTTGGCTCTTCAAGTATAACCTGAGTATTCCGCGTGTGCAACTGTTTTGCACCCGTTGTATTTGAACGTAGAGCCTATCACACCCGATCATCACGTGGTGTCTCAGCACGAAGAACTTTCGCAACGGTGCATACTCAGGGAGAACACTTCTTGATAATTTAGTGAGAGATCATCTTATAATGCTACTGTCAATCAAAGCAAGATAAGATGCATAAAAGATAAACATCACATGCAATCAAAATATGTGACATGATATGGCCATTATCATCTTGTGCCTTTGATCTCCATCTCCAAAGCATCGTCATGATTTCCATCGTCACCGGCATGACACCATGATCTCCATCATCTTGATCTATATCAATATGTCGTCACATGGTCGTCTCGCCAACTATTGCTCTTGCAACTATTGCTATCGCATAGCGATAAAGTAAAGCAAATATTTGGCGCTTGCATCTTATGCAATAAAGAGACAACCATAAGGCTTTTGCCAGTTGCCGATAACTTCAACAAAACATGATCATCTCATACAACAACTTATATCTCATCACGTTTTGACCATATCACATCACAACATGCCCTGCAAAAACAAGTTAGACGTCCTCTACTTTGTTGTTGCAAGTTTTACGTGGCTGCTACGGGCTTAAGCAAGAACCAATCTTACCTACGCATCAAAACTACAATGATAGTTTGTCAAGTTGGTGCTGTTTTAACCTTCGCAAGGACCGGGCGTAGCCACACTCAGTTCAACTAAAGTTGGAGAAACTGTCACCCACAAGCCACCTCTGTGCAAAGCACGTCGGGAGAACCGGTCTCGCGTAAGCGTACGCGTAATGTCGGTCTGGGCCGCTTCATCCAACAAAACCGCCGAACCAAAGTATGACATGCTGGTAAGCAGTATGACTTATATCGCCCACAACTCACTTGTGTTCTACTCGTGCATATAACATCAACACATAAAAACCTAGGCTCTGATACCACTGTTGGGAAACGTAGTAATTTCAAAAATTTCCTACGCACATGCAAGATCATGGTGATGCATAGCAACGAGAGGAGAGAGTATGATCTACGTACCCTTGTAGATCGACAACAGAAGCGTTTGGTTGATGTAGTCGTATGTCTTCACGGCCCGACCGATCAAGCACCGAAACTACGGCACCTCCGAGTTTTAGCACACGTTCAGCTCGATGACGATCCCCGGACTCCGATCCAGCAAAGTGTCAGGGAAGAGTTTCGTCAGCACAACGGCGTGGTGACGATCTTGATGTACTACTGTCGCAGGGCTTCGCCTAAGCACCGCTACAATATTATCGAGGACTATGGTGGCAGGGGGCGCTGCACACGGCTAAGAATAAGATCACGTGGATCAACTTGTGTGTCTGGGGTGCCCCTTGCCTCAGTATATAAAGGATGGAGGAGGAGGAGGCCGGCCAAGGCTAGGTGCGGCTAGGATGTGGAGTCCTACTAGGACTCCAAGTCCTAGTAGGAGTCCACCAAGAGGGGAGGAAGGGAGAAGGAAGTGGAGGAGAAGGAGAGGTGGCCGGCCCCCTTTTCCCTAGTCCAATTCGGACTAGAGGGGAGGGGGGGCACAGCAGCCCCTTGGCCCTTTCTCCTCTTCCCACTAAAGCCCATCAAGGCCCATTGCTTCTCCCGTAACTACCCGGTACTCCGAAAAATACCCGAATCACTCGGAACCTTTCCGATGTCCGAATATAGTCGTCCAATATATCGATCTTTACGTCTCAACCATTTCGAGACTCCTTGTAATGTCCCCGATCTCATCCGGGACTCCGAACTCCTTCGGTACATCAAAACTCATAAACTCATAATATAACTGTCATCGAAACCTTAAGCGTGCGGACCCTACGGGTTCGAGAACAATGTAGACATGACCGAGACACGTCTCCGGTCAATAGCCAATAGCGGGACCTGGATGCCCATATTGGCTCCTACATATTCTATGAAGATCTTTATTGGTCAGACCGCATAACAACATACGTTGTTCCCTTTGTCATCGGTATGTTACTTGCCCGAGATTCGATCGTCGGTATCCAATACCTAGTTCAATCTCGTTACCGGCAAGTCTCTTTACTCGTTTCGTAATACATCATCTCGCAACTAACTCATTAGTTGCAATGCTTGCAAGGCTTATGTGATGTGCATTACCGAGAGGGCCCAGAGATACCTCTCCAACAATCGGAGTGACAAATCCTAATCTCGAAATACGCCAACCCAACATTTACCTTTGGAGACACCTGTAGAGCTCCTTTATAATCACCCAGTTACGTTGTGACGTTTGGTAGCACACAAAGTGTTCCTCCGGCACATGGGAGTTGCATAATCTCATAGTCATAGGAACATGTATAAGTCATGAAGAAAGCAATAGCAACATACTAAACGATCGGGTGCTAAGCTAATGGAATGGGTCATGTCAATCAGATCATTCAACTAATGATGTGATCCCGTTAATCAAAATAACAACTCTTTGCCCATGGTTAGGAAACATAACCATCTTTGATTAATGAGCTAGTCAAGTAAAGGCATACTAGTGACACTCTGTTTGTCTATGTATTCACACATGTATTATGTTTCCAGTTAATACAATTCTAGCATGAATAATAAAACATTTATCATGATATAAGGAAATAAATAATAACTTTATTATTGCCTCTATGGCATATTTCCTTCACCTACAACCACCATCTCCTCGAGGAGCACCTGTAGGCGGAGGAGCAGATCACCGCGGAGCAGGAGGCGCTGCTCGACTCGTACCGCTCCGCCCGCAAGGGCCGCCTTGAGCGCTGGCGGTACCGCATGCAGGTGGCGGAGGCTGCGGCCGCCTACAAAGATGCTAGCAAAGAGGGCGATGAAGCAGGCGAGGCGCTGTTTGGCGAGACCGAGGACGAGGCAGAGGACAATGCGGCTCCGACAAGTCCCCGCTCCGCTGGCGTCGACGAGGCCCTGCTCCGCCGAGGCCCCGCGGCGCCAACAACGAGGCAGAGGACACCGCCGGCTCCGCCGAGGCCCCGCCCTGCCAACAGCGAGGCAGAGGACACCACCGGCTCTGCCGAGGCCCCGCCCCGCCAACAACAAGGCAGAGGACATCGCCAGCTCCGCCGAGGCCCCGCCCTGCTACCAACGAGGCCGCGCCACACAGAAAACGAGGAAGAGTGGAACACGGTAGGTCGCCACCGCTCGGGTCCAAGTAAGGCCACCTCTACTACCCTCCGGTTGAAGCCAAGCTAGGCGGGTTGACCATTGACGGCCGGTTAGCTTCTTGGCGGCGACGTGGAGTCGGAGAGCTACGCTGGAGAAGAACGCTGCTTCTACTTAACTGTTGGTGCAGTTGACTGACTGACACGTGGGCCCAACAGGCCACATGTCAGTTACGCACCTGCACCTGCAGTTAAGTCACTGAAGCTTCTGTTCGGCTCAGCGGGACACAGGTGGGTAGCTTCGGTTAATTAATTATACCTCCAGCGCACCCCTTTTTAGTTGAAGAATGTATGAAATATAATGAAATCCGGCATGTTTATATGAAATCCGACTGTGTATGAATGAATTTATTTCGATTAGTTTGAATTCCTGTATCACTGGCATTGGATGAACATGAAAAACAATACGTACTAGAATTATTCCCACTGTGATCACCTCGTTTGCAGCAGTTTCACATGTACTCCCTTCGGTCCTTTCTAGTCTGCATACAAGTTTTGTCTGCAGTCAAAGTATCTCTACTTTGACCAATCTTATACAAAAAAGTAGGCACTTTCACAAATGTGCGAAGTAAAAAGGAACAGAAGGAGCACGAAGAGTTTGAGCAGCTTTTTAGCATTTCTGTACATTGCAATCAAACACACAGGCCTGGCAATTCATAGAGAACATTCAAAATAATCGATGATTATGCATCTCAGTGACTCACATGTCAGAGGCAATATTTACTTCACAACTAAAGAATAAAGAAAAAAATGATCAACGCTGCTGACAGCAAAGGGCGTCCCATTCAAAAATATCAAACACATGTCTTGCTAAAATCAATGAGCAAAATTTGACAAGGTTGTCCCATTCCAAAATATCAAATGCCTACGATTGTGGAATGGGCAGGGTTTGCCATTAGTTCAGACGTTGACATGGCACCTGTGCTAAATAAACCAGCTGTTCTTTTTGTGCAGTTCCACCAAAATCAACCAAATTCGCGCGTAGCTTGTATGATTTCGCCCTTATATGTTGCAACGCCTTGAACTTATTGGCACCTCCTTTCTTGTGGTGGAAATGAATGATTCGATGTATTCATGAACATTTTGTGTAGTTCCCATTGAAATCATGCTGAGCACCCCTGTTTGCACAAATACAAAAAAGTGATTAGTATAAAGCAAACTGTACTATGAATTGACAGTTTCAATAGGCACATACATGGTCCATGTAGAGCACACTTTTAGAAAAATGGAACTCACCAGAAAGAATCCTAGAACAACATTGTACTCGCGCATCACAGCAAAAAGATGGAGATTTGTCAGTCCTTCTGAGCTGAAGTTAGTTTGGTCTTGTGGGGAGTAATGTAACCATCCTTCAACTGCTCCTTCTGATGAGAAGATAGACAGGGCTTCTTCATCCTGGCATAATCGGAACTAATCACTTCACGTACTCCATATTCTTCTTCAGAGGAAGATGATCCCATTGTGCAAAGACAAGAGGATTACTAAATGCTAGCATCCCTGTTTGCTCGAAAAAAGGAAAGGAAATATTTAAAACAACACAGATGAAGCACTTCTCAAGGACAATACCACTTTTTCATGACAGTATCTAAATATTAGCACAACACCAATAGAGATGACAAAGCTCAATCATATAGATGAAATCAGTGGGCGAGTACCAACCTTTGTCAGGAGGCTTATTGTGTAGACCATACAGATGAAGCACTTCTTCGGAACCATCTGTTGCTATCTACGGTGGTGGCCATGCTTACTATATACTCCTCGATTAGTTTAATGTTTCCAACATCTTCTTGTGCAGTTCCACTAAAATATATGGTATCTTCAAAGAAGATCCCTGTTTGCACAAGTTGAGATAATTACATATTACATTAAGAGTGGCATCAAATCAGTGGAAAAACAATTGCTTGTTCCAGCCATAGCAATAAATTAAGATGCAAAACTATATTATTACTTGTGTCATCACAGTTCCAGTGCTTCATTACAACACCGGGAGTTGATTTTTGTTTTTCTTCCGCTTGTTCTTCCCCTTCATCACTTGGTTCAATAACAGACAAGCTTCGCCTTCAATGTAAGATTTGGCATGTCAATTAGGGAGCACAAGTATGTCGGCGTTCTGGGAACGGGGGTCCCCAGACTTGCCTGCCTGCGGCCTGCGGCGTGGCTCAAGTGGGGGCCCAGCGCGGCCCATCTTCATCAGCTCAAGCTCAACACCCTCGCAGGGGGCCAAGCCTCGCGGGGCGGACGACCAGAAGCTTCCTCAGAGGCAGCCTCATCAGGCAGGCTCGCGAGGAGGCGGAGAGATCAAGGCAGAGGTACCTCGCGAGGAGCCCGTGACGCAAGCCATGACGATCGAGACCAGGCGGGCGCAGGCCTGCGCAATGTCCTTGTTTCCCCTTTGGTGCAAAGGGGGCAAGCACAGGCCAAGGCATCGGGCAAAGGTTACCATTCCGGCGCAACAAGACCAAGACCAGCAGAGCGGCAGGACGGAGGTCACCGTGGAGCCCAAGACGGCGTCATCACCAGTGCTTTTGGCAGCCGAAGACCACCTTTGGTCAGGATAACTTGTACTAGATGTTCCCCTTCAAAATGGCCAATTGTTGGCGCCCTTCCCGCTCATTATTTGGGGGAGAGGCCCGGGGCCTTTATAAATAGAGCTAGCCACCACAGAGGAGAAAGGACAGCTAGAGATCTGGTAGAGCCCTAGCAGAGAGAGAGAGGCGACTGAACTCACCCAAACAGTTCATCGCACCGGCTCAAGAACACCTCTCGCGAGGCTGTCTTTCCCTTGTACTGTTCATCATCAGCCCCTGAGGCAATCCACCACACCACACACTGGGTAGGGTATTACACCACAACGGTGGCCCGAACCAGTATAAACCTCATGTCCCTTGTGTTGTTCGTTGTTTCCAGCTTAGATCACGCAAGGAGATTGGACGTAGATCGGTAGGGGAGAGATCTCCGCATGCACCCCAGTGTTCGAACCTCAAGGGTCTGCCGGAACCCGAAATCCGACATTTGGCGCGCCGGGTAGGGGTGCGCCGGAGTCCTCCCTCCTGACGACCCGCTCTCCCCCAACATCGCATTCCGCCCTCATGGCGAACAACCACCGCCCGCTCCAGCAACAGATGACGGCACTGGGGCCAGGGGGCTCCGGGCCTTGGCCCCCACCTTGCGACAGGTGCAGTGGCCACGCAAGTTCAAGCCCGAGATGCCGCCGCGCTACAACGGCGCGACAGACCCGATGATTTTCCTGCTAGCGTACGGGGAGGCCGTCCTCAGAGCCGGGGGCGATGACCGGGTGATGGCCAACTGGTTACCCATGGCCCTCACCGGCGTCCCGCGTGTGTGGCTCCTCCACCTGCCGACGGCTTCTGTCACCTCCTGGGAGGAGCTGCGCGACCTCTTCCTCGCCCGTTTTGCCGCACCAGCACCGCCCGTCGTTGTAGCTCTCCTGGGTGGCTCCCAGGCACCACCCTCCAGCCATCACGTCAAGCCGTTCACCCGCCGGATCAGCACCGCCTCCAAGCGCTGAGAAGCCCCCCTGGGCTGGGTGGCGCCCGAGGCCGATCTAACCTTCGACTTGGAGGATCACCCCTTCAACCCCATCAGTTCGGGCGCGCTCCCGATGCTATGCACTCCCACCATCTGCCAAGTGGCCGTCACCAGGACCCTCATCGACGGTGGTGCCGGCCTCAACGTGCTCTCGATGGAGGCCTCCAGCCTCCTCCACGTGCCGCTGGAGCGGCTCCAACCCAGCAGGCCTTTCTCGGGCGTCGGAGCCGGTTCCACCGCCTCCTTGGGACGGATCAGCCTCCCAGTGACCTTCGGCACCTACGACAACTTCCGCACGGAGCTGATCGACTTCGACGTCGCCCCCATCGGCCTCCCCTACAACTCCATCCTCAGCTATCCGGCCTTGGCTCGGTTCATGGCAGCAACTCACCCGGCGTACAACCTCATGAAGATGCCTGGGAGCAGCGGCATCCTCACCGTGTCAGGAGACACAAGGGATGCACTGCAGGTGCTCCAGCTTGTTTTTAGGGCGGCCGCGGTGGCGCAAACCACTAGCACCGACGCCCTTGAGCCCAAGGGGGCTGCACCGGCTAAAAAGAAGCAGCTATTCACTCAAGACAAGGCGGAAACCAAGCAGGTACCAGTCGACGAGGACGGGTCCACTGACGGCACCTTCACCATAGGGGCCAACCTCGAGCCCAAGCAAGAGAAGGCCCTGGTGAGGTTCCTCCATGCGAACAAGAAGGTGTTCGCGTGGGAACCTAATCAGTTAGTAGGGGTCCCAAGGGTTGTGATTGAGCATCACCTCAACGTGTGCCCCAATGTGCGCCCCGTGAAGCAGAAGGTGAGGCGGCAGTCCACTGAGAAACAAGCTTTCATCGTTCAAGAGACCCGGAAGCTAGAGGCGGCAGGAGTTATCCGCGAGGTCCGCTACCCTGATTGGCTGGCTAATCCGGTCGTTGTGCCAAAAAAGGGAGGAAAGGACGAGCACATAGAGGCCTACCTCGCTGAGGTTCGCAAGATGGATAAATAGTTCTGGGGGCTGGAGTTGCAGCATGTGCCTCGCGGCACCAATCAGGAGGCTGATGACATTGCCCAGAGGGCATCTAGGCGGCTGCCTCAGGAGCCAGGCGTCTTCGAGGAGCGGCTCTTCAAACCCTCGGCGGTGCCGTCACTATCGAGCACGGCGCAACCAAGGGAGGAGCTCCCTCAGCCGCCCGCCTCAGGAACCCCGGTCTGCGGCCTGGCCTCAGGGGCACGCCTGCTCCTGGTGTTGGGGCCTCAAGAAGGGTGTTGGATCCCGGAGCTCAAGAACTACCTGATGCAAGGGACTCTGCCGGAGAACGGGGAGGAAGCGGAGTGTGTGGCGCGGTAGGCCACAGCTTATTGCATCAAGGATGGAGAGGTCTACAGGAAGCGACCAAATGACGTGTCCCTACATTGCATGTCCCGAGAGCAAGGGAAGGAGCTGCTGGCGGACATACACGGTGGAGACTGCGGGCACCACTCGTCGTCACGAACCCTCGTCGGCAAGGCGTTCTGTAGTGGGTTCTACTGGCCCACGGTGCTCAACGACGCCGTTGAGCTGGTGAAGGCTTGCGAGGCCTGCCAGTTTCACGCTAAGCAGACCCATCAGCCTGCAGGAGGTCTACAGACTATACCCCTCTCATGGCCATTCTCAGTTTGGGG
This sequence comes from Triticum urartu, assembly GCF_056163025.1. Lineage (NCBI taxonomy): Eukaryota > Viridiplantae > Streptophyta > Magnoliopsida > Poales > Poaceae > Triticum > Triticum urartu. Next base: position 515,551,825 of record NC_141874.1, read on the forward strand.
GATGGACATTCTGGGCCCGTTTCCTTGGGCGCCAGGGGGCTATCGCTACCTCTACATCGCTGTGGACAAGTTCACCAAGTGGGCTGAGGTGGAAGCCGTCCGCACAATCCTGGCAGGCTCTGCGGTCAAGTTCATCAAGGGCCTCGTGAGCCGATTTGGGGTGCCCAACCGCATCATCACCGACAACGGTTCGCAATTCACCAGTAATCTCTTCAAAACGTACTGTGCTAACCTTGGAACGCAGATATGCTATGCTTCGGTAGCACACCCCCGGAGCAACGGCTAGGCCGAGCGAGCCAACACGGAGGTCCTGAGGGGCCTCAAAGCTAGGACCTTCAAGAAGAAGCTGGAGGCCCGTGGCAGGGGCTGGTACGATGAGCTCCAGTCCGTGCCGTGGTCAATCCGCACCACTGCGACCAAGCCGACTGGCGAGACCCCATTCTTCCTCGTCTATGGGGCAGAGGCTGGTCTCCCTCACGAGTTCAGGCGTCGCTCCGCACGGGTCCTGGCATTCGACGAGACGCAGCAGGATGCCATGCGGGGGACGGATCTCGTGCTGGGGGAGGAACACCGTCGAGAAGCCGCACTACGAGTGGCAAGGTATCAACAGGCGCTGCGACGATACCACTGCCGCAACATCCGCCCCAGAACTCTTGAGGTAGGGGATCTCGTGCTCAGACGGGTTCTCTCCAGGGAGGGGCTGCACAAGCTCTCTCCCATGTGGGAGGGCCCATTCAAGGTTGTTCATGTCTCCAGGCCTGGCTCCGCGCGCTTGGAGACCATGGAGGGGGTACCCATCCAGAACGCGTGGAACATTCAACATCTCCGGAGGTTCTACCCCTGAGCGAGGCCTAGCGCCTAGGAAAAGCCTGGTGCCTGTGAAGAAGGCAAATGCCTGTGAAGCTGCCGTGTTTTGGGAAAGGTCCGGTGCCTGTGAAGAAGGCAAATGCCTGTGAAGCTACCGTGTTTTGGGAAAGGCCCGGTGCCTGTGAAGAAGGCAAATGCCTGTGAAGCTGCCGCATTTCGGGAAAGGCCCGGTGCCTGTGAAGAAGGCCAATGCCTGTGAAGCTCGCCGCCCGTGACACTCTCACGTAATAATGAGTGGGGCTGTACACGCCCCGGAGTCTCTGGAGTGCCGCCCTCGGGCCTCGGGGGCTCCCGCCCACGCCCAGTGGTAGCACTTAGCTCCGCACTGGTGAGAAGACGTCGAAGACTAGAATAGGTGCCGGACGCGGCTTTTCCATTTTCTTTCCGCAGTTGGCTTGCTTATTCCCGTTTGAAGTTTTATTGGAGCTGTTGGCGTTCCCGGCTTGTGACTCTGTATCTTTTTCACTCGCTTGCCTCATTTTCTCTCGCACAAGTCTCGCGAGGGAGGTTCGCGGGCGCCCTCGTGAGTGTTTTCTGCCCGATCGTTTGGAGCTTTCCTATCCGAGTCCTCTGCGGGAGCACCCCTCTCAGCCCGTGCCCCACGGGCAACGCGACACAAGCGCAGGACCTGGGCCGATCGCCCCCACAACCAAGACGGAAAGTTACCCCTCCTACTAATCCTTGCAGGGAACGAAGCGCATGGCGAGGCCATGGCGTCGGGAGGCGAGGACCGCGTCAAGCCTCACCGAGCTAAAATAATTCCCGCACATGGGTGCACGGCGCGGAAACACAGCGCGGAAATAGCGAAAGCGGCGCGATGGTTAACAGCAGCAGTTCTAACACGCCCCTGCGGGGCCCTATACTACCTTCTATTTCTACGCAGGAAAAGAAGAAAAACAAAATGGGCGCGGTCTGTCCTGCACCAGCCCATGACGAAGGTTCGAGCCGCTCCTGGGGCTCAGGCGGATCCCTCCTCTCGCTTCACCGGGGCGCGACGGCGGGCTGACCCGCTACCTTCACCCAGGCGGGCGCGACGGCGCGGGGGCTGGTCGCGGCCACCGCTGGAGGAGCTGCTGCCTGAGAGGGAGTCACCGAAGCTTAGCGAACCCCGAGCACCGCCGCCTGTACGCCTGTCGCCGTCTTCATCCTAGCCGATACCGGGGTTGGGCAGGCGGCCGCGGTCGTCATCTTCGGGGTAGCACCCAGCACGGCGACCGTCTTCCTCGAACACCGTCATGTAGAGGGTGGCGTCGCCATCGAACTTGAAGAGTAGGGTGCACCGCCGATTCAGGACGCGCGCGCGGGCAAACGTTTGCCAGCCGTGGGTCAGGCCCCATTCCCAGAGACGGATACCTCCAGCGAAGCCCAGGAGGCCCTGCTGCAGCAGCCGTCTGCCTGGAGCCAGAGGCCGCACCGGGCGCTGGTTGGCAGTTCACCTACGAAGAAACAAGGGAGCTGGAGCAGGGTGCTGGTTGGGTCCGCCGACCACACGACGAACTCCGGCAGCACCTCCGCAGAGTGAAAGCGCGGCCTAGGGGGGCGCGCAGCCATGGCGTGTCCCATAGGCAACCGGGCGCTCACCACCACGCAGGGAACCGCCTCCATGGCCGCGGGAGGCCACTACGGGGACCGTGGAATACTTGCGAGGGCGGCCTCGGCCGCGCTTGGTCGGGGGGGAGTCAGGCCCTGCCTGACGGGCCTTTCCTTTCTCCGCGGCCGAGAATCTCTTTGGAGCCATGGGAATGACCAGTAGCCAAGAAGAAGAGAAGGAGCAGCAGGAAGGGATGAGCTGAAGGGGCTCGCGCAGCCCCATACTTATAGCCGGAGGAGGCCAACCGCCAAGCACCACGATCACAGGTAATCATGACCAGTTTCTCTGCATGCAGGGACTTGTCAAGTTGTGCGGTCGCCGAGGCGTCGTGGGGAAGTGCATACGCCCACGTCCAATCAATCGCCATGCGGCGCCCAAGGCCGCAGGCTATTGGGGCCCACGGCGCTTCGCGCTTGCCCCTTCGCTTCCCTGCTAGGCCAAGACCGGGTGCGCCTTGGGCCCGGGGGCTACTGTCGGCGTTCTGGGAATGGGGGTCCCCAGACTTGCCTGCCTGCGGCCTGCGACATGGCTCAAGTGGGGGCCCAGCGTGGCCCATCTTCATCAGCTCAAGCTCAAGACCCTCGCGAGGGGCCAAGCCTCGTGGGCCGGACGACCGGAAGCTTCCTCAGAGGCAGCCTCATTAGGAAGGCTCGCGAGGAGGCGGAGAGATCAAGGCAACGGTACCTCGCGAGGAGCCCGTGACGCAGGCCATGATGATCGGGCGCCAGGCGGGCGCCGACCTGCGCAGTGTCCTTGTTTCCCCTTTGGTGCAAAGGGGGCAAGCACAGGCCAAGGCATCGGGCAAAGGTTACCATTCCGGTGCAACGAGACCAAGACAGCAGAGTGGCAGGACAGAGGTCACCGTGGAGCCCAAGACGGTGTCATCACCAGTGCTTTTGGCAGCCGAAGACCACCTTTGGTCAGGATAACTTGTACTAGATGTTCCCCTTCAAAATGGCCAATTGTTGGCGCCCTTCCCTCTCATTATTTGGGGGAGAGGCCCGGGGCCTTTATAAATAGAGCTAGCCACCACATAGGAGAGAGGACAGATAGAGATCTGGTAGAGCCCTAGCAGAGAGAGAGAGGCGACTGAACTCACCCAAACAGTTCATCGCCCCGGCTGAAGAACACCTCTCGCGAGGCTATCTTTCCCTTGTACTGTTCATCATCAGCCCCTGAGGCAATCCACCACACCACACACTGGAGTAGGGTATTACACCACAATGGTGGCCCGAACCAGTATTAACCTCGTGTCCCTTGTGTTGTTCGTTGTTTCCAGCTTAGATCACGCGAGGAGATTGGACGTAGATCGGTAGGGGAGAGATCTCCTCGCGCACCCTAGTGTTCGAACCTCAAGGGTCTGCCGGAACCCGAAATCTGACAAAGTATAGTACTAAACTTAATTTTCTGATGAAAGTGGCAAAATATAGGCCAGCAGTTGTGAAATATCCTTATCTTTCCTCAATGGGATATTAGGGTGCACATACAGATTGGAAGTCTTGTCTCCATTTGTGCAGTTCACTAAAATCAAGCAACATTATCGTACAAGTAGCACAACATATGAAAGCACACTACAGAATCATGTGAAAGAAGGCTAGTACTGACCTCTCATGATGCGGAATTCAAACAACTCACAAGAAGAAGATCTGAACCAAATTCGCCTTAACGGATAGGAAGTAAGATCTCCTCTTGTGCAGTTCCACTAAGATCAAGCAATCAAGCAACGTTGTCGGGGTGACATTTTGGTTGAACTGCACAAAACACTCTTAAAACAAAAGTGTTTTATGTAGTGCAACAAAAGGTCACAATGGCAACGAGGTGAAGTAGATAACCCTGTTTACACATAGGTGCAAAGGAAACAATTAGTGGTCAATAACGGTGGATGACATAGAAGCCAACAAAAAGAAGCATCTACCTTATATAAATGGGAAAGAAAGCAAGACAGTAGCATTTCTCAAACAGTGGCATTGATTAATATTAACATAGGGATTATATTAACAATAAAATTCATTAAACATGTAATTTGCTTTTAACTGTGGCATTGCATCAATTTTCCAGTGGCATTATTAGAGGGTGTTTGTTTACAGGGACATTTTGGTGTAGGGACTAAAAACTCCATGTCAGTCCCATCTAAACCAAACAGGAGGGACTTTTAGGGACTAAAAGTGGGCATTTGGGACTAAAGAAAGAAGACCCCGAGGGAGTCTTTTTGGGACTTTTTCCAACAATTGCCCCTGCCACACATCACACCTTGTCTCTATTAGTTCATTACTAGGGGTAACATGGTCTTTTAGAATGTCATTTAATAACCTCTAGTCCATGTTTAGTCCCTAGAACCAAGCAGGTAGGGACTAGGTAGTTTTTAACCAAACAGGGCCTTAGATTAACAACAGCTAATGAGTTGCACGGGATAGTGGACGCACTAGCACCATGTGCATCTACCGATGTACTGTGGTCATGCACAGTCTGTTGCAACAAAGAACAAACAACCAAGGAGCATATTTGTGTTGGTCCTAGTTTTGTTATCTTTAGACACCTTTCCCTATGTGAGCGCAACAAATCTAGTCCTGCTCAAACTCTACAGCCTTGTCCCTTCCTTTCCTTTTTGAACTAGTACTTTCGCCCCTTCCTTTCCTCTTTGAACCACGTCCTAGATTTATGCGATACAACTTTCCCCACTACTTCCCCCATTCCTTTCCTCTTTGAACCATGTCCTAGATTCATGCTATACAACTTCCCCCCTTCATTTCCTCTTTGAACCACGTCTTAGATTCATGCTATATACAACTTTTCCCACTACTTTCCCCCACTCCTTTCCTCTTTGAACCACGTCCTAGATTCATGGTATACATGCAGCTAGAGCAATGCATGTGGAGTAAGTAAATTATACCTTAAGGTTCTTGGGGCGTGGTTCGGTGGGCGATGGGATGACGGCGAAGAAGAAGGGGTCGGAGGCCCTCCCGCGCCACCGCTGGGTGGAAAGTGAACAGCTATGCCGGTAGTCCCTCGCTGACGGCGACATCGTTAAGCCTCCTTCCCTTCCCGGCGGACGGATCCCGCCGGCTCTTTGAGCAGAAGTGAGGGGAGAGAGAGGCCAACGAAGTCTTGTTTAGATCTGGAGAGGGCGAGAGAGTGTGAAGAGAGCAACTACTCCCTCCGTTCCAAATTACTCGTCGAAGAAATGGATGTATCTAGAACTAAAATACATCTAGATACATCCATACCTGCGACAAGTAATTCGAGACGGAGGGAGAGTGCGAGAGAGTGTGAAGAGAGCAACTACAAGCGCTGAGGCTCCAGGGTGTATATATATACTGGAGAGAGAGAGAGTGGGAAGCGTGAAAACCCTAGAAAACATTTTGACCAGTCAAAGAATCCTCCTAGCACAAATTATGCTCAAGTGTAGTTATCGAACCCGAGACCTCATGTTAGAAGGTTCAATGGGACCAAGGTGTGTGCGTGTGTGTGTGTGTGTGTGTGTGTTTAACAGCATGTGTGTGTTAGAGAGAGCGACAGATCGACCTACTCCTACCGAGAGATGTTGTGTAGTGTACGATTTTAGCCGCGAGAGTCGGTGCATCCTCTCATTTCCAGGCGTGTCCGGTAGGGACATGCGGACAGCTGCCACGCCCGCTCCTGACCAGCCTGGCCCACCCAAAGCCCCTCCATCGCCCACGCGCACTTCACGCCCAAAACGGTCAGCGCCGCTCCAAAGAATCGGTGCCGCATTCATGCCCGGGCAGAGCGGACGCGACCTCTCACTGGCGCAAGAGTGATGGTTACTGCTGGGTCTATGTGATTTGACTGCTCATTGGTCTTTATTACTGATGTGGTAGGACTGCTGGATGTCCCACGCTTTCGGCGAAAGGAGGTACTACTACTAGATTACAATTTTCTCCATTCTTACAGCGGAGGCGTGCAAGAGCAGTGAAAACACGCATGCTCAGTGATTACATGGCCCACCTCACACTATCACCGTGCGACACCTAACTCTTTATATAGTACTCCCTCTATTCCTAAATATTACTAGATGAGTCCCCGCGCGTTGCCGCGGAACAGCGGTATATCTCTCTGCGCAAAATTATCGATTTCATAGAACTAAAAAAAACTCTATAACCGCATGACAAATGTGGTAGCCAAACTAAATAAACTCCCATCATCATTTAGATCATCCCACGTAAGGAAAAAAGATCAGCCAACTCCTACTGCATAATGGGATTATATTTTTCTTTTTGACATGTTAATGGGACTATAAATCTCACTTACATGCATGCTACCGGTGCATGCTTGCATGCAGACATGTTGATGTGATTTAAAACCCACTCACATGCATGTGCCACGGTATTTCTGCATGCTTGCATGTGGCTTAGTGCGGAGCCTCTCAACGTCTAGATCAGACGGCTATTATGGACTGATTTACTTCATCTAACGGCTACATCAATTTTGATGATGTGGCTCAAGGAGAGGATAGAGAATTCCTAGTAGTGGGGGCTAGCTATTACTAGTAGATAAGTCTTTGTAGAGATTCCACTACGTACGGAACAAAATGAATGAATCTACACTTAAAATGCATCTATATACATCTGCATGTGGTTCATGGTGAAATGTCTACAAAGACTTATATTTAGGAACGGGGGAGACGGCGTACTAAGCAAGCTTCTCCTCGTTCTGCGAGTTGACGGGACACATCAAAAGTACTCCAGTGTATAGAGCCTTGCCTCTAAGGTAGGCCCCACATGGTTTGCCTCTTTTTTTAACATAACACGTCAAGTCGTAATTTGTTTGTTCACCCGTGGTAGACGATCCTCCCTCCACCAAGTGGACAACCAGTACACGTGCCAAATTACCACGTGGGCTGCCTTTTTCGTACAGAAAATGAGCTCCACAGTGTACCCGCGCGGGTGTGGTTGGGAAGGAGACGGGAGTACGTGCGCCGTGCATGCACCTCTTCTCTTCGTGCACGTCCCCCACCTACGTGGGTGTGTGTGAGAGATACAAACCGCGTTCGTGAGTGTTTTTAGTTTTGGGGTGGGGGTGGGGTGGGGGTTGATTTCGTGAATTATTTGTGGGAATATGTGTCGATGACATCTCAAACAAAATTTTGCATGCAATGTGTGTGAAATGGAGGCCTATCCATATCATACATAGAGGGTCGGACAATCCACGAGAAGAGAGGGAGGGGTCATAGCTATCGATAGAGTCGAAGAGAGGATCAAGTGGGTGGGTGCGAGATCGATGAAGAGAGCCATCGAAATTGTGTGTGTGTGTAAGTCAAAGATATAGGGCAACTGGCCTAACGGAACGTTAGAGGGCACATGTCAAGTTTGTGTGTGGCAGGGAGACATGACTAGAGCGCTCGATGTATCGGTGTGTGTGGGGGGAGGGGGTGGGGGGAGGGGTAGGCAGAGGCCTAACTATAGAGGTAGAACGACTCGTATATGTGTTGAGAAGGAGAGACCCAGCTATGTCTTGAGGGAGATCGGTCGACATCCATACATAACTGAAGGACAGGAAATATGATGGGACAGAGAGAGAGAGGAGAGAGAGAGGGAGGGAGAGGGAGGGAGAGGGGTAGAGTGCTGGATGGGTGATGGAGTTGCTTCTCGAAGATGGTGGGAGAGGCCTACTAGACAAACTGAGGGTGGAACTGCAATGTTATCAATAAGAGTGGGGATGTGTTTCTGTGTGTGCCTGTGCGTGATAGATCTGTCGGGTCGCATCCATGGATGATGAAGGGGAACCATGTGTTTGGTAAGCAAACCTAACTAGATCGGTAGATCAATTGTTGTTTGTCGGAGGAAGGGAGAGACACAACTAATGAGGTAGATCGATTGACGTGTGGGTAAAAACGAGTTATAAGGACCTAGCTAGCTATATGTATAGCGAGAGATCGGTCAGTGTACGTCCATTTGTTAGAGGCAGATAAGGCCCAGCGAGACGGATAGACAGAGAGAATGGAGCTAGGAGGTGGTGCGAGAGGCCCAACTACTAGCTAGATACGGGGAGGAGTGTGCGGTTGTGAGATCAATGAAAAGAGGGGCGAGAGTTTACACGTGTGTCTGACCGTATGAGAGACACGAGGCAAGGACACATAAAGGAGGAGATTGAAAGTGTGTGTGTATGTTGTCGGCAGGCATCGCTGGAGAGGTTTATCGATCGGTGTGTGTCGGAAAGGAGTTGTGGAGACTCTGGGAGAACTAAGGATGGCAATTTTACCCATGGACATGGATATCCATGGATATCCGACCCGAATGGACATGGTCTTGATATGCTTTTGTGTCCATGGACACCGCCCAAACCCGACCCGATTGCTCGTGGGTAGGGCATGGATATAATCTTGTACCCGTGGATATATCTAAACCCGACCCAATAGTGTGACTTAATGGGCCAAAATCTGCTATCCCTACTCCACAGTCACATGTACTACTATAATTTTACACTTTGTTATCTAAAACATGTAAAAGAAATTGCACAACCTTCGTCGTAACTTTTATTAGTTGACATTCAATCCCCTCTGTAACATACTCCAATGCCCCTTCCCTTATTGTTATCTCCTTGTTAAATGACTCGTCATTCACAACTATTAGAAAAATACTAAATGATCCTAGCTTGTTAGTGGATGTTGATTTACCATAAGTTGATGTTTAGCATAAGTGAGGCCTAGCCTGCCACAAGGTGAACAATGGAGGAGCTTATGTTAACACTGTGTTATGTGTAATTTATATGTCTTGAGAGTACCCAATGGATATCCAGTGGGTATGGGTATCCATCGGGTTTGGACATGGAGACAATTTATCACCCATGGATTTTTTAGTGGATGAACAAAGACTGTCTTCATGGATATGGATTTATATTGTTCAACCCGATCCAAACCCGACCCATTGCCATCCTTAGGGAGAACGACCTAAAGAAAAAAAATGAATGTGCCCGGTGTATAGAATGCCGAGGGAGGGGGAGGGCGAGGAGGGCGTGTGCATGCACGAGAGAAAGTTAGTGGTAGCTACAAAGGTTATAGGATTGTGTGTGTGTAAGAGACTAACAAAGATCATAATTTGATATGAAAGCGGATTCATATATTTGAATAGGAGATCATAGTGTTTTAAACATTGCATGCATGAATATAGCGGTGATACACGTGTTGTGCACATGTTATACCATAATGTGATAATGCATGGCGTTTGCAACTCACAACTAAATGTCGAACAATCTAAACCATACTATACATCAAACAATCTCACATTTTATTTGAATTTGTGATAATGTGTGGCGTTTGCAGCTTACAACTAAATATCGAACAATCTAAACAATACTATATATCGAACATTCTCACATTTTATTTGAATTTGTGGTAATGTGTGGTGTTTGCAACTCACATCTAAATACTTGTAGGCATAGGGGGCGGGGCACCATACATAATGTGATAAACACATTATACATATGAGACATGGTTTAGATTATGAAGGTCTAGCTAGAGCTAGAAATGTAATGTGACTTGAAATCAAAATAAAGTGGATTCAAAAAATCTAGTTCGAGTTCATATAGTACACATAGTTCATATGTAACTCGAGACTAATCATGTGGTGTGCTGTGAAGATAATACACAAACGATGGTTTAACTTGATAATAATGATGATTGTAGATCTTATTAAAACAGAGAAACGAATTAAAATGCTTTGACTTCACCACAATCATTACTGTAGATCTTATTCAAATAGAGAAACGAATTCAAATTTAGTTCATATTGAAGCGGTAGTATATACGTTTGGAATGCACTAAAACGTTCATTTGAGTAGTAGGTTGCATGCATTATACACGTAGCGAAATATTTTAATTGAACATAACATGAATTCAAAGTTTTGAATGACATTTGTAGTGCGCATTGATTTGGTACAGTACACGTTAGGCTTGTCCGCAAATTTCAACCCACGCCTTGTTAGCCCGAAATATTTAAGATATATCTTTGTCTCGTTGTGCTCCGACAACTCCCTCCATCTCAACCCGCGCCTTGCTATTCCAAAATTACAATGCGCGCGAAAACTCCCACCTCCTGTGAAATCCCGACACGCGAAATGCCCGTGGTACCCCTGAACCGAAAGAACCACCTCAAATCGGTGGGGGTACTTTCGTAACTTACCCCACATTTCGGACAAGCGCGTCTCTAAGCCATGGTTCCCCACTGCCATCCCATCCGCCCACCCATTCATACACCGAGGCCGCGAAAACCCGCAATGAAACCCCACACCCTGCTCCGTCCGCCACCCAGCCGGAGCCTTTTCCCTGACGACGTCGTCCACAACACCTCGACGTCCCTCATCCATCGTACGGGATGAGGATCCGTCGTCGATATCATCATCCCGCCGGTTCAGCCACCCCGTCCTCCACCTCCAAGGAGCTGCCCCGACGTTCCCCTCGTCTTTCGCACCACCACCATTCCCACACCCCCGTCTTCACCTGCACCACCGGAAGAGCATCATCATCACCATTTCCTCGGATGAAGCTGCGGCCTAATCGGCGCCACCAAAGAGGTTGTACACTAATCGCCGCATTTTCTTCTTGATTCGATCTCATGGTGCTACCGGCGCTCGGTCCCGAGCCGACACGGCGCGGCTCCATCCATGGCGGCTCACCGGCCACTTCCTCCATGGTGTCGCTCCCTCGGCGGCGACGTCCACATCAGTAGCAGCTGCTGCTTTAGCTCTCGCTCGCGCTGCTGCTCTGCTCTTGCTCTCGGTCCCCTGCCTGGTCTGCTCTTGCTATTGCTCTTGTTTGCACTGCTGCTCTTGCTCTTGCTTGCGATACTGCTCCGATTTAGCTACACTTCTGTCAACTGAATCGACTTTTGGGTCAGTCGATTTTCAGGGGGTGGGGGGAGGGGGGCTCGCCGGGGTGAAGGAAGAACCAGCCGCAGCAGGGAGGGGGGCTCACCGGAGAGGTACCCCACTATCTATCTTACGGTTCATGATGGAGGCGGTGGTCGCCGACGGTGGCGGGGCGTTGGCGTGGGGATCGCCGGAGAAAAAGCTCGGCACGGGGGGGGGGGGGGCTAGAGGGATGGCCGGGGCGGCGGCGGACCGGTGGTGGGGAGTGTTTTCGGGGCGGGCGGGGCGGCGCAGCGCTGGCCGCGGGCAGTGGGGGGCTGCTGTTTGACCGGTGGTGGCTGGCGGCTCAGGGGGGTGGAGGTTGAAAATGAACTGCAGGCCCTTGATTTCGTATCCAATGGCTGCAAAGTCGACTGACCAGAGATGAAAAAGTTAGTCGACCGACGTGTAGCCTCACCTTCCTAGTGCGTTCAGTTTCACCAGCAAAATTCAGTTTCGATATCAAAATTTAGTTTCGACAGTTAAGTTCAGTTTCGACAGTTAAGTTCAGTTTGGACAGTTAAGTTCAGAGATGAGCGGCTAATGTATTTTACATCTAGCACTTTGTGGTTATGTATTTTACATCATGTATTGGAGATGCTATTAGAATTCCACTCAGGTTAACGTTGTTCGTTGTCTCTCTTGTCCTGCTTTAGCCTCGGCGTCGTACAACTCACTGGAGCTGCTCCAATGACGAAACCCTCCATCACAACGGAGCAGTACCTCGGGCTCCATCTCCAAACGCCTAAGATCTTCTTCCCCTCCTTCGACAGCAAAGTCAGCCGGAGCATCCTCACCGGCCAACCCAATCACGCTGAGATCGACATGGCTTCGCCAAAGAGGTTGTACACTTGTTGCATCTCTTTTTTACTCTACATGTTATATATATTGTCCACTGAGCACACGGATTTGTTCCTTTAGTGTCTCCTTGAAAGAAAAAACATAGGAATTTTAATTTTCACTTGTCCTCCTTTTCAAACTCCTATTCATGAAGCACAAGACTAAGAGATGGTAGCATAATAGCATTATATCCGTACATTTTCTTGTGGTTTGACTTAATCTCACCATGCTTCTTTGCATCCCGTGATCTTCCAATTGTTGTGAATCAAACACACAGATTGGCAGAAATCCTGTGTTTTTAAATTATCTGTTTTGCACATGCATTCCTATCCTATTCCTGTCTATTTCCTATCCATGCATTGTTGGAATCCTCCAATTCAAACGAGCCCTTACAGAATTACTTCTCTTACAGATAGTTGTCAAAGAAAACCTTGCGTGGTTTGTCTCGCTCCTGCTGCGTCGTCATCCACCCTAGCTCAGCTGCTCCAACGACAGAAGGGTCCAGCACAGCAGGGATCCGGCCTCCAGACTGTCTTTCACCGCCTCGAATCTTCTTCCCTGCCGCTGGCAGCCATGAAAACTGCATTACCATCATCAACCGAGCAGATGACCTCGAGGACTACACGGGTCCGCAAGAGAGGTCGCACTCTTTCGTGTCTGCTTACGTTATGCATCGCTTAATATTACATGCTACTTTATCGTCCTGTTCACTGATTAGACTCTGAGTCAGCTCCAAACTAATGGTAAAACTTGAGTTTTTAAATGGTTGTGGGGTACATATCGGGGCCACTATCAATAGTATCTATCTACTATCTGGTTAATCTCTGGTGTCTACTATGAGTTTCGTGTTGGGTGGGAAACAAACAGTAAAGAAGCCATTATCTGTATTTTTTAACTGAAGCCATTATCTGCCTGCTATTATTGGTTTTGGGTCTATCCACAGGTTGCTACCACCACTCTGGATTTCTGCATGCACTCCTTACATAATCTCACTATGTTTTATTCCTATGCATGACAGTTATTGTAAACAATGGAACTAAACATGTAGAGCAAAAGAGACGAGCCTTGCGTGGCAATAAAATTTCATGCAGACGTCGCTCAATGGTAGGCGCAAAGGCAGCCCCCCTCCACGCATTTTGGATTGTAATCGAGAGGAAGATATCTGTTCTGACGGGGATTCATAAGGAGAAGACAACTCCTATTTACCCCCTGAGGTCTTCGCCCTAACTTGGCATGCTGATGTTGGTTATATCATGCATATGGTGTCTTGCATTGCTTACTTTATACATCAAATATGTCATCTGCTTAGTTTAGACATCCTTTGTGCGAATGCCATATGTTTAGTTTATTCATCGTTTATGTGAATTATGCAACGCCATCTTGTTTAGCTAGGCATCATATATGTGAATTTTGCAATGCCATCCTGCTTAGCCAGTCATCTTATATATAAATTATATCAGGCCATCCTTTTTTCGTTACATATTACATTTGTCAAAAATGTTAGTACATTCAACTGCTCTTCGTGTGCATCAGCCATTTGACACGATGATGGCAAATTCTAGAGTGAAAACAAGGTCTTTCGAGCAGACTATGCTATCTGACGAAGCACATATCTCGCTGGTTATGGATAGCTCCTTAGAGGAGGATTCAGAGACAGATGACCAGTCCTATTCCCCCCCGAGGTGTATGCTCTAACTTGGCAGGGTTATGTTGCTCATATCGTGCGTATGGTGTCTCACATTGCTATGTCATTTGATTAGTTTAGACATGCTTTGTGTGAATGCCACCTTTTCAGTGTCTGATTACCATATATGTGAATTATGCATTGCCATCTTGTTGCAAGACATTATATATGTGAATTATACAATGCTATCTTGTTGCAAAGGCATTATATATGTGAATTATGCAATGCCATGCTGTTTAGCCAATCGTCATGTATGTGAATTATATAATGCTATCATTTTTTTTATTACGTGTTCCATTTGTCAACAACGTTTGTATATTCAACTACTCTTCCCGTGCATCAGCCTTTTGAAGCGGCGACGGAAGTATCTGGAGTGAAAACAAGGTATTCAGAGCAGACAATGCTACCTGCCGAAGCAGACATCTTGCTGGTTACAGAGAGCTCCCCAAAGGAGGATTCAGAGACTGATGACCAGTCCTATTTCCCCCCTGAGGTCTATGCTCAAACTTGGCAGGGTTATATTACCCATGTCATGCATGTTGTCTTGCATTGCTTAGTTTTTACATCATATATGGATTGCCATCTGCTTACTTGCTTACTATATAAATCATATATTTGAATTATATCATGCCATCATGTTTACATAGTACATACACATCATCTATCTGAATTATGGCATGGCAAGCCATTTAATAAAGACATCATATAGTTATATCATCTCATCCTGTTTAGTGTTTACAGTCATCATATTTTGAATTATGGCATTCTATCCATGAATGTATGTGATTATGGCATGCCAACCTATTTAATAAACACATTATATAGTTATGTCATGTCATCCTGTTTACATAGTCTCATATTTTGAACTATGTCTTTCCATCTTTTTTAGTTAGCCATCATAATGTGAAATTGTGTCATGCTATCCTGTTTAGTTAGCCATCATATATGTGAAATTGTGTCATGCTATCATGTTTGGTTAGACAACATAAATATGAATTATTTCATGCCTTCTTTTATTCCCCACTATCCATTGCACCTGTCTATCATACAATGTCTATACTTTCAATTACTTTTCTTGTTTATCAGCCATTTGAATTGGAGAGCGTGATGGCAGTATCTAAGGGAGTAACAACATGATCTTCAAAAAAGATAGTGCTACCAGTTGATGCAGATAGAACCACGGTTGTACTTGCCCAAGGACCAGATCCACCACACATTGTACCCCTACCCAGTTGGACAGAGAACCAGCTACACCCCTTCTAACCCCAACCCCGGCAGATAGTAACCCAGTTCCAGTTGACACAGCACCGTCTCCACCACAGAGCACCCAAACACGAGCAGTTAGTAAGGGAACTGCAGTGCCCAAAGCATGAGGACCACCACTCCGAATCTCAACTCAACGCTTAAAGGAGAAGAAGATTTGTTCTCAGGTCAGCTTCTGTAGCTATGGTTCATACTCCTTTGCTCTTGCATTACTGTATTTACTCATACCAACTATTTTCAAATTTGAAGGATGGAATTGAAACTCCAATGGCGCAACAGGTATGTTTTAAACCTGTTTCTTTAACTGGTTTGCTGTTGTAACCTGCTCTATGTTGATTTCAGTTTCAATTGAATAAACAGTTATGTTCTCATGTTATGCACATTACAAGTGTTGTTACTGCTCTATAGTTACCCACACTTATATTCTATCTATTCTGCTTTGTCTTGAACAAATATTATTTGAACTGTGTCTCTATCTTGATTTGGCAACAAAAACTAGAATGATATAGACCATAAAGTGACCATGGTACATAGATATATGTTTGTTTCATGCTGTTATCCTATCCACTTTACTACTGAACTCATTTACCAAAATGAGTTTCATATACAACATGGTAAACATGTGATGTGTCTGCTTGTTTCTCTTTTAGAATGCGGACAAAATATTGGAGAATAGTACCACGTTATCCAATGGTAAAGGAAGTAATGCAGATAAGGTTCAAGATAGTGAGACATCCCTGTTGGTCTCCAAGAAAGCTGATAAAAACTATCTTGATGACAGTGAGGGAACCCAAAAGTCCTGTCTTGATGTAGTGTTCGAGTTACTAGCCACTACTGCTGGCACAAGGTCTTGGAACTCGCTGCCTGAATCAGTTCGTCTTCTTGAGTCTCAACTTCAAGTTGAAAGACATCGATCAGATGTGCTGTGACAAGAAGCTGAAGGACTGAGGAAGTCCCTGCAGAATTCAGATGCATATTTTCTGGTGCAACAGCAAGCGCTGGAGGATTTAAGCGCCAAACAAGAGAAAGTTAATAAGCTTGCTAAGCATCTTGCCAGCAATATGGGTACCCAGGATATTGTTTCTTGAGATCTTCTGAAGTGGTTTCAGTTCTGGATTTGTTTTGCTGTGGCGTTTATTTGCGCTGGTCACCAACTTTGACAACCAGTGTATATGATGTGCTGCTTTGTTCCCTATATTTGCACTGGCGGCGAACTTTGATGCCCAGTGGATGTAATATGTGTAATAGCTGTGATAGCCTAGCGTTAGTTGCTTGCTTATTTATTTCCTTGTTGTCTTGTTTATTTGTTTGCTTGTAGTCATTGCAGTTATTTTTCCGCGGTTAGCTAGTGGCTGCAATAACCTATTTTTTTAAAACTAGGCCATAATAACCATGGGCTAATATTTACTGTAGTGAAACTGGGCCTCCTACTGGCCGTAGAAACAGTGGGCCGTCTACGGGCCGTAGAAACAATGGGCCTTCTGCGGGCCGTATCATCAATGGGCCTTATACGGGCCGTATGATCGATTGGCCAAACATGGGCCAAACGGACCGCATTATGGCCGTAAACAGGCTAGAGTTGGAATCGTCCGTTCATGGGCCGACCATAACGGGCCATCGTTAATAGGCCGTATTTGATGACGCTATGAAAACGGCCCAACGTATTAACGGACCACAAATGGGCCGACTGTAACCATGGGCTGAATTTGGCCCACAAGCAGAAAATGACAGTAACGGGCCGTAAGTAAACAAATGCTGGAAATGAGCCCAAGAATAAATGGGCTCTGAGAAGGCCGAAAGATAACATGGGCTGGAAATGGCCCAACGGAATAACGGGCCGTTAATGGGTATAAAGTGATACACTGTTCATTACGGGCCAGTTTCACCACGGGCCGTTAATGGGTGTAAAGTGATACACTATTCATTACGGGCCAGTTTCACCACGGGCCGTTAATAGGCCAAGAGTTACATAGGGCCTCATATGGACCGAAAGACGTCATGGGCCATACATGGGCCAGAAATGAAAACAGGCTGGAATCATATTGGGTGGCCAAGATGACGCTAACAGGCTTTGGGTTAGCGGGCTGTAAATGGGCTATATGCGAACAGGTCGTTAACAGGATTTACATGGGCCGGCCCGCCACCTTTTGACCAAGTCAAACGGGTCGGCCTTTTCACAGGAATGGGCCTCTGTTGGGCCGTGCCACATGTCGACGTATCATAGGCGCCTTCTGTCCAATGAGTGGATGACATTGATATGTCCATTTTGCATCATGGTTTTATATCGATATTTATTGCATTATGGGTTGTTATTTCACATTATGTCACAATACTTATGGCTATTCTCTCTTATTTTACAAGGTTTACATAAGGAGGGAGAATGCCGGCAGCTGGAATTCTGGGCTGGAAAAGGAGCAAATATTAGAGACCTATTCTGCACAACTCCAAAAGTCCTGAAACTCCACGGAACACCTTATAATAAATAATGAAAAATCCTCGCCAAAGATGAAGACTAGGGGCCCACACCCTTCTCACGAGGGTGGGGGGCGCGCCCCCCTGCCTCGTGGGCCCCCTAGTGGCTCTCCGATGACCATCTTCTCCTATATGAAGTCTTTCGTCGAGAAAAAAATAAGAAGCAACCTTTCGGGACGAAACTCCGCTGCCACGAGGCGGAACCTTGGCGGATCCAATCTAGAGCTCTGGTAGAGCTGTTCTGCCGGGGAAACTTCCCTCCAGGAGGGGGAAATCATCGCCATCGTCATCACCAACTCTCCTCTCATCGGGAGAGGGCAATCTCCATCAACATCTTCATCAGCACCATCTCATCTCAAAACCCTAGTTCATCTCTTGTATCCGATTCTTGTCTTCAAGTCCGGGATTGGTGCTAGTAGGTTGCTAGTAGTGTTAATTACTCCTTGTAGTTGATGCTAGTTGGTTTAATTGGTGGAAGATCATATGTTCAGATCCTTTATGCATATTAATACCCCTCTGATTATGAACATGTTTATGCTTTGTGAGTAGTTACGTTTGTTCCTGAGGACAAGGGAGAAGTCTTGCTATTAGTAGTCATGTGAATTTGGTATTCGTTCGATATTTTGATGAGATGTATGTTGTCTAGCCTCTAGTGGTGTTATGTGAACGTCAACTACATAACACTTCACCATTATTTGGGCCTAGAGGAAGGCATTGGGAAGTAATAAGTAGATGATGGGTTGCTAGAGTGACAGAAGCTTAAACACTAGTTTATGTGTTGCTTTGTAAGGGGCTGATTTGGATCCATATGTTTCATGCTATGGTTAGGTTTACCTTAATACTTTTGTTGTAGTTGCGGATGCTTGCAATAGAGGTTAATCATAAGTGGGATGCTTGTTCAAGTAAGAACAGCACCCAAGCACCGGTCCACCCACATATCAAATTATCAAAGTACCGAACGCGAATCATATGAACATGATGAAAACTAGCTTGACGATATTCCCATGTGTCCTCGGTAGCGCTTTACATCATATAAGAGTTTGTCCAGGCTTGTCCTTTGCTACAAAAAGGATTGGGCCACCTTGCTGCACTTTATTTACTTTTGTTACTTGTTGCTTGTTACAAATTATCTCATTACAAAACTATCTGTTACCACTTATTTCAGTACTTGCAGAGAATACCTTGCTGAAAACCGTTTATCATTTCCTTCTGCTCCTCATTGGGTTCGACACTCTTACTTATCGAAAGGACTACGATAGATCCCCTATACTTGTGGGTCATCAAGACTCTTTTCTGGCGCCGTTGCCGGGGAGTGAAGCACCTTTGGTAGGTGGAATTTGGTAAGGAAAAATTTATATAGTGTGCTGAAATTAACTGTCACTTGTTACTATGGAAAGTAATCCTTTGAGGGGCTTGTTCGGGGTATCTTCAACCCGACCAGTAGAGCAAAGAGTTGCTCCTCAACCCACTGAACCTATTGAAAATGAAATTCCTTATGAGTATCCTTCGAGTATAATAGAAAAACCGCTAGCTAATCCTTTTACAGGAGATGGAACAAAGCATCCTGATGAACATCTAATATATGTGGATAAAGTTTATGGATTATTTAAGCTTGCAGGTATTTCCGATGATGTTGCTACGAAGAAGGTCTTCCCTTTATCTTTGAAGGGAGACGCATTGACATGGTATAGGCTATGTGATGATATGGGATTATGGAACTATAGAAGATTGAAATTGGAATTTCATCAAAAGCATTACCCTATGCAGCTTGTTCATCGTGATTGCAATTATATATATAATTTTTGGCCTCACGAAGGAGAAAGCATCGCTCAAGCTTGGGGAGGCTTAAATCAATGTTATATTCATGCCCCAATCATGAGCTTCCCAGAGAAACAATTATTCAAAAAAATTATGCTTGGCTTTCTGATAACAATCGCACCATGCTTGATACTTCTTCTGCTGGCTCTTTTATGATGAATACTATTGAATTCAAATGGGATCTATTGGATAGAATTAAACGCAACTCTGAAGATTGGGACCTCGACAATGGTAACGAGCCAGGTATGACACCTAAGTTTGATTGTGTTAAATCTTTTATGGATACCGATATTTTTCGTAAGTTTAGCACTAAATATGGACTTGATTCTGAGATAGTAGCTTCTTTCTGTGAATCTTTTGCTACTTATGTTGATCTCCCTAAGGATAAGTGGTTTAAATATCATCCTCTCATAGAAGTAAAAGTAGCTGCCAAGGTTGTCAGAATCGCGATTCTGTTATACGATTCTATGACTTTACGATCCAAGCTAACTCCTCTGATTCTACGATTATAGTTCATAGAATCTACGTTTTTACGATCCTGATAGTGAAGATTCTACGATTTGCGATCCTACCATCAGAGCTCCGATCCGATTCAAAATCGCGATTCTGACAACCTTGGTAGCTGCACCTATTAAAGATGAAGAAAAGGCTGTCACTTATAATGATCCTATTGTTCCTACTTCTTATGTTGAGCAACCACCTTTCCCTATTAGGATAAAGGATCATGCTAAAGCTTCAATTGTAGTTCATAAAAGCAATATCAAAACATATACACCTCCTGAGCAAGTTAAAGTTGAACCTAATATTGCTATTATTAAAGATCTCTTGTCTGATAATATAGATGGGCATGTTATTTATTTCTGTGATGAAACTGCTAGAATTGCTAAACCCCGTGATACAGATAAACCTAGACCTGTGATAGGCATGCCAGTTATTTCTGTTAAAATAGGAGATCATTGTTATCATGGCTTATGTGATATGGGTGCTAGTGCTAGCGCAATACCTATTGATTTATACAACGAAATTATGCATGATATTGCACCTATTGAGTTAGAAGATATTGATGTCACAATTAAAATTGCTAATAGAGATACTATTTCACCAATGGGAATTGTTAGAGATGTTGAAGTCTTGTGTGGGAAAACTAAATATCCTGCTGATTTTCTTGTTCTTGGTTCCCCACAAGATAGCTTTTGTCCCATTATATTTGGTAGACCCTTCTTGAATACTGTTAATGCTAGGATAGACTATGAAAAGAATGTAGTTACTATTGGCTTGGATGATATGACTCATGAGTTTAATTTCTCTAAATTTAGTAAACAACACCATGAAGAAGAATTTCCTAGTAAGGATGAAATTATTGGTCTTGCTTCTATTGTCGTACCTCCTAATGATCCTTTAGAACAATATTTGCTAGACCATGAGAATGATATGTTTATGAATGAAAGAAGGGAAATAGATGAAGTATTCTTTAAACAAGAACCTATGCTAAAACACAATTTGCCTGTTGAAATCCTAGGGGATCCTCCTCCACCTAAGGGTGATCCCATGTTTGAGCTTAAACCGTTGCTTGATAATCTTAAATATGCTTATCTTGATGAAAAGAAGATATATCCTGTTATTATTAGTGCTAACCTTTCAGAGCATGAAGAAGAAAGATTATTGAAAACTCTGAAGAAGCACCGTGCTGCTATTGGATATACTCTTGATGATCTTAAGGGCATTAGTCCCACTCTATGTCAACATAAAATAAATTTGGAAGCAGATGCCAAACCAGTTCGTGATCCTCAACGACGTCTGAATCCTAAAATGAAAGAAGTGGTAAGAAAAGAAATACTAAAGCTTCTGGAGGCAGGTATAATTTATCCCATTGCTGATAGTCACTGGGTAAGTCCTGTTCATTGTGTCCCTAAGAAGGGAGGTATTACTGTTGTTCCTAATGATAAAGATGAATTGATTCCACAAAGAATTATTACCAGTTATAGGATGGTAATTGATTTCCGCAAATTAAATAAGGCTACTAAGGAAGATCATTACCCCTTACCTTTTATCGATCAAATGCTAGAAATATTATGCAAACATACACATTACTGCTTTCTAGATGGTTATTCTAGTTTCTCTCATATACCTGTGTTGGCTAAAGATCAATCAAAGACTACTTTTACATGCCCTTTTGGTACTTTTGCTTATTGACATATGCCTTTTGGTTTATGTAATGCACCTGCTACTTTTCAAAGATGCATGATGACTTTTCATGGACGACTTTTCCGTCTATGGATCTTCTTTTGATGATTGCTTGAGCAATCTTGATCGAGTTTTATAGAGATGTGAAGAAACTAATCTTGTCTTGAATTGGGAAAAGTGCCACTTTATGGTTAATGAAGGTATTGTTTTGGGGCATAAAGTTTCTAAAAGAGGTATTGAAGTTGATAAAGCCAAGGTTGATGCTATTGAAAAGATGCCATGTCCCAAGGACATCAAAGGTATAAGAAGTTTCCTTGGTCACGCCGGATTTTATAGGAGGTTCATCAAGGACTTCTCAAAAATTTCTCGGCCTCTGACTAATTTATTACAAAAAGATATACCATTTGTCTTTGATGATGATTGTATAGAAGCATTTGAAATACTAAAGAAAGCATTAGTCTCTGCACCTATTGTTTAGCCACCTGATTGGAATTTACCCTTTGAAATTATGTGTGATGCTAGTGATTATGTTGTAGGTGTTGTTCTAGGGCAAAGAGTTGATAAGAAATTAAATTTATCCATTATGCTAGTAAGACTCTAGACAATGCTCAAAGAAATTATGCTACTACTGAAAAAGAACTTGTAGTAGTTGTATTTGCTTGTGATAAGTTCAGACCTTATATTGTTGATTCTAAAGTAACTATCCACACTGATCATGCTGCTATTAAATATCTTATGGAAAAGAAAGATGCTAAACCTAGACTTATTAGATGGGTTCTCTTGCTACAAGAATTTGATTTGCATATTGTTGATAGAAAAGGAGCTGAAAACCCCGTTGTAGACAACTTATCTAGGTTAGAGAATGTTCTTGATGACCCACTACCTATTGATGATTGCTTTCCTGATGAACAATTAAATGTCATAAGTACTTCTTGTAGTACCCCTTGGTATGCTGATTATGCTAATTACATAGTTGCTAAATTTATACCACCTAGCTTCACATACCAACAAAAGAAAAAATTCTTCTATGATTTGAGATATTACTTTTGGGATGACCCACATCTTTATAAAGAAGGAGTAGATGGTGTCATTAGATGTTGTGTACCTAAGCATGAATAGGAACAGATCCTACGCAAGTCCCAAGAGGACACCACGCGGGAGATAGAACTGCACATAAGGTATTGCAATCCGGTTTTTATTGGCCTACTCTCTTCAAGGATGCCCGTAATTTTGTCCTATCTTGTGATGAATGTCAAAGAATTGGTAATATTAGTAGACGTGAAGAAATGCCTATGAATTATTCACTTGTTATTGAACCGTTTGATGTTTGGGGCTTTGATTATATGGGACCTTTTCCTGCCTGTAATGGATATACACATATTTTAGTTGCTGTTGATTACGTTACTAAGTGGCTAGAAGCTATTCCAACTAGTAGTGCTGATCATAAGACTTCTATTAAAATGCTTAAAGAAGTTATTTTTCCGAGGTTTGGAGTCCCTAGATATTTAATGACCAATGGTGGTTCACATTTTATTCATGGTGCTTTCCGTAAAATGCTTGCTAAATATGACGTCAATCATAGAATTGCATCTCCGTATCACCCACAGTCTAGTTGTCAAGTAGAATTGAGTAATAGAGAACTCAAATTAATTTTGCAAAAGACTGTCAATAGGTCTAGAAAGAATTGGTCCAAGAAACTTGATGATGCATTATGGGCCTATAGAAGTGCATATAAAAATCCTATGGGTATGTCTCCGTATAAAATGGTATATGGAAAAGCATGTCACTTACCTCTCGAACTAGAACATAAGGCATATTGGGCTATTAAAGAGCTCAACTATGATTTCAAACTTGCCGGTGAAAAGAGGTTATTTGATATTAGCTCACTTGATGAATGGAGAACCCAAGCTTATGAAAATGCCAAGTTTTTTAAAGAAAAGGTTAAAAGATGGCATGGCAAAAGGATACAAAAGCGTGAGTTTAATGTAGGTGATTATGTATTGCTATACAACTCTCGTTTAAGATTTTTTGCAGGGAAACTTCTCTCTAAATGGGAAGGCCCCTATGTTATTGAGGAGGTCTATTGTTCCGGTGCCATAAAAATCAACAACTTCGAGGGCACAAATCCGAAGGTGGTAAACAGTCAAAGAATCAAACATTATATCTCAGGTAATCCCATAAATGTTGAAACCAATATTATTGAAACTGTAACCCTGGAGGAATACATAAGGAACACTTTCCAGAACATTTCAGAGTCCGAAAAGGAATAGGTATGTGGTACGGTAAGTAAACCGACTTCAAAACAATTTTTAAGGCAATATTTCTCCGTTTTGGAATATGTAGAAAAATAGAAAATTAAGTAGTGGTACGGGAAGGACACGAGGGCCCTACGAGGGTGGAGGGCGCGCCCCCTACCTCGTGAGCTCCTCGTGTGCCTTCCGGACTCCGTTTTCTTGCATGATACGTATTTTGGTCAGTAAAAATTCATTATATAATCTCCCAGGGGTTTTGACTCCCGTATCACGCAAAAATCTCCTGTTTTTGTTTTGAGTTGTTTTCCTGACAGATCTAGATTATCATGACGCCCCAAGTGCTTCCAAGGACAAGTTCTTCGAGAAAGTCATCAACCCTTATCTCGCGGAGGTGCTGCGACACCCTCAAACCATTGAGATGTGTGATGGGTTGCTTCACATTTGCGATGCTGAGGGATCCAAGGGAATCGGAAGCATGGAGACGAGGCTCGAAGCAATGGAGCAACAAGTTTTCAAGTGACAGGGGATGGTGGAGCGTGGAATCAATGCTAGCCACATGATGCTCGCTGAGTTCACTAACAACTACAAGCCAGATGCCAAGAACACTGAGGAGGCCATCTTCAAGCTACATGAGAAGATCGAGCACCTCCAAGCCCAAATCTATGACCCGCAAAACCAAAACTATGAGTATGAATATAGATTCAAAAGAATGAGTTTGGCTGCAGATTCGAGGATTCCGGAGACTCGATCATCTTTCTATGATGGTGAACCTATGCCTTGGAAGATGCATGACAAGCCCGCATCATCAACAACACCCCCACCGTCTCCTCCAATGAAGAATAATTGAGTATCTGGGTATGGGCACTCCCCTTGGCAACCGCCAAGCTTGGGGAGGTGCCCCGGTATCGTATCACCATCACTTTTATCTTTACCGTTTTCCTTAGTTCAATCCTATTAGTAGTATCTTGATCTAGTAGAATAAAAGTTCTTAGTGTGATCTAGTTGTGAGTTTTGCTTTACTATCCTTCTATGTAATCGAGTCCGTGAGCTATATAATAAAGATTAGTGTTGAGTCAAGGGCTTGATTGTTTTGCCATGATCCTAAGTGAATAAAACAAAAACAGAAAGAAATAAAAAGAAACAAAGAGATCATATGGATCTCATGGAGAGTAATGAGATCACATAGAAAAAGTATGATGAATAAAAGTTGTTGAGAGTTAACAAGCATAGTTTTGGTCATCATTGCAATTAATAGGAAGTAATAAAGAAAGAAAGGTCTTCACATATAGATATACTATCTTGGAAATCTTTTATGATTGTGAGAACTCATTAAAATATGACATGCTAAAGAGTTGACATTGGACAAGGAAGACAACGTAATGGGTTATGTTTTCTTACATCTGAGATAAATTATATTGTCTTGGATCCTCCAACATGATGAGCTTGCCTTTCCCCCTCATGCTAGCCAAATTCTTAGCACCAAGTAGAGATACTACTTGTGCTTCCAAATACCCTTAAACCAGTTTTGCCATGAGAGTCCACCATATCTACCTATGGATTGAATAAGATCCTTCAAGTAAGTTGTCATCAGTGCAAAGCAATAAAAATTGCTCTCTAAATATGTATGATTGATTGGTGTGGGAGAAATAAAATTTATACGATCTTGTGATGTGGAAGTAATAAAAGCGACAGACTGCATAATAAAGGTTCATATCACAAGGGGCAATATAAAGTGACGTTCTTTCGCATTAAGATTTTGTGCATCCAACCATAAAAGCGCATGGCAACCTCTGCTTCCCTCTGCGAAGGGCCTATCTTTTATCATTACCTTCTACCTTATGCAAGAGTCATGGTGATTTTCACCCTTCCTTTTTACACTTTATCCTTTGGCAAGCACAGTATGTTGGAAAGATCCTGGTATATATGGCTAATTGGATGTGAGTTTTCATGAACTATTACTGTTGACATTACCTTTGAGGTAAAACGTTGGGAGGCAAGACTATAAGCCCCTATCTTTCTCTGTGTCCGATTAAAACTCCATACCCATAAGTATTGCGTGAGTGTCAGCAATTGTGAAAGATTATATGATAGTTGAGTATGTGGACTTGCTGAAAAGCTCTTATACATTGACTCTTTCCTATGTTATGATAAATTGCAATTGCTTCAATGACCGAGATTGTAGTTTGTTAGTTTTCAATGATGTTTATGATTCATACCAGATATTGTGATTGAATTATTACTCTAGCATTAGAGATCATATGACAAGAATTATATAAGTTGCTGTTCTAAGAATGATCATGATGCCCTCATGTCCGTATTTTATTTTTATCGACACCTTTATCTCTAGACATGTGGACATTTTTTTCAATTTCGGCTTTTCGCTTGAGGACAAGCGAGGTCTAAGCTTGGGGGAGTCCATTTTGCATCATGGTTTTATATCGATATTTATTGCATTATGGGCTGTTATTTCACATTATGTCACAATACTTATGGCTATTCTCTCTCATTTTACAAGGTTTACATAAGGAGGGAGAATGCCGGCAGCTGGAATTCTGGGCTGGAAAAGGAGCAAATATTAGAGACCTATTCTGCACAACTCCAAAAGTCCTGAAACTCCACGGAACACCTTATAATAAATAATGAAAAATCCTCGCCAAAGATGAAGACTAGGGGCCCACACCCTTCTCACGGGGGTGGGGGGCGCGCCCCCCTGCCTCGTGGGCCCCCTGGTGGCTCTCCGATGACCATCTTCTCCTATATGAAGTCTTTCGTCGAGAAAAAAAATAAGAAGCAACCTTTCGGGACGAAACTCCGCTGCCACGAGGCCGAACCTTGGCGGATCCAATCTAGAGCTCTGGTAGAGCTGTTCTGCCGGGGAAACTTCCCTCCCGGAGGGGGAAATCATCGCCATCGTCATCACCAACTCTCCTCTCATCGGGAGAGGGCAATCTCCATCAACATCTTCATCAGCACCATCTCATCTCAAAACCCTAGTTCATCTCTTGTATCCGATTCTTGTCTTCAAGTCCGGGATTGGTGCTAGTAGGTTGCTAGTAGTGTTAATTACTCCTTATAGTTGATGCTAGTTGGTTTAATTGGTGGAAGATCATATGTTCAGATTCTTTATGCATATTAATACCCCTCTGATTATGAACATGTTTATGCTTTGTGAGTAGTTACGTTTGTTCCCAAGGATAAGGGAGAAGTCTTGCTATTAGTAGTCATGCGAATTTGGTATTCGTTCGATATTTTGATGAGATGTATGTTGTCTAGCCTCTAGTGGTGTTATGTGAACGTCGACTACATAACACTTCACCATTATTTGGGCCTAGAGGAAGGAATTGGGAAGTAATAAGTAGATGATGGGTTGCTAGAGTGACAGAAGCTTAAACCCTAGTTTATGTGTTGCTTCGTAAGGGGCTGATTTGGATCCATATGTTTCATGCTATGGTTAGGTTTACCTTAATACTTTTGTTGTAGTTGCGGATGCTTGCAATAGAGGTTAATCATAAGTGGGATGCTTGTTCAAGTAAGAACATCACCCAAGCACCGGTCCACCCACATATCAAATTATCAAAGTACCGAACGTGAATCATATGAACGTGATGAAAACTAGGTTGACGATATTCCCATGTGTCCTCGGGAGCGCTTTTCCTTATATAAGAGTTTGTCCAGGCTTGTCCTTTGATACAAAAAGGATTGGGCCACCTTGCTGCACTTTATTTACTTTTGTTACTTGTTTCTTGTTACAAATTATCTCATTACAAAACTATCTGTTACCACTTATTTCAGTACTTACAGAGAATACCTTGCTGAAAACCGTTTATCATTTCCTTCTGCTCCTCGTTGGGTTCGACACTCTTACTTATCGAAAGGACTATGATAGATCCCCTATACTTGTGGGTCATCAGACATCTGTCCCAACGATGAGCGGACACGTGTTTCCTCCAGCCAATGATGATTTTACACGTGGAAAATCCCCATTGGTTGGGGCTGTTAATGGGTTATCGTATCCAAAACCCGACCCGATAGCTTAACGGCGTTTCGTTACGGTGGATGCCACGTGTTGGTCACCCTTGATGAAAGCACTTCTGTGACACGGGATTTATCGTCATGGAAGTGGACACTTCCGTGATGATAATTTTGGTAATGTCATGGAACACTTCTACGACAGCACAGGTATGACTATCTTGATTCTGTCATAAAATCGTCATGTACATGCATGACAGAAAATGCGACCTACTGTGACAAACATGTATCATCACGGAAGTGTATTTTTTTGTACTACGCCTGTGTTTTCCAGTAGCACCGAGCCTATAGTAGCAGATGATTGGCTCCGCAGAATTGGAAGGGAGTTAACCACTGCAGGATGTACTGATGCTGACAAGGTGCGTTTTGCCGCACATCAGTTGGATGGACCAGCAACCTCATGGTGGGAGAATTACACTGTCACCTACCCTATAGCCACGGTGACATGGGACTAGTTTCAGAAAGCTTTCCGTACAACTCATGTCTCAACTGGAGCCATGAATTTGAAGAAGTGTGAGTTTCGCAACTTACACCAGGGGAACCGTACTGTGGCTCAGTATGCAGACGAGTTTAGCAAGTTATCTCGCTATGCCGCTGATGATGTGGCCACAGATGCCGCAAAGCAGGAGAAGTTTATGGAAGGGCTGAATGATGAGATGAGTATGCAGTTGGTGGTGGCAACATTCACCAACTACCAGGAGTTGGTAGATAAGGCTCTTATGATTGAAGGGAAGCAGCAGCAGATTGAGAGCCGTAAGAGGAAGTATGGACAAGGGAGGTATAACTCAGGAGCTCAGCAGAAGCCTCGCCTAACCCCGAACTCGGGAGGACTTGTTCATAACCATGGAGGCCACACCCATAATGGAGGAAGTAACCATAATCATACTGGCCCTAGGAATGGGAATGGGAATGGAGCAAGCAATAATCAGAACCGCCCAAATCCAGCCACACCCACCAAGAGAGACCTAAGCCACGTTACTTGTTTCAAGTTCGGGAAGACTAGACACTATACCACGGAGTGCCCTGAAGGGAAGAATGGAAACGGAAATGGGAGCGCTGGGAAGAAGCCCAATCCATTCAACAAAGGACAAGTGAACCACGTTAACGTGGAGGAGGTTGAAGAGCAGCCAGATGCGATTATAGGTAAGTTTTTGGTTAAGTCATTTACCACTCTTGTTCTTTTTGATACTGGTGCATCGCATTCATACATATCAAGGGAATTCATGGATAAGTTTAAACTACCGACCCAAACCCTTAGGACCCCTCTATTAGTAAGCTCACCTGGAGCAGAGTATATGGCTAGTCGATGGTGTGACTAGATACCCTTAACCATTGGCAACCATGTTTTTCCGTCCGACCTAATTATCTTGGAGTCACAAGGATTGGATGTGATATTAGGAATGGACTGGATGTCAAAGTACGGAGGAAACATTGACTGTGTTAGTAAGTCAATTTGTCTCACCACCCCGGAGGAAAAAAGGATCAAGTATGTATCCAGGCATGCGCCAAGAAGTAGCCAAGTAAATACCCTCACGGGAGTTGTTCAGGAAGAAGTTCCTGTAGTAAAGGATTACCCGGATGTTTTCCCAGAGGAGTTACCAGGCATGCCACCGGACCGAGATATTGAGTTTTTGATAGAGCTATTGCCAGGCACAGGGCCAATATCCAAGAGACTCTGTAGGATGCCCGCGAATGATCTGGAGGAGATTAAGAAACAGATCAAGGAGTTATTGGAGAAAGGTTACATTCGACGGAGTTCATCACCATGGGGAGCCCCAGTGCTTTTGGTTGAGAAGAAGTATAAATCCCTAAGAATGGTTGTTGATTATTGAGCCTTGAATGAAGTGACGATTAAGAACAAGTACCCATAGTCGATGATCAATGATCTGTTTGACCAGCTGCAAGGAGCTAAGGTGTTTTGGAAGATCGATCTACGATCAGGA
The DNA here is from genome assembly GCF_056163025.1 of Triticum urartu. NCBI lineage: Eukaryota > Viridiplantae > Streptophyta > Magnoliopsida > Poales > Poaceae > Triticum > Triticum urartu. The sequence continues at coordinate 515,581,626 of NC_141874.1, forward strand.
TATCATTAGTTGAAGATACGAGAGAAGGATATACTAAAGACAACCTTCACCACACGGTACGGGCTATACGAATATACGGTCATGTCATTTGGACTGACTAATGCCCCTGCCTATTTCATGAGCATGATGAACAAGGTGTTCATGGAATATTTGGTTAAGTTTGTTGTGGTGTTCATTGATGATATAATGGTATATTCGAAGAATGAAGAGGAACACAAGGAGCATTTGCGTTTAGTTCTCGAGAAACTCAGGGAACATCAGTTGTATGCCAAGTTCAACAAATGTGAGTTTTGGTTGAAGGAAGTCGGATTCCTTGGACATGTTATATCGGGAGAAGGTATAGCAGTAGATCTCTCCAAGATTCAGTCAGTCACTGAATGGTTGGCACCTACTTCAGTTAGCGAGATCCGCAGTTTTCTTGGACTCGCAGGATACTACCGTAGATTCATTGAGAATTTTTCCAAGATCGCGAAGCCCATGACAGAATTATTGAAGAAGGACACCAAGTTTAAATGGACGGAAGATTGCGAGGCAAGTTTCTTGGAGCTGAAGAAACGTTTGACTACAGCCCCAGTGCTGACACTGCCAGATATACGTAAGGATTTTCAAGTGTATTGCGACGCCTCTCGCTTAGGACTTGGAAGTGTGCTTATGCAGGACGGAAGAGTTGTTTCGTATGCCTCGCGACAACTAAAGCCACACAAGTTAAATTATTCCACGCATGATTTGGAGCTAGCAGCCGTAGTGCATGCGTTGAAGACTTGGAGACATTACCTTATTGGAAACCATTGTGATGTGTACACGGATCATAAGAGTTTGAAGTACATTTTCACCCATAAGGAACTGAACCTTAGGCAGAGAAGATGGTTGGAGCTCATAAAGGATTATGACATGAAGCTTCACTATCATCCAGGAAAGGCCAACGTCGTAGCGGATGCTTTGAGCCGGAAGAGTTGTGCTAATACCCTAGCAAGCACGTGATTGCCGAAGGAGTTAGCAGAGGATCTCCAGGAACTTCGATTGGAGATTGTTCCTAGAGGTTTTGTTGCAACAATGGAGGTGCAGCCTACATTGTTGGGAAACATTCGAGAAGCTCAGAAGGATGACAAAGAGATTGCCAAGATAAAGGATAAAATGAGCGAAGGAAAAGCCAAAGGTTTTCGTGAGGATGAGCACGACACCCTGTGGTTTGAGGACCGTGTTTATGTGCCCAATAACACAGAGATCAGGAAGTTAATACTTCAGGAGGCTCATGACTCACCATACTCGATACACCCCGGAAACACCAAGATGTATTTGGATTTGAAAGAACGTTTCTGGTGGACAGGGATGAAGAAGGATATCGTCGAGTATGTGGTCGTATGTGATGTATGTCAGGGAGTGAAGGCAGAGCATCAAAAGCCAGCAGGATTGTTACAACCTATGCCGATACCCGAATGGAAGTGGGATAAACTTGGCATGGATTTTATCACCGGATTGCCCAGGACCAAATCAGGATATGATTCTATATGGGTAGTAGTTGACCGTTTGACCAAAGTGGCACACTTTATCCAAGTGAAAACAACTTATACCAGTGCCAAGTTGGCCAAGATATATATGACCAGGATCGTATGTCTGCATGGAGTTCCGAGGACCATCGTATCGGATAGAGGAACACAGTTTACTTCAAAGTTTTGGCATCAGCTGCACCAGACTTTGGGAACGAGATTGGAGTTCAGTACAGCATTTCACCCACAGATGGACGGACAGACCGAGAGAGTCAACCAGATTCTGGAGGACATGTTGAGAGCCTGTGCGCTAGATTATGGTTCTAGTTGGGATGACAATTTGCCTTATGCAGAGTTCTCATACAACAATAGTTACCAAGCTAGTTTGAAGATGGCACTGTTCGAAGCCCTGTATGGATGAAGGTGCAGAACACCATTAATGTGGGATGAAGTTGGAGACCGACAGTTGTTTGGACCAGACTTAATCAAAGAGTCTGAGGAGAAGGTTAAACTGATTCGAGATAGACTGAAGATAGCTCAGTCCAGACAGAAGAGTTATGTAGATTCGAAACGCATGGAGGTAACCTATGAAATTGGAGATAGAGCATATCTGCGAGTATCACCTTTGCGAGGAGTGAAACGTTTTAGAGTTAAGGGAAAGTTAGCCCCGAGGTTTGTAGGACCGTATCATGTTTTGGAACGGATGGGAGAAGTTGCCTACAAGTTGGAGTTACCTGAAGGACTGTCAGGAGTTCACGATGTGTTTCACGTTTCCCAGTTGAAGAAGTGCCATGCTGAGATGGCCAACATACCCCTAAGAGATACTGTACCCTTGGAGGTGATTGAGTTGGACAATGACTTGACTTATGAGGAGAAGCCAGTCAAGATTTTGGAGGTTGCCAGTCGAGTCACCCGCAGCAAGTTTATTAAGTTTTGAAAAGTTCAGTGGAGCCATCATACCGAGGACGAAGCCACATGGGAACGAGAGGATGATCTTCGCAAAGACCACCCACACCTATTTTCTAGCCAACCCGAATCTCGAGGGCGAGATTCATGTTAAGGGGGGTAGGTTTGTAACATCCCAAATTTTCAATTTGGAATGTTATATATAGATCAGTCTTGCATATCATATTTTATTGCATTTCGTCTCGCGATCCTCGAAAATCCTAAGCAACTCAAGGACCCTCGGAGAGAGTTGGGGATTTCCCCGGTTTTCAATTTTGATTTTGTCAAATTTTGAAACGAGGATTTTGGTTTTAATTATTTTTCTCTCCAAAAATATTTCATATTAAAATATATGAGAGGAGATAATATGACTTCTCCAAAATAAATGAAATATTGGAGGAAAATATTAAAATCAATGTTTGTTTTTATTTGGTTTTATTTGCAATTTTGGTTGCATTAGAAAAATTGCATGTTTTCAAAATTGCATTTTAGGGACAAGAAAATGTTCATCTCGTTCTAATATTTCATTTAGATGGTGAAAATTTGTTTTGGCATTTTTAGATTTTTATTTTATTTTCTAGGATTTTTTTAGTTTCGGCGGATTTTTTTTAAAAAAAACTGCGCAGGCCAACTGGGCCGAAGCCCGGCCGCCGGCCCGTCTCCTCTCGCGCGCCGTCTGCAACCAGGAGACCGGCCACGCCGCCGCCGCCCGACACGAGGAGTCCGGCTTGGACTCCCCGCCGCCCTTGCCCCTCCCCAAGGCACACACACCCCCTGCTTATATACCCCCCCCCCGCCACCACCACCCACCACCGCTGCCCCGCCTCGACGCGAAGCCCAAGCCACCACACCGCCGTCGCCTCGCCCGCTGCCGCGCCGCGCCTGCCGCTGCCACGTCGTGCCACCGCTGCCTCACCCGCTGCGGCACCTCGCCTCGCCGTCGCCGCCGAGCCTCGCCGGACCGACGAGGTAGTCACCGGTTTTTTTAAAATAAAACCGATTCGGTTTTTTAGAAAACCCTAACTCGTTTTTTTCGGTTCGCCGGTTTTTCTTTTTAGCGGACGTTCGTTTTAACGAACGGTTTCCGCCCATTCATTACAGATAACGAACGCTCGTTCGTTAGCCTGTACGTCAGTTTTCTTTTATCGGATTATTCCGCGTTTATTTCCGATCGCGATTTCTGATCCGATTTTTGTTCTAGTTTATCTTTTCGCTCGTTAGTCGGAATCAGGCGATTCAAGCACCTAGATCTTCGTCTCGAGACCCTCTTTCCGCTTAACCAACTTGAACAAGCTTTTACTACTGTAAAATTTGACCTAGGTCTAGATTAGTAAATGGATCTTGTTTCTTTCGCCGTTTGAGTTTCGTTGCTCCGTTTGTTTTGATTCTTTTTGCAAACCGGAGTTCTTAAGTTGAACTTTCTGGTTAGATCTTATTATTTGAGATTTACCCGTGCTTTTTTGCTTGATTGCTTATGTATGCTATTGTTTGTTTGTGATAGAATTCCCAGAGTGCGAAGCGTGTTATTTGGAGTCTCTAGGTTTCGCGGATCGTCAACAAGGCAAGTAACACATTGATCATACCCCTTTATCACCCAGTTTTTATGCATTAGTTCGAATCCTCAAACATTGCATGGTTAGGATGTCATTAACATGTGGGTTGGGAAGTAGTTGATGAGGTAGAACCTATTGCCCTGTTACATTCAAACCCTTGGGAGTTACTTCTACGTGTTGCTTATATTGCTATGCTATGCTCGTATACGTGGTTTGGGAGAGTGAAGTCCATGACAGATGTGAGATTGTTAATTAATGGATCAACTTAAGGTGGCAACTTAAATACACATCTGGGTGGATTGAGGCACCTGGAGTACCCAGTGTTGCCTGTATTTTTGGAAACCCGGAGTACCCGTGTGATCTTCCTATGGACCGCCACCCAGGCTCAAAGGGAACTGAGATGATTCATGTTAGAAACTTCTGTGTGCAGCCACAAGCTATTATGGGCTCTAGTAGAGTTGAGTAAGTTACGTGAAGCTCTTGAAGAGGTGGATCAGCAGGTAGTGGGATTGTAGGTTTGGTATGGTCTGCCCGGAGTAGAGAGTTAATGTTTCTGAAAGACTGTGTCTCGGTCATCCGTTTCTCAAACATCATGTAGTGCGAGAAATTCAATGGAGGCGATCGAGTCTTGTGGGGAAAAGTGCGCAAACCTCTGCAGAGTGTACAAACTAATCGTGGTTAGTCGTGTCCCCGGTTATGGACAATCTTGAGTATCTAGTACTTGGAGTATCTTAAGTATCTCATCACTCTAAATTAATATTGTTGGGTTGTTAATTACCTTAATTGGGATTGAGTTGGAGGAACCTTCTCAATGATGTTTCAACTACCATGATAGTAAATTTAAAATCTATTCCTTTATTGTAGGAAAAAATTGGCTTTTTGCAAAGCTATAACCATAGAGCTTTCCACCAGCCAAATATGCATGTAGTGATAGCATTATTCTATTATTGCTCTACTGTGTTACTTTGCCAGCATATTCCATGTGCTGACCCGTTTTCGGGCTGCAATGTATTATGTTGCAGACTTTTCAGATGAGGAGTAAGGTTCGTTAGGTCGTTGCCGTGCAGCTCAGCTATGCCGTTGGAGTTGATGGACTCACTTTATCTTCCAAGCCTTCCGCTGTTATCGTATTAGATGGCCTTAAGCCATATTTATTGTAATAAGTTCTCTTTGGAGACATTCGATGTATAAGTGTGTGATTGCTACTCTGTTATAAATCCCCGAGTACTATGTGTGTCAGCATTACCGATCCAGGGATGACACTGAAGCACAGAGACTTGACTGTTTGAGATCGGGTCGCTACACGTCCATTCACATTACGGCAGTTCCACTAATCCTAACCCTCCTCCCAAATCCATGGCATCCCAAATCTCCACGATCGGCAGTGAGTACAAGGTTAGAGCCATCACCGGCGATGAGTTCGACGTCATCTACACCTGTTATTCCGTGACGGTGAAAGGATGCCTTTCTCGCTTCAGACGCATGTTCGAAAACTCAGATGATGAGTGGGTCGCTGGGCTAGATGTTGAGTACACCACAGTCCTGGGACTAGAGAAGGATCTAAAGGACGAAGAGAGGAAGAAGCCCGCCGTGATCCAGGTTTGCGTACATAACGTTTGCTTGGTCTACCACATATGCCATGCCGACGTTGAGTGCCAGGATTTTAAGAACTTCCTCAAGGACAAAACAGTGAAATTCATTACTGTAGACTTTAAGAATGATAGGGCTGTCCTGCATCGGATAGGTCTCGTTGTAGGCAACCCCTTCGACCTCGAGAAGAATCGGCTGGTGTCCTCTCGTCAGCCTTCAATGCTGACCCTGGCAGGAGCCATGGTTCATCCTTCGTACGGTAAACTAAAGAAACCTCCATACACGTTTCATCATCATGCATGGCAGCGGAATGTACTAGATATAGACCACATCCACTACGCTGCAATGGATGGCTACCTTTGCTTCAATATCTACAAGGGTTGGATGAAGAGCAACAGCCAAGTGTGCGGTTCAAGCAAAGAAGTATCGGCCAAGAGGAAGAGGGACAAGGACGAAGTCGAGGACGTGGACGGAGACTCCGAGTAAGGTGGCAGTGTCGTTGCTCATGGTGGTTCTAATGCAGTGTCTACCAGAATAGTTGCAAAGTTTAATTTCAGGTGTGCTTGATTTAATTTGAGGGGTGTGTTGTGTCGAGCCCCCAGCAGAACTATGTTATGTTTCTTCTCGTTACTTTAACTCTTCAGTACGTACATACTAGTATTTCTTACATTTCATCTTTTAGTTGGTATAGTACTACCACTCGTTTCTTCATATTATATCCATACAATATATATGGCCAATATCATATAGCCAGCAGTTTAGTTGTCAAAGAATTTCAGGGTGCTTAGTTTTTTCAAAGAATTCCAGGATGCTTAGAGGGTGCTTGGATCCAAGGGACTTATTTCAGTCTGACTAAAAATAGTCTTTTTAAGAGGCTAAAGTTCCAAGCACCCCTGACTAAAGAGGGGCTAAAACTAGTCTTGAGACTAATTTTTTTTAGTCAGGGGTACCCCTACTAAAATGTGGATTAGTCCTCTCTCTACTCATTTAACTCCTCTCCTTTAACACAGGCGAGTTCTAGATTGGAGGGTTTGGAGGATAATAAATGCGCATTAACTTGATTTTAGCCTTTTTAGTATTTGGATCCAAGCATGGGTGAGGCTAGCATGTTTTAGTCCCACTACTTTTAGTCATGGGACTAAAACGTATCCAAGCACCCTCTTTGTTTTATTTGAGGGATGGGTTGTGCTCGACACCATTATTGTGACTAGCCTTTTTAATAGTACTATATGCATAATTTGGCGACGAGCGCTCTCTATATGTACCACCTTTTTTTAATTTCAAGTTTTGCTCCATGGCGCAATCCAACGATACTACCGCTGTACAAAAATATACATTTTTTAAAAGGCAAGAGGGCGGGGCAGTCTAGCTTGGTCGGTTTCACGAGAGGCGAGGGCCTTTGTGATTTGACAGTTCATTACTGCAGGAAGGTGGGGCCTTGTGATTTGAGTGCTCGTATAAATGCGCTGACGACCTGATCGAGGAGGAGCAAAGAACCGTGCGGTATACTCACGTTTTCCACTGGAGTAGTACTCCGACAGAGGAGCACGGAACATGGCAGCCCAGTGCCATATGGCGATAAAAATGATCTAATTTGCTAGTCATCTCATTGTTAGCATTGTTCTATTCATTCCCTCAAAAAAACCATTGTTCTATTCATGCCTCGCAGAGAACATGACACGTGCGACGAAACACCCAAAGCAAAAGATGAAACACAAGAGCAAAAGAAGAAGGAAGATTATCACCCCAAATGATCAAATTCGCCGCGGAGTCATAACTGCTTCTTCATCTCCTCCACGACCTCCATCTCCTTGCGCGTCTCCTCCGCCATCTTCTTCATTCTGTCCATGATGCGAGATTTCTCGACGCAAGCCTTCATCATCTGTTCCACGGCCGCATTACGTACCTTGACAACAGCGGGGTGCTCGATGTGAAGCTTCGCCAACTCCTCCTTATGTTCCATGACGATGGCCTGCAACATCTTCATCGAGGAAATACTATTCTCATGCAGCTTCTTCCAGCCGGAGTTCTTCTCCTTCAACAGGTTGATCTCGTGGCAGAGCTTCGCCTTGTCCTCCAGAAGTCGCAAGATTTCACCGGCCGCCTTCTTCTCCGAGGCAATGCTCTTCTTCAGCAGCATCACCAAGCCGGCGGTCAACTCCCCCTGCTGATTGAGCTCAGCGGGCATGTCGTCGAGGCTCTCCTTCAGCAACTCCATCAAGCCTTGGATGAACTCCTTCTGCTTATTGAGGTGCTTATTGAGCTGATCGGGCATGCCGTCGAGGGATAACGACTCCAGCTCCATCGACTTAGCATGTTCGCCTCCGCGACTAGGGCGCTCCTGGGAGCCATCGCCTGCCTGTGAGAGATCTTTTGTAGCGACCCGACCCGAATGGATCAAGTCTCTGTGCTTACGTGTCATCCCTGGATCGGTATGCTGACACACACAGTACTCGAAGGATTTATAACAGAGGTAAATCACATGTATAAAGTAACGTAAACACTATTACCTCAATCCATATAGCGGAAGCAACAAGGTTGTGGATTCCCATCAACACCAACGGCAAAGTTGAGTGTAGAAACCGTAACCCTAACGTATCACTTACTCGTCGTAAGAAACCTGCAACATGAGACGTTGCAGCCCGAAACGGGTCAGTACATTGAATGTACTGGCAAATTCACACCATAGAGAATAATGAACAATGGCTATCACTACATGCATATTTGGCTGGTGAAAAAGCTCTATGGTTATAAGGTTTTTGCGTAAAGCCAATTTTTCCCTACTGCAAAGGAATAAGTTTATTTAACTATCATGGTGGTTGTTAAACATTGAGAATGGTTGACAGCATTCTCAATCCCAATTAAAAATAATTAAAACCCAACAACATTAATTAGAAGTAACATGTTGAGATTCACAATGATATTCAAGTACTAGATACTCAAGTTGTCCATAACCGGGGACACGGCTAATCATGATTAGTTTGTACACTCTGCAGAGGTTTGCGCACTTTTCCCCACAAGACTCGATCGCCTCCGTTTGTTTTCTCGCACTACATGGTGTTTGAGAAGACGGATGACCGAGACACAGTCTTTCAGAAGCGCTAGCACCTTACATGTGGGGTAGACCGTACCACCTACAACCCCTACATCTGCTAGTCCACCCCGTAAGAGTTCGCACAACTTAGTCAACTATGCCAGAGCCCATAATGGCTTGTGGCTGCACACGGAAGTTTCTAGCATGAAAGATCTTATGATCCCTTTGAGCCTGGGTGGCGGTCCATAAAAAAACAGGCAAGTCCTGATAGACATCAGGTGCCTCAATCCACCCAGATGTGTGTTTAAGTTGCCACCTTAGATAAACCTTTTAAAATTATCAACTCACATCTGTAATGGATATCACTCACCCAATCCACGTCTACTAGCATAGCATGGCATAATAATAAGCAAACATAGAAGTAACTCCCAAAGGTTTCATAATAATACAGGTAATAGGTACTACCTCATCTACTTCCCATCCCACAATTTAATTAGATCCTAATCATGCAACGTGTGAGGATTGATCTAATGCATTAAAACTGGGTTGTAGAAAAGGTATGATCAAAGTGTGAACTTGCCTGCAATGTTGATGAAGATGATGCGCACTCAAAACTCGTGATAGATCTACTCGTCACACTCCGGTCAATCTATCGTAATCAAGCAATTGTAACCACACAATAAGTACTCATCTAATGCACAAGTAAAACTCGAACGAGAGAATGAACCAGATAGTTCAACTTAAGAACTCCGGTTGCAAAGAAAGAAGGAACCGAACAAAGAAAGCGAAAACAAACGACGGAAGAACAACTCGGTTCTAGCAAGTTGAAACTAGGTCAAAATTTTATAGTAGCAAAACTTGTTCAAGTTGATTAGACGGAACGGCGGTTTCGAAACGAAACTCCAGGCGCTTGAATCACCTGATTCCGATAAACGAGCGAGAAGATAAACTAGAACGAAGATCGGATCTGAGATCGCGATCGCGGAATAAATCCGACGAGAAGAAAAAGAAAAACGGTTAAACGAACGGACGTTCGTTAACCTAGAAGAATCCGGTGATCACGTTTGTTAGGACGAACGGTCCGGCGAACGGTCCAAAGGCAACTAAATCGGAAAGGAAAACGAATCCGATCTAGGGTTTCGGAAAAAGAGATCGAAACGAAAAACCAATCTAGAACACCGGAACGGTTTGGCGAAGAATCGGAGAGAAAACGAATCGGTAGAGAAGAAAAGAATCGGAACGGTTTATAAGAAAACCGAACCGAGGGAAAGAATAGACGCGGCGCGGTACCTTCGGCGAACGGCGGCGACGGCGGCGGTGACGCAGGGCGGAGGCGGCGCGGCAAGGTGCGGCGGCGGCGGTGACGCAGGGCGGCGGCGGCGCGGCAAGGTGCGGCGGTGGCGGTGACGCAGGGCGGCGGCGGCGTGGCAAGGTGCGGCGGTGGCGGTGACGCAGGGCGGCGGCGGCACGGCAAGGTGCGGCGGTGGCAGTGACGCAGGGCGGCGGCGGCGCGGCAAGGTGCGGCGCAGGGTGAGAGGCGCAGGGCGGCGGCGGTGACGCAGGGCGGCGGCGGCGCGGCTAGGTGCGGCGTAGGGTGAGAGGCGCGGTGGAAGCTTGGGGCTTTTGGGTTTGATGATTTAGAGGGGGGGGGGTGGGAGTATTTATATTGGGGAGGGGTGAGGAGACTTGGGGTAGGGGACAAGAAATAGACTAGGAATAGGGAAGATCTAGAAAAAGAAACAGAATAAACGAAAGTAGGACAAAAGTCCTACTAGGACTTCCAAAATACAAAGGCGGCGGCTCCTTCAGCCTGGGCACGCACGCGGCGCGGCGATGGCCTTGGCCTTGGCTGGCCGGCCGGCGGCTTGGGCCTTTGGCCCAAGGCGCTGAGTTTTTTTTTAAACGGTTCCACGCTCGGAAAAACACAGAAAAACAAAATCTACCGGACTCCAAAACTAATAAAGTAAATTTTCCCCGACTCCTAAAAATGAGCCGAACAAAATGAACTTTTCTCCGGGCCTAAAATAAAATTTTCAAAAACGCGCATTTTTCCCTATCCAAAGAAAAACAAACAAACACCGGAAAACGAAATTTGATTTATTTATTAAATCTTCATTTTTCCTATATTTTGGGAAAGTCATATTATTCCCTCTCTTATATTTTTGATAACGGAAAAATTATTGAAGAGGAAATAAATAAATCAAATGATCCTTTTTTTTCAAATTCGAGAAAACTCTCAAATATGAAAATAACGAAATCTCCAACTCTCTCCGAAGGTCCTTGAGTTGCGTGAAATTTCTAGGATCGACCAAAATGCAAAAAAATAGGATATGCATGATGATCTAATGTATTCCAATTTGAAAAAAAATAAATTCAAAAGAACTTTGAATTTAATTCTTTGAAACTCCCAACTCATATTTCATATAATTTGAAGAAGTCATTTTATCTTCTCTCATGAAAATCATTGAGTTGCATAAAGTTCCAGATTCGGAAATATTTTCAACACCCCTTGTCATTTAAATAAATGGAAGAAGTCATGTCATCTTCTCTCCAGGGTTTTGTGGTGAAAAGAATTTGAATTCATGGGGATCATAAAACAAATATGAAAGTTTGGGAAAGTCCTTTTATTCCCTCTCATTTAACTTTCAAAAGTTTCAAATTCACTCACTTTCAGACAATCAATCAAACAATCAGTCAAATCTATCTATGTATTATAACATTCCAAAATTTAGAATTTTGGGATGTTACAAACCTACCACCCTTAAAATGAATCTCGTCCTCGAGATTCGGAGAGGCTAGCAAGAAATGGGTTAGGGTTTGGGGGTCTCCTCAAAATCCATCGATCATCAAAGGGGTCTGGGGTGCTACCACCCTTAGAAGCATGGTTACGGTTCCATCAAAACTCATATACTCCATCCTTATTCTTGACAGTGTCGGGCTTCTCAGATCCTCGAGAAAATTCCTTCTTTGAGCTCTTCAGGTAGTGGCATAACCTTTTCCTCAATTCTTCTATCCTTTTATCTTTGGTAAGGTTCTGTCGGGATTGGGTCTCCTTAGCTGACGGGTCTGGCGCCAATACTAATCAACTATCGACATCTCATGGTGGTCAACAATTTATGGTTTCTCCTGCAGGAAATGGGTCTGGGTTGATCCTCACCGTATAACCTACGGTTGGCAACAGCTGCCGTGTACAAGGGGAATAATTGTTATACCATTCTAGGGTTTAAACAAGGTTTAATATCGTCGTCTCTCTACTATAGGCAAGTCACTCAGATTTACCATCCCATATAGCAAGGAGAATAATAAGAGTAAGTCGGTATGGTGATCAATCCATCCCGCACCCAAATCATTACCATGTATACAGTTTAGCGAATCTCGCATTCTAACACTCGGTCATCCTCACAAGCATTGCAGAATTTCTCTTGTCAACGAACCATGTTCGGATATATCCATAGATTCTGCAAGCCAAATAAACATCTATTGTTCCTTCACAACTCTCAGGTTTTGCGTAAACTCCTATAAAATCGTCTATCGACAAAGGTATATCCACTTCCAGGGTTTTTCCTTCAGCAAGAATGTGCTTGCTTCTTGGCAGGTCCTGGGGCCTGTGGGTTATGGCCCATCTCATCACTTGTAGTCCTTGAACTTATCATCGGGCAACTGTTCATTATTCCAACTTCCAACTTCCTAGTATTCTTAAATCCATCCAATTGTACTGTCTTCCTTCCTTCTATTGGCACGAACCAAGACGGGAGTACTCAGACTTGTCATGGGGTTGCCATTTCTCCATATTACTAACATGATACCTCCTTTATATCCAATAGTACTTCATCTCTTCATCCTCGTGGGATTTCCCATATACCGAGGTAAAACTTATACTTATGAAGTCCATATTCCACTTCATGGAACATCATTATCCTTTCCAGGGTCAAGCGTCCTTACAGGGGAATATTGGCCATCTCTGCATGGCACTTCTTCAACTGGGAAACGTGAAACACATCTTGAACTCCTGACAGTCCTTCGGGTGACTCCAACTTGTTGGCCACTTCTCCCATACGCTCCATAACTCGGTATGGTCCTACATATCTCGGGGCTAACTGTCCCTTAACTCCAATTCGTTTAACTCCTCGTAGAGGGGTCACACGAAGACATGCTCTGTCTCCAACTTTCATAGACTACGTCCTTGAGTTTTTGAGTCTACATAACTCTTCTGTCTGGACTGAGCTACCTTCAGTATATCTCGAATCAACTTAACATTCTCTTCCGACTCCTTTGATCACCTTTGGTCCAAACAACTGTCGGTCTCCAACTTCATCCCACATACTCTTGGGGCATCACACATATCGAGACAAAACTCGTATTCATTTTGTCCGAAATCCATTACAGGGTACTACCACCCTTAAAATGCACAAATCTTCCATAGACCATATTTCTTTTATCCTCAAAATGGCCAAAATTCTCCTTCATAGAGTAACAACTCATAAAATCCATATCAGTACCAACGTTGCTACTTTATTCATTCTCCAATGATTACAATCTCTTGCTTTTCCATTACATGCCTCAACTCAACACCTCAGTATAAAGGAAAAATGTCCTCAGTACTACGACTATATTTCTTCTGTTACAAACTCAACTACTTATCACAAGTCTCCTTCTCCTTCGGACAATCTCTGGCAAAGTGCCCTGCTTTATTACAACGGAAACATATTACATCTGACAAGTATCGAGGTTTCCTTTTTGGGCAACTGCTGAGGTAGTGCCCTGACTCCTTGCACCTATAACAGGTGATATGACTTAGGTCCTTCCTGGAATCCAATCGTTTTCTCTTTCTGGACCTTTCCATACCAATCATGGCTTCTATTTCCTGTGGGTCATATTCTACTTCCTCTATCGGGAATTCTACTAGATCCCCATTCATACAATTCTGGGAGAGGTGTCCTTCTTCTCCACATGAATAGCAAGACTTGGTGTAGGGTTTAATTGGTTCCTCTTTGGGTGTGTCCTCCACCTCTTTCTTCATCACAGGTTCTTCTAAACCTTCCATGAGGGCTCCTTTCATTGCTTCTTCCTTCAGCTGGATGGTTCGTTGTACCATGGGGTAAATGTGACACTGAGCAGGATAGTGGGTAGTCCCTTCACACAAGAAACAAGTAATTTGCCTAGTTGGGCATTCTTCAACGGGGTGACTTCCTTCACAGTTAGGGCATTCATCCTTGTGTTCTTTATGGTTGTGTCCTATTTCTCCACAAAGTTTGCATGCATAAGTTTTCTTCATATCCTTTCCATAAGGCTTCAACTTCTGGGACACAAACCGAGACTTTAGCAAAGTCAACTTAAATTCCTTCCAAGTGGTTACTCCTTGCCATCCATTCATGGTTTGGTACATCCTCCACCAAGTAGCAGCACCTCTTTCAAAGCATTGAAGAGCATGCTGGGCCATATCCTTTCCGACTATAGGGTTGTTCTCCATATGATCCTCCATGTTCTGAATCCATCGGTCTGTCTCCAATTGACTCATCGGTCCAGAAAATACAAGCTCATCTCCATTAATCATCTATTGGGTCCATGGGCTTGGGGTGAGATAAGAGAGATCAAGAGGGATACACACAATGCAAACAACAGTTTTGAAAAGACAGATTTTTGTTGTGGCTGTCAAAAAACAACAAACAATTGACAGATCACAAACGTCGCATCTAACGTAGGTATATAATAGGGGTTTGGTCTTCTAAAGGTCAATAACTCTCCAACGTATCCAAACTCTTCAAGCCTTGTTCAAGCCTCCAATGGCTTCTTCCGATCATGCTTGTCCTTCTCAAGTTCTTTTGCCAGATCAACTCTGTTGACGCGAAGTCTCTCGTGACATCCTTTAATGTTCCGGAGTTGCATTTCAAACTTCTGGTTTCAACATCCTTCACATGAACCATGGTCTAGTTCCTGACGAATCTCCGGTTTCTTGAGTTTTGCTCCTCTAGCTTGCTACTTCAGCTTCTTGGACCTAAGTTCTTCACGAAATGCTTCCTTGTCTAATACGGCTTCATGGAGCTCCATTTTAAACTTCTTGATGTACTACTCCAGATCCTGGTAATACACCGGCTAGGGCTAAAACTTCATCTTATGATAGGTGCTCCATCAGCCTTCTTCCATCAAATCCATTCTGATGAAATGCATCCTTAACTCAGCACGGTGACAATAGCATCAGCGGCGATGACATCACGGATAACCGTGTTTCTGCCCTTGTCATTGCCATGAGCTATCTTCCATAGTTGATATCCCCTGCCTTAGGGTTTTCTTTGAGTTCTCGTGCTCCTTGTTTCAGTCTTTCTTCGATACACCTTGATCTCGGGTATTGACAACTACCATAGTCTGCCAAGTTCCATAAGGGTAGCCTTCCTAAGTCATACAAATCTGGGGATTCTTCAGAGCCTTCAAATTCTACTTGTCTTCGGTCTTCAACCGTTGTAGTTTCCATTATTCAGATGCACAGTAAAATCCTCTTCATTTGCGAAACGGTCTTAGTTGTCCAATATCTTGTACTTCTTGGAGTGGTCTCATCAGTTGAATCTTTGTGTGGTCAAAAGGGGAAAAGGGTATAGTCTCACTAAAGAGAATTTTTTGAATAAGCTCAGAAGAGAAGAGAGATAAAAGATCTTTTTTGAAAGGGGAAAGTTGTAGAGAAAAAAATCTTTGCTATGGGCTTGCCAGTTTCTAGGGTCACGTCCTACAGTCAACATGTGCTCTGATACCATCTTGTAGCGACCCGACCCGAATGGCTCAAGTCTCTGTGCTTACGTGTCATCCCTGGATCGGTATGCTGACACACACAGTACTCGAAGGATTTATAACAGAGGTAAATCACATGTATAAAGTAACGTAAACACTATTACCTCAATCCATATAGCGGAAGCAACAAGGTTGTGGATTCCCATCAACACCAATGGCAAAGTTGAGTGTAGAAACCGTAACCCTAACGTATCACTTACTCGTCGTAAGAAACCTACAACATGAGACGTTGCAGCCCGAAACGGGTCAGTACATTGAATGTACTGGCAAATTCACACCATAGAGAATAATGAACAATGGCTATCACTACATGCATATTTGGCTGGTGAAAAAGCTCTATGGTTATAAGGTTTTTTGCGTAAAGCCAATTTTTCCCTACTGCAAAGGAATAAGTTTATTTAACTATCATGGTGGTTGTTAAACATTGAGAATGGTTGACAGCATTCTCAATCCCAATTAAAAATAATTAAAACCCAACAACATTAATTAGAAGTAACATGTTGAGATTCACAATGATATTCAAGTGCGGCGCAGGGTGAGAGGCGCAGGGCGGCGGCGGTGACGCAGGGCGGCGGCGGCGCGGCAAGGTGCGGCGGTGGCGGTGACGCAGGGCGGCGGCGGCGTGGCAAGGTGCGGCGCAGGGTGAGAGGCGCAGGGCGGCGGTGGTGACGCAGGGCGGCGGCGACGCGGCAAGGTGCGGCGGTGGCGGTGACGTAGGGCGGCGGCGGCGCGGCAAGGTGCGGCGTAGGGTGAGAGGCGCGGTGGAGGCTTGGGGCTTTTGGGTTTGATGATTTAGAGGGGGGGTGTGGGAGTATTTATATTGGGAAGGGGTGAGGAGACTTGGGGTAGGGGACAAGAAATAGACTAGGAATAGGAAAGATCTAGAAAAAGAAACAGAATAAACGAAAGTAGGACAAAAGTCCTAGTAGGACTTCCAAAAGACAAAGGCGGCGGCTCCTTCAGCCTGGGCACGCGCGCGGCGCGGCGATGGCCTTGGCCTTGGCTGGCCGGCCGGCGGCTTGGGCCTTTGGCCCAAGGCGCTGAGTTTTTTTTTAAACGGTTCCACGCTCGGAAAAACACAGAAAAACAAAATCTACCGGACTCCAAAACTAATAAAGTAAATTTTCTCCGACTCCTAAAAATGAGCCGAACAAAATGAACTTTTCTCCGGGCCTAAAATAAAATTTTCAAAAACGCGCATTTTTCTCTATCCAAAGAAAAACAAACAAACACCGGAAAACGAAATTTGATTTATTTATTAAATCTTCATTTTTCCTATATTTTGGGAAAGTCATATTATTCCCTCTCTTATATTTTTGATAACGGAAAAATTATTGTAGAGGAAATAAATAAATCAAATGATCCTTTTTTTTCAAATTCGAGAAAACTCTCAAATTTGAAAATAATGAAATCTCCAACTCTCTCCGAAGGTCCTTGAGTTGCGTGAAATTTCTAGGATCGACCAAAATGCAAGAAAATAGGATATGCATGATGATCTAATGTATTCCAATTTGAAAATAAATAAATTCAAAAGAACTTTGAGTTTAATTCTTTGAAACTCCCAACTCATATTTCATATAATTTGAAGAAGTCATTTTATCTTCTCTCATGAAAATCATTGAGTTGCATATAGTTCCAGATTCGGAAATATTTTCAAATGAAATTCAAATATTTTCAACACCCCTTGTCATTTAAATAAATGGAAGAAGTCATGTCATCTTCTCTCCAGGGTTTTGTGGTGAAAAGAATTTGAATTCATGGGTATCATAAAACAAATATGAAAGTTTGGGAAAGTCCTTTTATTCCCTCTCATTTAACTTTCAAAAGTTTCGAATTCACTCACTTTCAGACAATCAATCAAACAATCAGTCAAATCTATCTATGTATTATAACATTCCAAAATTTAGAATTTTGGGATGTTACATCTTTTGAGGTCTTTGCGTGGCGGAGAGCCCTCTTTTTTTCCGCAGCCTTGGTTGCCGCTCCCTTGTTACAAGTAGTTCTCGACCTAGAGCTCTGCTCACCGGCCATGGCAACGACGGACGAAGAAGAAGCACTTATGAGGAGGAAAGGTAGAGTAATTTTCGGTTAGGTAGTTCCCCTTTTTATAACCTAAGTACTAGCACTAGTACTAATACCTGCATAGTGGGAACACGTTCAGGTTTGGTACGTACTAGTAGGTGTGAGCAAGCTTTCGAATGTGATGGGAACAAGGTAAAGATTAATTGATGGTTTTTGTTTCGAGGCCCGAAACGGCTCCCGATGAGTTTAGCGGAACATAAATTTCAAGTACTACACTGCTCAAATGCGTAAATATTATGTTACTGTCAAAAATTGGCACAAAATACGAAGGAGACCAATGGAAGTACTACTAGCAACCCACGTTTTAACTACTCGCATGCGCGCAATGGAGTAATAATGTCTTTCTTCCGCCCTCACGTCCACTCAATTTGCATGCGCTGTATTAATTGACCATCAATGAAGTGAACGACTTTACACGCGTCAAATTATCACATGGGGTGGATCTTGGTACAAAATTGTGTCGGCCCGTGTACCCGCGTGTGCGTGCGAGGGAATGAGTGTGTGCGTGGCGTGCGTGCACATCTTTGCTTCATGCATGTACCGCCAGTATGGCTCAGGGAGGACGAGTACAGTCTTCTGGAACCAGCAGCACGTCACTGTGATCAATCCACGCAAGGAGGTCGCGACAACGCCTCCACATGTGCCACATGGCTTCATGAACTATAAGAGAGACACTGTGTAGCGTGCCATTGGTATTCTAATTTACGTGTTTTGCACATACTCGAAGTACTAGTAAGGTACATGTGCATTGCACGCATCAGATTTTGCAACCAAATTATGAATAAATACCACACTATAACATGTAAGCTCTGAGTCATATATGCCTGATGTAGCCCTTCGTTTAATTCTTATAGTTCATCTCATTCAAAATCAATTAGTTTTTATAAAAAAGCTAAGAACGCGGGAATAGGAAAAACATGGGATTATAGTGGAATGTCGTCTTGAATCCTACAGGATTGTACGAGTGTTTGATTGTGCATAGAAAAAACGCAGAATTCTTTCAAAGAGGTTTGAGTGGATGGGATGTTTCCTATGAAATCTAGTACAAATGAATCATATGGAAAAATTCATATGGTTTACAATCCTACGAATCAAACAACCAAGATAGGAAAAATTCCTAATGATTAGAATCCTCCAAAATTCCTTTGAGAATCCTTTGAATCAAAGAAGCCCTTAATCTATTTTATGATTCATGGAATTGTGCGTTGTAAAGCATAAAGTAAAAACAAATAATGGCAATTCAACTAGAAAAAAAGTTTGGGCAGTTATGATACGGAAGATTCTAGAACAAAAGAGAACCACTGTTGTTTTGAGGTTTGTGCATTATGCTTAAGTTCAACCATGGAGTCTGCTAGATTGTACATGTGGCAAAATCCCGTGGGGGGCTAGAAGATGGTGCGAGGGGCCGAGTGGAGGGAGACTATGGAGGAATGCACAAGTGTGAGATCGATATTTAGAGAGAGGGGGCGAACACGTGCGCTGTTGCGCGCAGTGGCGGAGCCATGAAAAATAAATGAGCCAGGGGGCCAAGCATTGCTAATCCTTTACGAGGAGGGTCAATTCATCAACTTAAACCATTTTTAGCAGCAATTGTCTAATGATCACATTCATATTAGCCTCGATATATAGTGATGTTAGGGGGGGAGGGGGGCAGGGCCCTTACTACCCCTGTCTTCGCCATTGTGCACGTGTCTGAGAGATAAAGTGGAAGGCATGGATGATGAGAGGGGGACGTTGGATATATAATTAATGTGGGTGTATTAGCTATATATGTTAATCCTATATAGAGAGGTCTAGATTGATCGATGTGGACGTGGGAAAGAGGGTGAGACCTCACTGGATATATCGATTGATCGGTTTGTGTGGAAAACTATGAAATACCTAGCTATATACACACATACATAGAGGAACATCGATCATTGCGCATGCATGCGTGAGAGATAAAGAATGCCCGATATGATGGAGAGGGGGATGTGTGTGGGTGTGTGCCTTCATGGGAGACCGACCTGAAGAAAAAGATTACATGCGTGCGATGGATAATGCCGACTGGTAGTGTGTGCATGCATGCACGAGAGAAAGTTAGTGGTACAATTATAAAGAGAAGACTACTGTGTGGGTGTAAAAGAATAGGTGAGGTCATAATCAATGTAAATTTGAATTCAAATATTTGAATAAGAGATCATGATGTTTGAAACCCATGCATGCATGAATATAACGGAGATCTGCGCGGTGTGGTTTGGAAACGAGCATGTTGTAATGTATACACATTGAACAAGGTCAGACTGATTTGAATTTGAGATACCGATGGCAGACATCATTTGGCTACGTCGCATCCGTGCATGGACACACTATTCTAATTAGAGATGATGGGCGGCTTTCGCATCACATATCTATATCTATACCCCTATATATATTATATTATATTGTGTGCGGGTAACTTTAACTTTGAAAGATGGTCGTTGGATGAGGCGAATCCGATGGTCCAAAGATGGCAAATTTGAGCACTGCTGGCCGTTGGATATCATCTAGATTCCACCAGATTTCGCCACATGTATAATCTAGAAGACTCCATGGTTGAACTTAAGCATAATGCACAAACATCAAAACACAAGCACTTCTTATTTTTTCTAGAATCTTCCGTATCAGAATTGCCCAAATGTTTTTCCACATGATTTGCCATTATTTGTTTTTACTTTATGTCTTACGATGCACAATTCCATGAATCTTAAAATATATTAGCTTTCTTATAAAAACTAGATGATTTTGAATGAAATGAACTATAAGAATTAAATGAACATCTACATCATGCATATATGACTCAAAGCTTGCATGCTATAATGTGGTATTTATTCATAATTTGGTTGCCAAATCTCATGCGTGCAATGCACGTGTACCTTACTCTAGTCTAAATGGTGTTTGTGTGTGTGTTGTGCGTGTTGAGGTGCAAATTGTCTTTTTTTGGTACACGTTAAGCTTGTTCTTCCGAAATTTCAAGCCGCGCCTTGTTACGCCGAAAATTCAAGCTAGCGTCCCTGTCTATCATGTTGTGAAACTCCCGCCTCTTCAACTCGCGCCTTCTTAGCCCGAAATATTTAAGATATATCTTTGTCTCATTGTGCTCCGACAACTCCCTCCATCTCAACCCGCGCCTTGCTATTCCGAAATTACAACGCGCGCGAAAACTCCCACCTCCTGTGAAATCCCGACATGCGAAATCGGTGGGGCTACTTTCGTAACTTACCGCACATTTCGGACAAGCGTGTCTCTAAGCCATGGTTCCCCACTGCCATCCCATCCGCCCACCCATTCATACACCGAGGCCGTGAAAACCCGCGACGAAACTCGACACCCTGCTCTGTCCGCCACCCAGCCGGAGCCTCTTCCCCGACGACGTCGTCCACAACAACACCTCGACATCCCTCATTCACCATACCGGACGCGGATCCGTCGTTGATCTCATCGTCACGCCGGTTCAGCCACCCCGTCCTCCACCTCCAAGGAGCTGCCCTAACGTTCCCCTTGTCTTTCGCGCCACCTCCATTCCCACACCACCGTCTTCACCTGCACCACCAGAAGAGCATCATCATCATCGTTTCCTCGGATGAAGCTGCGGCCTAATCGGCGCCACCAAAGAGGTTGTACACTAATCGCCGCATTTTCTTCTTGATTCGATCTCATGGTGCTGTCGGCGCTCGGTCCCGAGCCGACACGGCGCGGCTCCATCCACGGCGGCGTCGCCGACCACTTCCTCCACGGTGTCGCTCCCTCGGCGACGACGTCCACATCAGTAGGAGCTGCTGCTGCTTTAGCTCTCGCTCGCGCTGCTGCTCTACTCTTGCTCTCGGTCCCCTGCCTGGTTTGCTCTTGCTATTGCTCTTGCTCGCGCTGCTGCTCTCGCTCTTGCTCTTGCTTGCGATGCTGCTGTGATTTAGCTACACTTCAGTCGACTTAATCGACTTTGGGTCAGTCGATTTTCAGGGGGGGCTCGCCGAGGTGAAGGAAGAACCAGCCGCAGCGGGGAGGGGGGCTTGCCGGAGAGGTACCCCACTATCTATCTTAGGGTTCAGGATGGGGGTGGTGGTCGCCGGCAGTGGCGGGGCGTTGGCGGGGCGGTGGCGTGGGGATCGCCGGAGAAAAAGCTCGGCAAGGGGGGGCCTAGAGGGATGGCCGTGGCGGCGGCGGACCGGCGATGGGGAGTGTTTTCGGGGCGGGCGAGGCAGCGCTTCGCCGGCCGCGGGCGGCGGGGGGCTGCTGTTTGGCCGGTGGTGGCTGGCGGCTCAGGGGGGTGGAGGTTGAAGATGAACCGCAGGCCCTTGATTTCGTATCGAACGGCTGCAAAATCAACTGACCAGAGATGAAAAAGTCAGTCGACCGACGTGTAGCCTCACCTTGCTAGTGCATTCAGTTTTGACAGCAAAATTCAGTTTCGACAACAAAGTTCAGTTTCGACAGTTAAGTTCAGTTTCGACAGTTAAATTCAGTTTCAACAGTTAATTTCAGAGATGAGCGGCTGATGTATTTTACATCTAGCACTTTGTGGTTATGTATTTTACGCCATGTATTGGAGATGCTATTAGAATTCCACTCAAGTTAATGTTGTTCATTGTCTCTCTTGTCCTGCTTCAGCCTCGGCATCGTACAACTCACCGGAGCTACTCCAACGACGAAACCCTCCATCACAGCGGAGCAGTACCTCGGGCTCCATCTCCAGACGCCTAAGATCTTCTTCCCCTCCTCCGACAGCCAAGTCAGCCGGAGCATCCTCACCGGCCAACCCAATCACGCTGAGATCGACATGGCTTCGCCAAAGAGGTTGTACACTTGTTGCATCTCTTTTTTACTCTACATGTTATATATATTGTCCACTGAGCACTCGTAGTAACAGGAAATACAATTATTTTATCCTACTATATGACAAGCAGTGAGGTACCAGGCAACTTAGTTATTCGTGATGGACTCTCTTGAACGCCATCATTATTTATCTCTGCGCGTTTGAGCTGTGCATTTGTCGATGGGCCTGGGAGTTGAGCTAGTATGGCAGTGGCCTGGGTCCAAAGTAATAGAAGTAGCACAAAAGCATTTTTTCAGTGTAGGATTTTCCTTGCTCAAGCCTGCCTACTAGAATCGCCAGTGCTTGAAAGGAAAAGTGAATGAAAAACATCGGAATTGGAAAGTTTCCTATGGTACTACTTTTCATGAATTTGGTGCAAAGGAATGGAGCAAAGGAAAACTGTAGGATTTGTTCCTTTAGTGTCTCCTTGAAAGAAAAACCATAGGAATTCTAATTTCCACTTCTCGTCCTTTTCATATTCATATTCATCAAGCACCAGACTAAGAGATAGTAGCATAATAGCATTATAACCGTACATTTTCTAGTGGTTTGACTTAATCTCACCGTGCTTTTTTGCATCATGTGATCTTCCAATTGTTGTGAATCAAACACCCAGATTGGCAGGAATCCTGTGTTTTTAAATTCTCTGTTTTGCACGTGCATTCCTATCCTATTCCTTTCTATTTCCTATCCCTGCATTGTTAGAATCCTCAAATTCAAACAAGCCCTTACTCAAGTACTTCTGTTACAGATATGTGTCAAAGAAAACCTTGTGTGTTTTGTCAGGCTCCTGCGGCGCTGTGTTCCACCCCAGCTCAGCTGCTCCAACGACGAAAGGGTTCACCACAGCAGGGATCCGCTCTCCAGACTGTCTTTCGCCGCCTCAGATCTTCTTCCCCGCCGCCGGCAGCCACGGCAACTGCATTACCATCATCAACTGAGCAGATGACCTTGAGGACTACATGGGTCCGCAAGAGAGGTCGCACTCTTCCGTGTCTGCTTACTTTATGCGTCGCTTAATATGATGACATGCTACATTATCGTCGTGTTCACCTATTACACTCCGAGTCAGGTCCAAACTAATGATGAAACTTGAGTTTTTAAATGGTTGTGGGGTACATATTGGGGCAGTAATCAGTACTATCTATCTACTATCTGGTTAATCTCCGGTGTCTACTATGAGTTTCATGTTGGGTGCAAACAAACATTAAAGGAGTCATTATCTGTATTTTTTAACTAAAGCTATTATCTTCCTGCTATCATTGGTTTTGGGTCTATCCACAGTTTGCTACCATCACTCTGGATTTATGCATGCACCCCTCACATAATCTCACTATGTTTTATTCCTATGCATGCCAGTTATTGTATACAATTGAACTGATCATGTAGAGCAAAAGAGACGAGCCTTGCGTGGCAATAAAATTTCATGCAGACATCGTTCCATGGTGGGCGCAAAGGCAGCCCCCCTCCACCCATTTCGGATCGTAATCAAGAGGAAGATAACTATTCTGAGGGGGATTCAGAAGGAGAAGACCACTCCTATTTACCCCATGAGGTATTCACTCTAACTTGGCATGCTGATGTTGGTAATATCATGCACATGGTGCCTTGCATTGCTTACTGTATACATTAAAGATGTCATCTGCTTAGTTTAGACATGCTTTGTGTCAATGCCATCTGTTTAGTTTCTTTATCGTATATGTGAATCATGCAATGCCATCTTGTCTAGCCAGGCATCATATATGTGAATTTTGCAATGCCACCCTAGTTAGCCAGTCATCTTATATGTGAATTATATCATGCCATCATTTTTTATTACGTGTTAAATTTGTCAAAAAATTTAGTACATTCAATTACTCTTCATGTGCATCAGCCATTCGGCACGGTCGTGGAAAATCTGGAGTGGAAACAAGGTCTTCAGAGCAGACAATGCTATCTGACGAAGCACATGTCTTGCTGTTTACCGATAGCTCCTCGGAGGAGGATTCAGAGACAGATGACCAATCATATCCCCCCCCCCCCGAGGTGCATGCCCTAACTTGGCAGGGTTATGTTGCTCATATCGTGCGTATGGTATCTTGCATTGCTATGTCATTTGCTTAGTTTAGACATGCTTTGTGTGAATGCCACTTGTTTAGTGTCTAATTACCATATATGTGAATTATGCAATCCCATCTTGTTGCAAGACATTATATATGTGAATTATGCAATGTTATATTGTTGCAAGGCATTATGTATGTGAATTATGCAATGCCATGCTGTTTAGGCAAGCGTCATATATGTGAATTATATCATGCCATCCTTTTTTTGTATTTCTCATTGCTTTTGTCGACAATGTTTGTATATTCAAGTGCTCTTCCTGTGCATCAGCCATTTGAATTGGTGATGGAGAAATCTGGAGTGAAAACAAGGTCTTCATAGCAGACAATGCTACCTGCTGAAGCAGATATCTTGCTGGTTACAGATAGCTCTTTAGAGGAGGATTCAGAGGCAGATGACCAGTCCTATTACCCCCCTGAGGTGTATGCTCAAACTTGGCAGGGTTATATTACTCATATAATGCATATGTTGTATTGCAATGCTTAGTTTTTACATCATATACACAATATTGAATGCCATCTCCTTAGTTGACACATCATATATGCGATTGCCCTCTGCTCACTTCCTTAGTATATAAATCATATATTTGAATTATATCATGCCATGATGTTTACATAGACAGCATGTATCTGAATTATGGCATGCCAACCCATTTTCTAAAGACATAATATAGTTATATCATCTCATCCTGTTTACATAGTCATCATATTTTAAATTATGTCATTCTATCCGTGAATTATATCATGCCATCATGTTTCCATCGACGGCATGTTTGTGATTTATGGCATACCAACCAATTTAATAGACACATCGTATAGTTATATCATGTCATCCTGTTTACATAGTCATCATATTTTGAAGTATGTCATTCTATCATGTTTAGTTAGCCATCATACATGTGAAATTGTGTGATGCTGTCCAGTTTAATCAGCCATCATATATGTGAAATTATGTCCTGCTATTCTGTTTGCTTAGACAACATAAATGTGAATTATTTCATGCCCTGCTTTCTTCCCTACTATCCATTGCACCTGTCTATCTTACAATGTCTGTACATTCAATTACTTTTCTTGTTTATCAGCCATTTCAATTGGAGGGAGTGATGGCAATATCTGTGGGAGTAAAAACACGGTCTTTAGAAAAGATTGTGCTACCTGTCAATGCAGATAGAACCACGGTTGTACTTGCCCAAGAACCAGCTCCGCCACACATAACCCACACTCATGCAGATTGTACCCCTACCTAGTTGGACAGAGAACCAACTACACCCCTTCTAACCCCAACCCCAGCAGATAGACACCCAGTTCCCGTTGACACAGCACCGTCTCCACCACAGAGCACCCAAACACGAGCAGTTAGTAAGGCAACTGCAGTGCCCAAATCACGAGGACCACCACTCCGAACCCGAAGTCAACGCTTAAAGCAGAAGAAGAATTGTTCTCAGGTCAGGTTTCGTAGCTATGGTTCATACTACTTTGCTCTTGCATCACTGTATTTACTGATACCAACTAATTTCAAATTTGAAGGATGCAATTGAAACTCCAATGGCGCAACAGGTATGTTTTAAACCTGTTTCTTCAATGTGCTTGGCTGTTTGCTGTTGTAACTTGCTCTATGTTGATTTCAGTTTCAATTGAATAAACAGTTATGTTCTCATGCCATGCACATTACAAGTGTTGTTATTGCTATGTAGTTTCCCACACTTATATTCTGTCTATGCTGCTTTGTCTTAAATAGACATGATTCGAACTGTATCTATCTTGATTTGGCAACATAAACTAGAATGATATAGACCATACAGTGACCATACTACATAGATATATGTTTGTTTCATGCTGTTATCCTGTCCACCTTACTACTGAACTGGTTTACCAAAATGAGTTTCATATACTACATTGTGAACCTGAGATGTGTTTGTTTGTTTCTCTTTTAGAACGCGGATAAAATATTGGAGAAGAGTACCCTGTTATGCAATGGTAAAGGAAGTAATACA
Organism: Triticum urartu; assembly: GCF_056163025.1. NCBI lineage: Eukaryota > Viridiplantae > Streptophyta > Magnoliopsida > Poales > Poaceae > Triticum > Triticum urartu. The sequence continues at coordinate 515,608,021 of NC_141874.1, forward strand.
GAGAAGGTTCAAGATAGTGAGACATCCCTGTTGGTCTCCAAGAAAGCTGATAAAAACTATATTGAAGACATTGAGACAACCCCAAAGTCCTGTCTTGATGTAGTGTTCGAGTTACTGGCTACCACTGCTGGCACCAGCTCTTCGAACTCGTTGCCTGAATCAGTTCGGTTTCTTGAGTCTCAACTTCAAGTTGAAAGACATCGATCAGATGTTATGCAAAAGGAAGCCGAAGGACTGAGGAAGTCCCTGCAAAATTCAGATGCATACTTTCTGGTGCAACAGCAAGCGCTGGAGGACTTAAGCACCAAACAAGAGAAAGTTAATATGCTTGCTAAGCATCTTGCCAGCATTATGGGTACCCAGGATATTATTTCTAGAGCTCTTCTGAAGTGGTTTCAGTTCTGGACTTGTTTTGCTGCGGCGTTTATATGATGTTGTGTTCCCTATATTTGCACTGGTGGCGAACTTTGATGCCCAGTGGATGTAATATGTGTAATAGCCGTGATAGCCTAGTGTAAGTTGCTTGCTTATTTATTTCCTTGTTGTCTTGTTTATTTGTTTGCTTGTAGTCAGTGCAGTTCTTTTTCTGCGGTTTGCTAGTGGCTGCAATAACCTATTTTTTAAAACTAGGCCACAATAACCATGGGCTAATATTTACTGTAGTGACACTGGGCCTCCTACGGGCCGTACAAACAGTGGGCCTTCTACGGGCAGTATAAACATTGAGCCTTGTATGGGCCATAGAAACAGTGGGCCTTCTACGGGTCGTAGAAACAATGGGCCTTCTACGGGCCGTATCATCAGTGGGCCTTATACGGGCCGTATGATTGATTGTCCAAACATGGGCCAAACAGACTGCATTCTGGCCGTAAACGGGCTAGAGCTAGAATCGTCTGTTCATGGGCCAACCATAACGGGCCATCGTTAATAGGCCGTAAACGGCCCAACGTATTAACGGACCACAAACGGGCCGACTGTAACCACGGGCTGAATTTGGCCGACAAGAAGAAAATGACAGTAACGGGCCGTAAGTAAAAGAATGCTGGAAAATAGCCCAAGAATAAATGGGCTCTGAGAAGGCCGAAAGATAACATGGTCTGGAAACGGCCCAACGGAATAACGGGCCGTTAATTGGTATAAAGTGATACACTGTTCTTTATGGGCCAGTTTCACCACGGGCCGTTAATGGGTGTAAAGTGATACACTGTTCGTTACAGGCCAGTTTCACCACGGGTCGTTAATAGGCCAAGAGTTACATAGGGCCTCATATGGGCCGAAATACGTCATGGGCCGTAAATGGGCCAGAAGTGAAAACGGGCTAGAATCATATTGGATGGCCCAGATGACGCTACTGGGCCTAATTCGAATAGGGCGTAATGGGCCTTGGGTTAGCGGGCTGTAAATGGGCTATATGCGAATAGGCTGTTAACATGCTTTCCATGGGCCGGCCCGACACCTTTTGACCAAGTCAAACGGGCCGGTCTTTTCACAGCAATGGGCCTCTGTTGGGTCGTGCCACGTGTCGATGTATCATAGGCGCCTTCTGTCCAATGAGTGGATGACATTGTTGGAAATATGCCCTAGAGGCAATAATAAAAGCATTATTATTATATTTCCTTGTTCATGATAATTGTCTTTATTCATGCTATAATTGTGTTATCCAGAAATCGTAATACATGTGTGAATAACAGACATCAACATGTCCCTAGTAAGCCTCTAGTTGACTAGCCCGTTGATCAACAGATAGTCATGGTTTCCTGACTATGGACATTGGATGTCATTGATAACGAGATCACATCATTAGGAGAATGATGTGATGGACAAGACCCAATCCTAAACATAGCACAAGATCGTGTAGTTCGTTTGCTAGAGTTTTCCAATGTCAAGTATCTTTTCCTTAGACCATGAGATCGTGTAACTCCCGGATACCGTAGGAGTGCTTTGGGTATACCAAACGTCACAACGTAACTGGGTGACTATAAAGGTAGACTACGGGTATCTCCGAAAGTGTCTGTTGGGTTGACATGGATCAAGACTGGGATTTGTCACTCCGTATGACGGAGAGGTATCGCTGGGCCCACTCGGTGATGCATCATCATAATGATCTCAAAGTGACCAAGTGTCTGGTCACGGGATCATGCATTACGGTACGAGTAAAGTGACTTGCCGGTGACGAGATTGAACGAGGTATTGGGATACCGACGATCGAATCTCGGGCAAGTAACATATCGATTGACAAAGGGAATTGCATACGGGGTTGATTGAATCCTCGACATCGTGGTTCATCCGATGAGATCATCGTGGAGCATGTGGGAGCCAACATGGGTATCCAGATCCCGCTGTTGGTTATTGACCGGAGAGTCGTCTCGGTCATGTCTGCTTGTCTCCCGAACCCGTAGGGTCTACACACTTAAGGTTCAGTGACGCTAGGGTTGTGAAGATATGTATATGCAGTAACCCGAATGTTGTTCGGGGTCCCGGATGAGATCCCATACGTCACGAGGAGTTCCGGAATGGTCCGGAGGTAAAGAATTATATATAGGAAGTGCTGTTTCGGCCATCGGGACAAGTTTCGGGGTCACCGGTATTGTACCGGGACCACCGGGAGGGTCCCGGGGGTCCACCGGGTGGGGCCACCTATCCCGGAGGGCCCCATGGGCTGAAGTGGGAAGGGACCCAGCCCAAAGTGGGCTGGGGCGCCACCCCCCCAAGGGCCCATGCGCCTAGGGTTGGGGGGAAACCCTAAGGGGGGCGCCCCCTTGCTTGGGGGGCAAGCCCCCCACCCCTTGGCCGCCGCCCCCCTAGTAGATTCCATCTACTAGGGCCGGCGCCCCCCTGGCACCCCTATATATAGTTGAGGAGAGGAGGGACTTCACATACCAGCCCCTGGCGCCTCCCTCTCTCCCCGTTACGTCTCTCTCGCGTAGTATAGGCAAAGCCCTGCTACTGTGACGCCCTGCATCCACCACCACGCCGTCGTGCTGCTGGATCTTCATCAACCTCTCCTTCCCCCTTTCTGGATCAAGAAGGAGGAGACGTCTCCCGTCCCGTACGTGTGTTGAACGCGGAGGTGCCGTCCGTTCGGCGCTTGGTCATCGGTGATTTGGATCACGTCGTGTTCGACTACATCACCACCGTTCTTTGAACGCTTCCGTGCGCGATCTACAAAGGTATGTAGATGCATCCGATGACTCGTTGCTAGATGAACTCCTAGATGGATCTTGGTGAAACGAGTAGGAAATTTTTTGTTTTCTGCAACGTTCCCCAACAGTGGCATCATGAGCTAGGTCTATGCGTAGTTCTTCTTGCGCGAGTAGAACACAATTTGTTGTGGGCGTAGATTTGTCAACTTTCTTGCCGCTACTAGTCTTTTCTTGCTTCAGCGGTATTGTGGGATGAAGCGGCCCGGACCAACCTTACACGTACGCTTACGTGAGACCGGTTCCACCGACTAACATGCACTAGTTGCATAAGGTGGCTGGCGGGTGTCTGTCTCTCCCACTTTAGTTGGAGCGGATTCGATGAACAGGGTCCTTATGAAGGGTAAATAGAAGTTGACAAATCACGTTGTGGCTTTAACGTAGGTAAGAAGACGTTCTTGCTAGAACCCTAATTCAGCCACGTAAAACTTGCAACAACAATTAGAGGACGTCTAACTTGTTTTTGCAGCAAGTGGTTTGTGATATGATATGGCCAAAGTTGTGATGAATGATGAATGATCTATATGTGATGTATGAGATGTTCATGCTATTGTAATAGGAATCACGACTTGCATGTCGATGAGTATGACAACCGGCAGGAGCCATAGGAGTTGTCTTTATTCTTTTATATGACCTGCGTGTCATTGAGAAACGCCATGTAAATTACTTTACTTTATTGCTAAACACGTTAGCCATAGTAGTAGAAGTAATAGTTGGCGAGCAACTTCATGGAGACATGATGATGGAGATCATGATGATGGAGATCATGGTGTCAAGCCGGTGACAAGATGATCATGGAGCCCCAAGATGGAGATCAAAGGAGCTATGTGATATTGGCCATATCATGTCACGTTTATTATTTGATTGCATGTGATGTTTATCATGTTTTGCATCTTGTTTACTTAGAACGACGGTAGTAAATAAGATGATCCCTCATAATAATTTCAAGAAGTGTTCCCCCTAACTGTGCACCGTTGCGATAGTTCGTTGTTTCAAAACACCACGTGATGATCGGGTGTTTTATTCAGACGTTCACATACAACGGGTGTAAGACAGATTTACACATGCAAACACTTAGGTTGACTTGACAAGCCTAGCATGTACAGACATGGCCTCGGAACACAGAAGACCGAAAGGTCGAGCATGAGTCGTATAGAAGATACGATCAACATGAAGATGTTCACCGATGTTGACTAGTCCGTCTCACGTGATGATCGGACACGGCCTAGTTAACTCGGATCATGTAATACTTAGATGACTAGAGGGATGTCTAATCTAAGTGGGAGTTCATTAATTATTTGATTAGATGAACTTAATTATCATGAACTTAGTCTAAAATATTTTACAATATGTCTTGTAGATCAAATGGCCCATGTAGTCCTCAACTTCAACGCGTTCCTAGAGAAAACCAAGCTGAAAGACGATGGCAGCAACTATACGGACTGGGTCCGGAACCTGAGGATCATCCTCATAGCTGCCAAGAAAGATTATGTCCTACAAGCACCGCTAGGTGAAGCTCCCGTCCCACAGAACCAAGACGTTATGAACGCTTGGCAGACACGTGTTGACGACTACTCCCTCGTTCAGTGCGGCATGCTTTACAGCTTAGAGCCGGGGCTCCAAAAACGTTTTGAGAGACATGGAGCATATGAGATGTTCGAAGAGCTGAAAATGGTTTTTCAAGCTCATGCCTGGATCGAGAGATATGAAGTCTCCGATAAGTTCTTCAGCTGTAAGATGGAGGAAAATAGTTCTGTCAGTGAGCACATACTCACTATGTCTGGGTTACATAACCGCTTGTCTCAGCTGGGAGTTAATCTCCCGGATGATGCGGTCATTGACAGAATCCTCCAGTCGCTTCCACCAAGCTACAAGAGCTTTGTGATGAACTTCAACATGCAGGGGATGCAAAAGACCATTCCTGAGTTGTACTCAATGCTGAAATCAGCGGAGGTAGAAGTCAAGAAGGAACATCAAGTGTTGATGGTCAATAAAACCACTAAGTTCAAGAAAGGCAAGGGTAAAAAGAACTTCAAGAAGGACGGCAAGGAGGTTGCCGCGCCCGGCAAGCAAGCTGCCGGGAAGAAGCCAAAGAATGGACCCAAGCCCGAGACTGAGTGCTTTTATTGCAAGGGAAGCGGTCACTGGAAGCGGAACTGCCCTAAATACTTAGCAGACAAGAAGGCCAGCAAAACAAAAGGTATATGTGATATACATGTAATTGATGTGTACCTTACTAGTGTCCGTAGTAGCTCCTGGGTATTTGATACCGGTGCAGTTGCTCACATTTGTAACTCAAAGCAGGGGCTGCGGAATAAGCGGAAACTGGCAAAGGACGAGGTGACGATGCGCGTCGGGAATGGTTCCAAGGTCAATGTGATCGCCGTCGGCACGCTACCTCTATATCTACCTTCGGGATTAGTTTTAAACCTTAATAATTGTTATTTAGTGCCAGCTTTGAGCATGAACATTGTATCGGGATCTCGTTTAATTCGAGATGGCTACTCATTTAAATCCGAGAATAATGGTTGTTCTATTTATATGAGAGATATGTTTTATGATCATGCTCCTATGGTGAATGGTTTATTCTTTATGAATCTCGAACGTGATACTACACATGTTCATAATGTGAGTACCAAAAGATGTAAGGTTGATAATGATAGCTCCACATACTTGTGGCACTGCCGCCTTGGTCACATAGGTGTCAAACGCATGAAGAAGCTCCATGCAGATGGACTTTTAGAGTCTCTTGATTATGAATCATTTGACACATGCGAACCATGCCTCATGGGTAAGATGACCAAGACTCCGTTCTCAGGAACAATGGAGCGAGCAACCAACTTATTAGAAATCATACATACTGATGTGTGCGGTCCAATGAGTGTTGAGGCTCGCGGTGGCTATCGTTATGTTCTCACGCTCACTGATGATTTAAGTAGATATGGGTGTATCTACTTAATGAAACACAAGTCTGAAACCTTTGAAAAGTTCAAGGAATTTCAGAGTGAGGTTGAAAATCAACGTGACAGGAAAATCAAGTTTGTACGATCAGATCATGGAGGAGAATACTTGAGTCACGAGTTTGGCACACACTTAAGAAAATGTGGAATAGTTTCACAACTCACGCCGCCTGGAACACCACAGCGTAACGGTGTGTCCGAACGTCGTAATCGCACTCTATTAGATATGGTGCGATCTATGATGTCTCTTACCGATTTACCGCTATCTTTTTGGGGCTATGCTTTAGAGACTGCTGCATTCACTTTAAATAGGGCTCCGTCGAAATCCGTTGAAACGACACCGTATGAATTATGGTTTGGGAAGAAACCTAAGCTGTCGTTTCTAAAAGTTTGGGGATGCGATGCTTATGTCAAGAAACTTCAACCTGAAAAGCTCGAACCCAAGTCGGAAAAATGCGTCTTCATAGGATACCCAAAAGAAACTATTGGGTACACCTTCTACCTCAGATCCGAAGGCAAGATCTTTGTTGCCAAAAATGGGTCCTTTCTAGAGAAAGAGTTTCTCTCGAAAGAAGTAAGTGGGAGGAAAGTAGAGCTTGATGAAGTATTACCTCTTGAACCGGAAAATGGCGCAACTCAAGAAAATGTTCTTGAGGTGCCTGCACCGACTAGAGAGGAAGTTAATGATAATGATCAAGATACTTCTGATCAAGCTCCTACTGAAATTCGAAGGTCCACAAGGACACGTTCCGCACCAGAGTGGTACGGCAACCCTGTCTTGGAAATCATGTTGTTAGACAACGGTGAACCTATGAACTATGAAGAAGCGATGGCGGGCCCGGATTCTGACAAATGGCTAGAAGCCATGAAATCCGAGATAGGATCCATGTATGAAAACGAAGTATGGACTTTGACTGACTTGCCCGTTGAACGGTGAGCCATAGAAAATAAATGGATCTTCAAGAAGAAGACAGACGCGGATGGTAATGTGACCATCTATAAAGCTCGGCTTGTTGCTAAGGGTTATCGACAAGTTCAAGGGGTTGACTACGATGAGACATTCTCACTGGTAGCGAAGCTGAAGTCCGTCCGAATCATGTTAGCGATTGCCGCATTCTATGATTATGAAATATGGCAAATGGACGTCAAAACAGCATTCCTTAATGGTTTCCTTAAGGAAGAATTGTATATGATGCAGCCGGAAGGTTTTGTCGATCCTAAGAATGCTGACAAGGTGTGCAAGCTCCAATGCTCAATTTATGGGCTGGTGCAAGCATCTCGGAGTTGGAACATTCACTTTGATGAGATGATCAAAGCGTTTGGGTTTACGCAGACTTATGGAGAAGCCTGCGTTTACAAGAAAGTGAGTGGGAGCTCTGTAGCATTTCTCATATTATATATAGATGACATACTATTGATGGGAAATGATATAGAACTCTTGGACAACATCAAGGCCTACTTGAATAAGAGTTTTTCAATGAAGGACCTTGTAGAAGCTGCTTATATATTAGGCATCAAGATCTATAGGGATAGATCGAGACGCCTCATAGGTCTTTCACAAAGCACATACCTTGATAAGATATTGAAGAAGTTCAATATGGATCAATCTAAGAAGGGGTTCTTGCCTGTGTTACAAGGTATGAAATTGAGCTCAGCTCAATGTCCGACCATGGCAGAAGATATAGAAGAGATGAGCGTCATCCCCTATGCATCAGCCATAGGTTCTATTATGTATGCCATGCTGTGTACCAGACCTGATGTAAACCTTGCCGTAAGTTTGGTAGGAAGGTACCAAAGTAATCCTGGCAAGGAACACTGGACAGCGGTCAAGAATATCCTGAAGTACCTGAAAAGGACTAAGGAAATGTTTCTCGTTTATGGAGGTGACGAAGAGCTCGTCGTAAAGGGTTACGTCGATGCTAGCTTCGACACAGATCTGGATGACTCTAAGTCACAAACCGGATACGTGTATATTTTGAATGGTGGGGCAGTAAGCTGGTGCAGTTGCAAGCAGAGCGTCGTGGCGGGATCTACATGTAAAGCGGAGTACATGGCAGCCTCGGAGGCAGCACATGAAGCAATATGGGTGAAGGAGTTCATCACCGACCTAGGAGTCATACCCAATGCGTCGGGGCCAATCAAACTCTTTTGTGACAACACTGGAGCTATTGCTCTTGCCAAGGAGCCCAGGTTTCACAAGAAGACAAGGCACATCAAGCGTCGCTTCAACTCCATTCGTGAAAATGTTCAAGATGGAGACATAGAGATTTGTAAAGTACATACGGACCTGAATGTAGCGGATCCGTTGACTAAACCTCTCCCTAGAGCAAAACATGATCAACACCAGAATTCCATGGGTGTTCGATTCATCACAATGTAACTAGATTATTGACTCTAGTGCAAGTGGGAGACTGTTGGAAATATGCCCTAGAGGCAATAATAAAAGCATTATTATTATATTTCCTTGTTCATGATAATTGTCTTTATTCATGCTATAATTGTGTTATCCGGAAATCGTAATACATGTGTGAATAACAGACACCAACATGTCCCTAGTAAGCCTCTAGTTGACTAGCCCGTTGATCAACAGATAGTCATGGTTTCCTGACTATGGACATTGGATGTCATTGATAACGAGATCACATCATTAGGAGAATGATGTGATGGACAAGACCCAATCCTGAACATAGCACAAGATCGTGTAGTTCGTTTGCTAGAGTTTTCCAATGTCAAGTATCTTTTCCTTAGACCATGAGATCGTGTAACTCCCGGATACCGTAGGAGTGCTTTGGGTATACCAAACGTCACAACGTAAGTGGGTGACTATAAAGGTAGACTACGGGTATCTCCGAAAGTGTCTGTTGGGTTGACATGGATCAAGACTGGGATTTGTCACTCCGTATGACGGAGAGGTATCGCTGGGCCCACTCGGTGATGCATCATCATAATGATCTCAAAGTGACCAAGTGTCTGGTCACGGGATCATGCATTACGGTACGAGTAAAGTGACTTGCCGGTGACGAGATTGAACGAGGTATTGGGATACCGACGATCGAATCTCGGGCAAGTAACATATCGATTGACAAAGGGAATTGCATACGGGGTTGATTGAATCCTCGACATCGTGGTTCATCCGATGAGATCATCATGGAGCATGTGGGAGCCAACATGGGTATCCAGATCCCGCTGTTGGTTATTGACCGGAGAGTCGTCTCGGTCATGTCTGCTTGTCTCCCGAACCCGTAGGGTCTACACACTTAAGGTTCGGTGACGCTAGGGTTGTGAAGATATGTATATGCAGTAACCCGAATGTTGTTCGGGGTCCCGGATGAGATCCCAGACGTCACGAGGAGTTCCGGAATGGTCCAGAGGTAAAGAATTATATATAGGAAGTGCTGTTTCGGCCATCGGGACAAGTTTCGGGGTCACCGGTATTGTACCGGGACCACCGGGAGGGTCCCGGGGGTCCACCGGGTGGGGCCACCTATCCCAGAGGGCCCCATGGGCTGAAGTGGGAAGGGACCCAGCCCAAAGTGGGCTGGGGCGCCACCCCCCCCAAGGGCCCATGCGCCTAGGGTTGGGGGGAAACCCTAAGGGGGGCGCCCCCTTGCTTGGGGGGCAAGCCCCCCACCCCTTGGCCGCCGCCCCCCTAGTAGATTCCATCTACTAGGGCCGGCACCCCCCTGGCACCCCTATATATAGTTGAGGAGAGGAGGGACTTCACATACCAGCCCCTGGCGCCTCCCTCTCTCCCCGTTACGTCTCTCTCGCGTAGTATAGGCGAAGCCCTGCTACTGTGATGCCCTGCATCCACCACCACGCCGTCGTGCTGCTGGATCTTCATCAACCTCTCCTTCCCCCTTGCTGGATCAAGAAGGAGGAGACGTCTCCCGTCCCGTACGTGTGTTGAACGCGGAGGTGCCGTCCGTTCGGCGCTTGGTCATCGGTGATTTGGATCACGTCGTGTTCGACTACATCACCACCGTTCTTTGAACGCTTCCGTGCGCGATCTACAAAGGTATGTAGATGCATCCGATGACTCGTTGCTAGATGAACTCCTAGATGGATCTTGGTGAAACGAGTAGGAAAATTTTTGTTTTCTGCAACGTTCCCCAACAGACATCTGTCCCAGCGATGAGCCGACACGTGTTTCCTCCAGCCAATGATGATTTTACACGTGGGAAATCCCCATTGGTCGGGGCTGTTAATGGGTTATCGGATCCAAAACCCGACCCGATAGCTTAACGACGTTCCGTTATGGTGGATGCCACGTGTCGGTCACCCTTGATGAAAGCACTTCTGTGACGCGCGATTTATCGTCATGGAACTGGACACTTCCATGATGATAATTTTGGTAATGTCATGGAACACTTCTACGACAGCACATGTATGATTATCTTGATTCTGTCATAAAATCGTCATGGACGTACATGCATGACAAAAAACGCGACCTACTGTGACAAACACGTATCATCGCAGAAGTGTATTTTTTTTGTAGTGTATTCGGTTGAAATAAGATAAAGGGTGCAGTTAGGCCGAAAATTTTCAGATAAATTGCGCTGATTCACACCAACGGTGGTCAACTACAACCTAATTTATGGATCTCCTAATCAATTTGAGAGGAAAATGATGCTTACCCAGGTGGAATCCATGAATTAGCAGCCTCTGATTCGACCCAATCATCTCCACGGTCGATGGGCCGGACGGGGTGCCCCCCGACATCGCTTGCTAATCCTAGATGGCGAGAGAGGGTGGATGCAGCGGAGGCGGCACGACGGCGGTAGAGGCGGCACGACTGTGGCGGAGGGGGCGGCGCGGAAGCGACAAGATCTGATTCAGGTTACAGTGAGTGTCAGTTTCACGGCAACATTGGTTACCACGTAACGGTCAAAATGTGGACTCCGCCCTACGCAGCCCCACTAGTCAGAGTTAACGGTCAAGCCATTGACCCGACGGGAACGTCCGCTATGACCAGTTCTGAGGGTTTCGGGCAAGGGAGTGGGGAAAGTGAGCAAAAGTTAAGAGCGTGGGGATGAATGAGTAGAACTAACAAACCAGGGGCACATAAATAAAAATCCCTTGAATGAAACTAACCCTGGACTAACGCTGTTTTCAGCAGAACTACCATGGTGTTGGTTTTGTGCAGAAATAAAAGTTCTCGGAATGGAACGAAACTTTGCGAGGAATTTTTATATAATATATAAGAATTTCTGGAGCCAATACCTACCGGAGAGGGGCCCCTGGGTGGGCACAACCCACCAGCCCCCCCCCTCTCCTGGCGCGCCCAGGTGGGTTGTACCCACCTGGTGGCCCCGTAGACCTCAACCCTGACACTATAAAATCCTATTTTTGGAGAAAATAATCAAGGAGAAAGAATTATCGCGATCCACGAGACGGAGCCGCTGCCAAGTCCTGTTCTTCCTCGGGAGGGCAGATCTGGAGTCCGTTTGGGGCTCCGGAGAGGGGGATCTTCGTTCTTTGTCATCACCAACCCTTCTCCATCGCCAACTCCATGATGCTCCCACCGAGAGTGAGTAATTCCTTCGTAGGCTTGCTGGTCGGTGAGGAGTTGGATGAGACTCATCATGTAATCGAGTTAGTTTTGTTAGGGCTTGATCCCTAGTATCGACTATGTTCTTAGATTGATGTTGCTATGACTTTGCCATGCTTAATGCTTGTCACTTTGGGCCCGGGTGCCATGATTTCAGATCTGAACCGTTTATGTTATCACCATTATATCCATGTTCTAGATCCGATCTTGCGAGTTATAGTCACCTACTACGTGTTATGACCCGGCAACCCCGAAGTGACAATAACCAGGACTTCTCCCGGTGATGATCGTAGTTTGAGGAGTTCATGTATTCACTATGTGTTAATGCTTTGTTCCGGTTCTCTATTAAAAGGAGGCCTTAATATCCCATAGTTTCCAATATGGACCCCGCTGCCACGGGAGGGTAGGACAAAAGATTTCATGCAAGTTCTTTTAATAAAGCACGTATGACTATTTACGAAATACATGCCTATATTATATCGATGAACTGGAGCTAGTGTCGTATCGCCCTAGGTTATAACTGTCACATGATGAATATCATCCAACAAGTCACCGATCCAATGCCTACAAATTTATATTATATAGTTTCTGCTAAGTTACTACAGCTATCATCACTGTTACACTTGCTACAAAATTACTGCTATCACTGTTACTATTACCGTTGCTGCTGTCACTACTATCAAAACTGCCATATTACTGTACTACTAATTACTTGTTGCAGATAATTACTCTCCAGGTGTGGTTGAATTGACAACTCAGCTGCTAATACCTTCAAATATTCTTTGGCTCCCCTTGTGTCGAATCTATAAATTTGGGTTGAATACTCTACCCTTGAAAACGGTTGAGATCCCCTATATTTGTGGGTTATCAAGACCTTTTTCTGGTGCTGTTGCTGGGGAGCATAGCTATATTTGTTGAGTCACTTGGGATTATTATCATATTATCACTATGAAGAATATGAAGGATCCAAATACTAAGATATTTCCCTCGAGGACAAGGGGAGGTAAGGAACTGCCATCCAGTTCTGCTTTAGATTCACCTTCTGTTATGAGTAAACTTGCATCACCACCACATGCTATTAATTCCAATATGCCGCAAGTTATTGATGATGCTACTTCTGCTATGGATAATGTTTATGATGATGCTAGTACCTTGCTTGATAATGATGATGTGCCACTTGGTGAATTTCTTGATAAACAAATTGCTAGAGTAATACAACATGATGTTGTTGAATCTGATGATAAAGTTGAAACTGAAACTCCTGAAACACCTGCTAGAACTAACCTTCCTAGATATGAATTGCCTAAGGTACCGGAAGGTTATGTTATGAGTGAAGAAACAGCTAGAGATATTCTTGCTTGCAATGATAGAGAGGATCTAGAGAAATTATTACACAAGTATAAAGAAAAATCTCTGAATGCTAGAATGAAATGTGATCCTAAGTTTGCCACTTCACCTATCTTTATTGATGATAAGGATTATGAATTCTCTGTCGACCCAAAGTTAATTACTTTGGTTGAATCTAATCCTTTCCATGGTTATGAAACTGAAACTATTGTGGCACATCTTACTAAGTTGAATGATATAGCCACCCTTTTTACTCATGATGAGAAAACTCGCTATTACTTTATTCTCAAATTATTTCCGTTCTCATTAAAGGGTGATGCTAAAGCTTGGTACAATACTCTTGCTCCTGGTTGTGTGCGTAGTCCCCAGGATATGATTTATTACTTCTCTGAAAAATATTTTCTTGCTCATAAGAAACAAGCTGCTTTACAGGAAATATTTAACTTTGTGCAAACTAAAGAAGAGAGTCTCCCACAAGCTTGGGGGAGGCTTTGCCAGTTACTTAATGCTTTGCCTGATCATCCTCTTAAGAAAAATGAAATACTTGATATCTTCCACTCCCTCCGTTCCGAATTACTTGTCGCATGTATGGATGTATCTAAATGTATTTTAGTTCTAGATACATCCATTTCTGCGACGAGTAATTTGGAACAGAGGGAGTATAATGGACTAACCGATGATTCTAGGGACTTCCTATATAGTTGTGCTGGTTGTGTTTTCAGGGAATGAACTATTGGACAAGATGAAGAATTATTGAATAACATATTGAAAAATTATGATGATTGGACTATTCCTGAATCACCGCCTAAACCCACTCCGAAGTAGAGGGGTATATTATATCTCAGCCCTGAAGATATGCAAGAGGCAAAGAAATCTATGAAGGAAAAGGGTACTAAAGCTGAGGATGTTAAAAATTTACCTCCTATTGAAAAAATACATGGGCTTAATACACCACCACTGCCTAAGGTGGTAGAGGTAAATTCTCTTATGAAATTCAATAATAATGACAATCCTCACAATATGCATCCTAGTCAATGCCTTTATGAGTTTGAAAATTATATTAGAAAACAAGATCACTTCAATGCAAATGTTATGAAACAATTGAAATACAATTCTGATATGATTGCTCGCTTGAGTGACTTGTTATTTAGAATTTCAAATTATGTTAGAGGTGTTGGAAAACATGCTTCTATGGTTCAAACTCAGTTAGAACAAGTTGCTAAATCACAAAGAGAATTACTTGATGAAATGAATAATAATATGCATGACTTTGTTGTTAGAGTTGCAACTAGAGGAGGTAAAATGACTCAGGAACCACTTTATCCTGAGGGACACCCAAAAAGAATTGAACACGATTCACAAAGAGCTAACACTAGTGCACCTAGTCCTTCTAAAAAGAAAAAGAAGAAGAAAAATGATAGGACTTGCACACTTCTAGTGAACCTGGAATAGAAAAACCTCCTGATAATGAAAATGAAACTTCTATCTCTGATGCTGAAACTCAATCTGGTAATGAACACTCACCTAGTGATAATGAAAAATATAATGATGAGGTTCATGAAGACACTCAACCAAATGATAAAGAACCAGATAATGATGTTGAGATAGAACCACCTGTTGATCTTGATAACCCACAACCTAAGAATAAAAGATATGATAAAAGAGACTTTGTGGCTAGGAAACACGGTAAAGAAAGAGAACCGTGGTTTCAAAAACCTATGCCTTTTCCACCCAAGTCAACTAAAAAGAAAGACGATGAAGAATTTGAACGCTTTGCTGAAATGCTAAGGCCAGTCTTTTTGCGTACTTGCTTGACTGATATCTTGAAAATGCCTCCTTATGCAAAGTATATGAAAGACATCATCACAAATAAGAGAAAAATGCCGGAAGCTGAAATCTCCACTGTGCTTGCTAATTAGACTTTCAAAGATGGAATACCTAAAAAACTTGGAGATCCGGGAATACCAACTATACCTTGCTCTATCAAAAAGAATTATGTGAAAACTACTTTGTGTGATTTAGGAGCTGGTGTTAGTCTTATGCCTTTCTCTTTATATAAAAGAATTGACTTAAATAAACTCACACCTACTGAAATATCTTTACAAATGGCTGATAAATCAACTGTCATACCTATCGATATCTGTGAGGATGTGCCCGTTGTTATTGCTGATGTTACTATTTTGATTGACTTTGTTATACTTGAGATGCCTGAGGACGACAACATGTCGATTACTTGCTGCAGATAATTAATCTCCAGGTGTGGTTGAATTGACAACTCAGCTGCTAATACCTTCAAATATTCTTTGGCTCCCCTTATGTCGAATATATAAATTTGGGTTGAATACTCTACCCTCGAAAACTGTTGTGATCCCATATACTTGTGGGTTATCAAGGAGAACATGGTATTGAGAATCAAAGAGAGAGAAGAAGCCATCTAGCTACTAGCTATGGACCAGTAGGTCTGAGGTAAACTACTCACGCTTCATCGGAGAGGCAATGGTGTTGCTGTAGAAGACCTCCGTGATCGAATCCCCCTCCGACAGGACGTCGGAAAATGCCCCTAGATGGGATCTCACGGGTACAGAAGGTTGCGGTAGTGGAAAAGTGTTTTTGTGGCTCTCCTCATAGATTTTGGAATAATTGAGAATATATAGGTGGAAGAAATAGGTCGGTGGAGTCACGAGGGGCCCACAAGGGTGGGGGCGCGCCCTACCCCCCTTGGGCGCGCCCTCCATCCTTGTGGCTTCCTAGTGGCTTCCCTAACTTGCACTCCAAGTCCTCTGGATGTCTTTTGGTCCAAGAAAAATCATCGCAAAAGTTTCATTCCGTTTGGTATCCCTTTTCTGCGAAACTCTAAAACAAGGAAAAAACAGAAACTGGGACTGGGCTCTAGGTTAATAGGTTAGTCCCAAAAGTATTATAAAATAGCATAATATGCATATAAAACATCCAAAACAGATAATATAATAGCATGGAACAAAAAAATTATAGATACGTTGGAGACGTATCAGTGCCCACCTCGGGTGCCCCCTGTAAGGGCATATTTCTCCCTATGTGGTTTTGGTGATTGATGACAGTGAATTTGCGGACTAATGTGTGCATTGAGCATTTCAGATATCTCATGCCTAGGCACAAGACGATTCGGTGCCCCTCGGAGCCTATTGAAGACGGCAGTTCTCTATGTTTCTTTTCGATGGATTTGAGTCGTAGGGAAGCCGTACTATTAAGAGGGGGTCCGCTTCGAAAAGGTTAGGGTGGAATACCCATGTACACATCTGTTCCTTTGCACCACCTTTCCTTCGCTTCATTGGAGCACCGTCCATTTATCCTTGTCTCTATGAAATAAATTTTCAATCTCATATTCATCATGGGGCTTAAATAAATTTTCAAGATCATAAGAAGAATCACTCCGATCATGATCATTGCAACAAGTAGTGGATATAGCAAAACTAGCATCCCCAAGCTTAGGGTTTTGCATATTATTAGCACAATTGACATTAATAGAATTTATAATAACATCATTGCAATCATGCTTTTTATTCAAAGATCTATCGTGAGTCACTTCATAAAGTACTTCATCCCAATTTTCACATTCACGAATTTCAAGCAAAACTTCATAAAGATAATCTAGTGCACAAAACTCACTAGCAATTGGTTCATCATAATTGGATCACTTAAAAAGATTAGCAAGCAGATGAGGATCCATAAATCTCAGGTTCTCTGATTTGCAATAAATACACAATTATTCCAACCAAACAAGCCAAATAAGACATCAAGGCAAACGAAAAGACAAACGGAAGAAGGGCGAAGAAAAGGCAAATCTTTTTGAAAATCATTTTAGAAGTGGGGGAGAGGAAAACGAGAGGCAAATGGTGAGTAATGTAATGCAAGGGATGAGAGTTTATGATGGGTGCTTGGTATGTCTCGGCTTGGCGTAGATCTCCCGAGCAACGGTGCCAGAAATTTTTCCTGCTACTTCTTGAGCTTGCGTTGGTTTTTCCCTTGAAGAAGAAAGGGTGATGCAGCAAAGTAGAGTAAGTATTTCCCTCAGTTTTGAGAACCAAGGTATCAATCCAGTAGGAGACAACACGCAAGCCACTGAATACCTGCACAAACAAACACCAACTTGCACCCAACTCGATAAAGGGGTTGCCAATCCCTTCACGGTTATTTGCAACGTGAGATCTGATATAGATGGATAAACGGTAAAGTAATATTTTTGGTTTATGGAACGGAAAGTAAAAGATTGCAAAGAAAGTAAATCGGAAACTAAAATTATATATCGAAAACTTATATGATGGAAAATAGACCCGGGGCCATAGGTTTCACTAGAGGCTTCTCTCAAGATAGAAATTATTATGGTGGGTGAACAAATTACTGCCGAGCAATTGATAGAAAAGTGTAAAGTTGTGATGATATATAAGGCAATGATCATGAATATAGGCATCACGTCCGTGTCAAGTAGACCGAAATGATTCTGCATCTACTACTATTACTCCACACATTGACCGATATCCAGCATGCATCTAGAGTATTAAGTTCATAAAGAACGGAGTAACGCCTTAAGAAAGATGGCATGACGTTGAGGAATTAACTCAAGCAATATGATTAAAACCCCATCTTTTTATCCTCAATGGCAACACTACAATACGTGCCTTGCTGCCCCTACTGTCACTGGGAAAGGACACCGCAAGATTGAACCCAAAGCCAAGCACTTCTCCCATTGCAATAAAAACCAATCTAGTTGGCCAAACCAAATCGATAGTTCGAAGAGACTTGCAAAGATATCAAATCATGCATAAAATAATTCAGAGGAGATTCAAATAATATTCATAGATAAGCTAATCATAAATCCACAATTCATCAGATCTCGGCAAACATACCGCAAAAGAGTATTACATCGAATAGATCTCCAAGAACATCAAGGAGAACTTTGTATTGATAATCAAAGAGAGAGAAGAAGCCATATAGCTACTAGCTATGGACCCGTAGGTCTCTGGTAAACTACTCACGCTTCATCGGAGAGGCAATGGTGTTGATGTAGAAGCCCTCCGTGATCAAATCCCCCTCCGAAAGGTGCCGGAAAAGGTCCCTAGATGGGATCTCACGGGTACAGAAGGTTGCGGCGGTGGAAAAGTGGTTTCGTGGCTCCCGTGGAAGTTTTTGGGGTATTTGAGAATATATAGGAGGAAGATCTAGGCCAAGGGGTCACCGAAGGGCCCACAAGTTCGGTGGGGCGCGCCCTCCACCCTTGTGGCCGCCTCGTGGCTCTTCTGACTTGCACTCCAAGTCTCCTGGGTGTCTTCTAGTCCAAGAAAAATCATCGCGGAAGTTTTATTCTGTTTGGACTCCGTTTGGTATTCCTTTTCTGCGAAACTCTAAAACAAGGAAAAAACAGAAACTACCACTTGGCTCTAGGTTAATAGGTTAGTCCCAAAAATCATATAAAATAGCATATTAATCATATAAAACATCCAAAATAAATAATATAATAGCATGGAACAATCAAAAATTATAAATACGTTGGAGACGTATCAAGCATCCCCAAGCTTAATTGTTGCTCGTCCTTGAGTAGGTAAATGATAAAAACAGAATTTTTGATGTGGAATGATACCTAACATATTTATCCATGTAATTCTCTTTATTGTGGCATGAATGGTCATATCCGTAAGATTCAAAAAAAAGTTTAATATTGACAGAAAAACAATAATACTTCAAGCATACTAACAAAATAATCATGTCTTCTCAAAATAACATGGCCAAAGAAAGCTTATCCCTACAAAATCATATAGTCTGGCTATGCTCCATCTTCATCACACAAAATATTCAAATCATGCACAGCCCCATTGACAAGCCAAGCAATTGTTTCATACTTTTGATGTTCTCAAACCTTTTCAACTTTCACGCAATACATGAGCGTGAGCCATGGACATAGCACTATAGGTGGAATAGACGGTGGTTGTGGAGAAGACAAAAAGAAGGAGATAGTCTCACATCAACTAGGCGTATCAACGGGCTATGGTGATGCCCATCAATAGATATCAATGTGAGTGAGTAGGGATTGCCATGCAACGGATGCACTAGAGCTATAAGTTTATGAAAGCTCAAAAAGAAAAGTAAGTGGGTGTGCATCCAACTTTCTTGCTCATGAAGACCTAGGGTGTTTTTGTTGGGGAATGTAGCATGCAATTTCAAAAAAAATTCCTACGATCACGCAAGATCTATCTAGGAGATGCATAGCAACGAGAGGGGGAGAGTGTGTCCACATACCCTCGTAGACCGAAAGCGGAAGCGTTAGGTTAACACGGTTGATGTAGTCGAATGTCTTCACGATCCAACCGATCTAGCACCGAATGTACGACACCTCCGAGTTCAGCACACGTTCAGCTCGATGACGATCCGCGCAGGGCTTCGCCTAAGCACTACGATGTTATGACCGGAGGTGTAAACTATGGATGGGGGCACCGCACACGGCTAAGAGAACAATTGTTGTGCTTTGGGGTGCCCCTGCCCCGTATATAAAGGAGGGGAGGAGGAGGCTGACCACCAAGGGGTGCTGCAAGGGAGGGAGTCCTACTAGGACTCCACACCTAGTAGGATTCGGCCCCCCTTTTTCCTTTCTCATCGGAGGGGAAAAGGGAAGGAGAGGGAGAGTGAGAGGGAAATAGGAAAGGGGGCCGTTGATACGTCTCCGTCGTATCTATAATTTTTGATTGTTCCATGCTAATATTATACAACTTTCATATAATTTTAGCAACTTTTTATACTATTTTTGGGACTAACATATTGATCCAGTGCCCAGTGCCAGTTCCTGT
This sequence comes from Triticum urartu, assembly GCF_056163025.1. Lineage (NCBI taxonomy): Eukaryota > Viridiplantae > Streptophyta > Magnoliopsida > Poales > Poaceae > Triticum > Triticum urartu. The sequence continues at coordinate 515,627,894 of NC_141874.1, forward strand.
TTGTTGCATGTTTTTTGTTTCACAGAAAATCCATATCAAACGGATTCCAAACGGGATAAAAACTGACGGACATTTTTTTTGGAATATATGTGATTTTTGGGAAGAAGAATCAATGCGAGACGATGCCCGAGGGGGCCACGAGGCAGGGGCGCGCCCTGGGCTCTCGTGGCCACCCCGTAAGGCGGTTGGTGCCCTTCTTTCGCGGCAAGAAAGCTAATATCTGGATAAAAATCGTGTCCAAATTTCAGCCCAATCGGAGTTACGGATCTCCAGCAATTTAAGAAACGATGAAAGGGAAGAATCAAGGAACGCAAAAACAGAGAGACAGAGAGACAGATCCAATCTCGGAGGGGCTCTCGCCCCTCCGCCGCCATGGAGGCCATGGACCAGAGGGGAAACCCTTCTCCCATATAGGGAGAAGGTCAAGGAAGAAGAAGAAGAAGAAGAAGAAGGGGGGCTCTCTCCCCCTCTCTCCCAGTAGCGGCGGAACGCCACCGGGGCCATCATCGCGACAACGATCTACACCAACAACTTCACCTCCGTCACCAGCAAGTCTTCCCCCCTCTATGCAGCGGTGTAACCCCTCTTTTACCCGTTGTAATCTTTACTTAAACATGATGCTCAACGCTATATATTATTTCCCAATGATGTATGGCTATCCTATTATGTTTGAGTAGATCCGTTTTGTCCTATGGGTTAATTGATGATCGTGATTGGTTTGAGTTGCATGTTTTATTATTGGTGCTGTCCTATGGTGCTCTCTGTGTCGTGCAAGCGTGAGGGATCCCCGCTATAGGGTTTGCAATATGTTCATGATTTGCTTATGGTGGGTGGCGTGAGTGACAGAAGCACATACCCGAGTAAGTAGGATTTTTGCGTATGGGATAAAGAGGACTTGATACTTTAATTGCATGGTTGGGTTTTACCTTAATGATCTTTAGTAGTTGCGGATGCTTGCTAGAGTTCCAATCATAAGTGCATATGATGCAAGAAGAGAAAGTATGTTAGCGTATGCCTCTCCCTCAAATAAATTTGCAATAAAGATTACCGGTCTAGTTATCGATTGCCTAGGGACAAATAACTTTCTTGTGTGACAACAAACTCTCTACTAAAACTAACTTAGTTGCTTTTTTACCTAAAACAGCCACTAATTTTTATTTACACGCACTTTTTTATCTTGCAAACCTATCCAACAACACATACAAAGTACTTCTAGTTTCATACTTGTTCTAGTTAAGGCGAACGTTATGCGTGCATAGAGTTGTATCGGTGGTCGATAGAACTTGAGGGAATATTGAAGGAAATATGCCCTAGAGGCAATAATAAAGTTATTATTTATTTCCTTATTTCATGGTAAATGTTTATTATTCATGCTAGAGTTGTATTAACTGGAAACATAATACATGTGTGAATACATAGACAAACAAAGTGTCACTAGTATGCCTCTACTTGACTAGCTCGTTGATCAAAGATGGTTAAGTTTCCTAGCCTTAGACATGAGTTTCCATTTGACTAATGGGATCACATCATTAGGAGAATGATGTGATTGACTTGACCCATTCCGTTAGCTTAGCACTTGATCGTTTAGTTTGTTGCTATTGCTTTCTTCATGACTTATACATGTTCCTATGACTATGAGATTATACAACTCCCGTTTACCGGAGGAACACTTTGTGTGCCACCAAACGTCACAACATAACTGGGTGATTATAAAGGTGCTCTACAGGTGTCTCCGAAGGTACTTGTTGGGTTGGCATATTTCGAGATTAGGATTTGTCACTCCGATTGTCGGAGAGGTATCTTTGGGCCCACTCGGTAATGCACATCACTATAAGCCTTGCAAGCATTGCAACTAATGAGTTAGTTGCGGGATGATGTATTACATAACGAGTAAAGAGACTTGCAGGTAACGAGATTGAACTAGGTATTGAGATACCGATGATCGAATCTCGGGCAAGTAACATACCGATGACAAAGGGAACAACGTATGTTGTTATGCGGTCTGACCGATAAAGATCTTCATAGAATATGTAGGAGCCAATACGGGCATCCAGATCCCGCTATTGGTTGTTGACCAGAGAGGTGTCTCGGTCATGTCTACATAGTTCTCAAACCCGTAGGGTCCGCATGCTTAAAGTTTGTTGACGATATAGTACTATGAGTTATGTATGTTGGTGACCGAATGTTGTTCGGAGTCCGGGATGAGATCACGGACTTGACGAGGAACTCTGGATTGGTCCAGAGATAAAGTTTGATATATGGGATAATAGTGTTTGGTCACCGGCCGGAAGGGTTCCGGAATTCACCGGAAGGGGTTCCGGATGTCTCCCGAAATGTTTGGATACGAGAACACTTTATTTGGGCCAAAGGGGAAAGCCCACAAGGTTTTTGGAAAGTGTAAAAGGAAGTTTTGCGGAGTCTAGGGGCCAGACGCCAGGGTCCCTGGCGTCTGGGTCCAGACGCCGGGAACCCTGGCGTCTGGCCCTGGAGTCCGAGAAGGACTCTTTCCTTTCGGGTGAAACCGACTTTGTGGAGGGTTTTACTCCAAGTTTCGACCCCAAGGCTCAATGTATAAATAGAGGGGTAGGGCTAGCACCCAAGACACATCAAGAAACACCAAGCCGTGTGCCGGCAACCCCGTCCCCTCTAGTTTATCCTCTGTCATAGTTTTCGTAGTGCTTAGGTGAAGCCATGCGGAGATTTTTCTTCACCAACATCGTCACCACGCCATCGTGCTGCTGGAACTCATATACTACTTCGCCCCTCTTGCTGGATCAAGAAGGCGAGGACATCACCGAGCCGAACGTGTGCAGAACTTGGAGGTGTCGTGCTTTCGGTACTTGGATCGGTCGGATCGTGAAGATGTACGACTACATCAACCGCATTGATATAACGCTTCCGTAAACGGTCTACGAGGGTACGTAGACAACACTCTCCCCTCTCGTTGCTATGCATCACCATGATCCTGTGTGTGCGTAGGAAATTTTTGAAATTACTACGTTCCCCAACAGTGGTATCAGAGCCAGGTTTTATGCGTTGATGTTATATGCACGAGTAGAACACAAGTGAGTTGTGGGCGATACAAGTCATACTGCTTACCGGCATGTCATACTTTGGTTCGGCGGTATTTTTGGATGAAGCGGCCCGGACCGACATTACACGTACGCTTACGCGAGACTGGTTCTTCCGACGTGCTTTCACACAGGTGGCTGGTGGGTGTCAGTTTCTCCAACTTTAGTTGAACCGAGTGTGGCTACTCCCGGTCCTGGAGAAGGTTAAAACAACACTAACTTGACGAACTATCGTTGTGGTTTTGATGCGTAGGTAAGAACTGTTCTTGCTCAGCCCGTAGTAGCCACGTAAAACTTGCAACAACAAAGTAGAGGACGTCTAACTTGTTTTTGCAGGGCATGTTGTGATGTGATATGGTCAAGGAATGATGCTATATTTTATTGTATGAGATGGTCATGTTTTGTAACCGAGTTATCGGCAACTGGCAGGAGCCATATGGTTGTCGCTTTATTGTATGCAATGCAATCACCCTGTAATGCTTTACTTTATCACTAAGCGGTAGCGATAGTCGTAGAAGCATAAGTTGGCGAGACAACAATGATGCTACGATGGAGATCAAGGTGTCGCGTCGGTGACGGTGGTGATCATGACGGTGCTTCGGAGATGGAGATTACAAGCACAAGATGATGCTGGCCATATCATATCACTTATATTGATTGCATGTGATGTTTATCTTTTATGCATCTTATCTTGCTTTGATTGACGGTAGCATTATAAGATGATCTCTCACTAAATTATCAAGATATAAGTGTTCTCCCTGAGTATGCACCGTTGCAAATGTTCTTCGTGCTGAGACACCACGTGATGATCGGGTGTGATAGGCTCTACGTTCAAATACAACGGGTGCAAAATAGTTGCACATGTGGAATACTCAGGTTAAACTTGACGAGCCTAGCATATAACAGATATGGCCTCGGAACACTGATACCGAAAGGTCGAGCGTGAATCATATAGTAGATATGATCAACATAGTGATGTTCACCATTGAAACTTCTCCATCTCACGTGATGATCGGACATGGTTTAGTTGATATGGATCACGTGATCACTTAGAGGATTAGAGGGATGTCTATCTAAGTGGGAGTTCTTAAGTAATATGAATAATTGAACTTAAATTTATCTTGAAGTTAGTCCTGGTAGTATTAGCATATCTATGTTGTAGATCAATAGCTCGCGATGTTGCTCCCCGTTTATTATGTTCCTAGAGAAAAACTATGTTGAAAAATGTTAGTAGCAATGATGCGGATTGGATCCGTGATCTGAGGATTATCCTCATTGCTGCACAGAAGAATTATGTCCTTGATGCACCGCTAGGTGACAGACCTATTGTAGGAGCAGATGCAGATGTTATGAACATTTGCCTAGCTCAATATGATGACTACTTGATAGTTTAGTGCACCATGCTTAACGGCCTAGAATCGGGGCTTCAAAGACGTTTTGAACGCCATGGAGCATATAAGATGTTCCAAGAGTTGAAATTGGTATTTCATACTCATGCCCGTGTCAAGAGGTATGAGACCTCTGATGGTACTTTGCCTACAAGATGGAGGAGAATAGCTCAACCAGTGAGCATGTGCTCAGAATTTTCTGAGTACTACAATTGCTTGAATCAAGTGGGATTTAATCTTCCAGATAAGAGAGTAATTGACAAAGTTCTCTAGTCACTATCACCGAGTTACTAGAACTTAGTGATGAACTATAATATGCAAGGGATGACAAAAGTAATTCCCAAGCTCTTCGTGATGCTGAAATCGACGAAGGTAGAAATCATGAAAAGCATCAAGTGTTGATGGTTGACAAAGACCACTAGTTTCAAAAAAGGGGGAAAGGGAAGAAAGGGAACTTCAAGAAGAACGGCAAGCAAGTTGCTGCTCAAGTGAAGAAGCCCAAGTCTGGACCTAAGCCTGAGACTGAGTGCTTCTACTGCAAAGGGACTGGTCACTAGAAGCGGAACTGCCCCAAGTATTTGGCGGATAAGAAGGATGGCGAGGTGAACAAAGGTATATTGGATATACATGTTATTGATGTGTACTTTACTAGTGTTTATAGCAACCCCTCAGTATTTGATACTAGTTCAGTTGCTAAGAATATTAACTCGAAACGGGAGTTGCAGAGTGAACAGAGACTAGTTAAGGGTGTAGTGACGATGTGTATTGGAAATGGTTCCAAAATTGATATGATCATCATCGCACACTCCCTATACTTTCGGGATTAGTGTTAAACCTAAAATAAATGTTATTTAGTGTTTGCGTTGAGCATGAATACGATTGGATCATGTTTATTGCAATACAATTATTCATGTAAGTTAGAGAATAATTGTTGTTCTGTTTACATGAATAAAACCTTCTATGGTTATACACCCAATAAAATGGTTTGTTGGATCTTGATCGTAGTGATACACATATTCATAATATTGAAGACAAAAGATGCAAAGTTAATAATGATAGTGCAAATTATTTGTGGCACTGCCGTTTAGGTCATATTGGTGTGTCGGTGTACAAAAAGAGGGGTACACTTTTTGTACCCCTATAACTGTGCACGGGCAGTCTGAGCCACGGGCACCACCACACTGAGCAAGGCAAGGGAGGTGAGCCAAGGTAAGGCCGAAGCTCAGGAGAAGCAGAACGCCGCCAAGACCAAGACCACAAAGAGCAAAGGGGACAAAGCAGACCCCCCCCCCCGGCAAGATCCTTGCTGGGAGGCGGTTTTAGCAAACCCAGCAAGACCCTTGTCGTGGCAGCTTGCCCCACACCTACGGAGTGAGTCACCATTGAGTCCACTGCCCCCATGGGGCAAGGATTCGGGAGACATCCCCGTGGTGGCATGCAGATCTTTGTGAAGACATTCAAGATCAGATACGCCCTTTAGAAGATGATGATCCTTGGCGGGATCCCAGCCAAGGAGGACCACAAGGCCCCCGGCAAGAGCCTTGCCGGGGATGACAGCAAGCGCCACGGCAAGACCCTTGTCGGGGCCCCGGCAAGGCCCTTGCCAAAAACACCCATAGGGCCACCATCAGGCCCACGCCAGTCAATCCTCCACCGCCGTTTGCATGCAGCTGCCGACCCAACCGGCTGGCAGGCACCTACGTGGCGGCATGCGGATATTCGTGGAGACCCACCGATACGCCACCTCAGCTGCCTGTCTGCCTGCATGGCATCGCGAGCACCGCTGGCCAGGGCGCGTGTCAACACGAGAGGAAGCGGCGACGAACGAGACAGGGCTCTCCCCCGTCCCCGATAAATCAAGGACACCTGGGCAAGACGCATTAAATGCGCCTTGTCATGTAATGCGAGGGATAACCTCACATCACTGTACCCTTTCCACCTCCTGTGTGCCACTGTGGCAATCCCTTTCCTATAAAAGGAGGCCCGAGGCGACCAGGAGGGGGATTCGGCTTTTTGGAGCTCCTCACGCCCCATAGCTAGCTCAAGAACACAGATATACAATCCACCAAAGCAGGAGTAGGGTTTTACGCATCCTCGCGGCCCGAACCTGGATAAACGAACCGTGTGCTATCTGTTTGATCCGCTCTTCTCACGACCCCGCGCCCCGCAACCGTAGTAGGGATTCTTGTGATCCCATAGGTGTCGTTCCCACCGACATGGTGTAAAGCACATGAAGAAAATCCATGCTGATGGGCTTTTGGAATCACTTGATTAAGAATCATTTGGATGCTTGCGAACCATGCCTCATGGGCAAGATGACTAAGACTTCGTTCTCCGGAACAATGGAGCGAGCAGCTGACTTATTGGATATAATACATACTGATGTATGAGGTCCGATGAGTGTTGAGGCTCGCGGCGGGTATCGTTATTTTCTGACCTTCACAGATGATTTGAGCAGATACGGGTATATCTACTTGAAGAAACATAAGTCTGAAACATTTGAAAAGTTCAAAAGAAATTCAGAGTGAAGTGGAAAACCATCGCAACAAGAAAATAACGTTTCTACGATATGATCGCAGAGGCTCGCGGCAGAGTGAAGTAGAAAACCATCTATGGACTGGTGCAAGCATCTCGGAGTTGGAATATACGCTTTGATAAGTTGATCAAATGTCGTGGAGTTGACACGGCAGATGTCCTAGAGCAAGTACTTAGTCGTAGGGCCATCGCACTAGGAAGCTTAAAGGGGTTAATCGGGACAAAGGACACACAAGAGAGTTTTTATACTAGTTTGGCCCCTTACGATGAAGGTAAAAGCCTACGTCTAGTTGGGATTGGTATTGCTGAGGTTTCGATCTCCAAGAGGCTCAACTCGCCGGCTTGGTTATCAACTTGGTTGTTTCTAGCCCTAAACCGCTACCAGGTCGTCCCCTTCTATACACGGGTTGACGCGTGGTGGCCTACAGAGTCCCGGTCGGCTCATAATCGTGTCCGGCTCGGTGACTTCCTTTACATGCCTTTCTTTACAAGTATTTCCTTACATACGGCGGTTTACAGTATCAGGCCTTAAGCCGGCCCTAGGCCTTTGGGCCTTCTATACATTTAGTAAACTATCATCTTGAATGTTTATCGGGCTTCTTCTGTAACCCGCCATTAGGGCTGACCCGGCCCCTCCTGGGCGGGTCATACTGGTAGTAATATCCCCAACATTAGGCCCCAGGTTGACTTTGAACTTTGTTCTTTGTCAATCTTCAATACTTAAGTGGAATCCGTCCTCTGTCTGAAAACTTCTGTAACCCGCCGTGACATCATCTTCTGAAAACACAAAAAACCTTCATGACGTCATCTTCCAACGGATCTTTCATTTTTTAATGCCTTCCGAGAATCGAGGCGTCCATTTAGTTGGATAATCATTATTCGGGTCTCCTTGATTTTCGCGCCCGCCTATTCATGCACCCCCTTATAAATGGATACCACTTAGGTCTTTTTTCATTCTCCTCCTTCGGTCGTCTTCCTCCTCTCACTACTTCGCTGCTTCGGTGCTGCTCGAGCTCTACCGCCGCCGCCACTGCAAATCTCCTCGTCTCCACCTCAGGCCACTGCATCAATCTGACTTGTCCAGAGAAAAATGCGACGAACCTCCGCAACGAATCCATACCCGTAAGTCTCGCCTTCTCAATCTTTTTAGATCTACATTAGGGCTTTATGAGTTCGTCGGTGTTCTTCATCGTTCTTCATAAACTATCTTGGTAGTTCTTCCTCCGCATCCTCTAGGGATCCAAAAAGGAAATATAACTTGCGCGGTAGTTGTTTGGAATCCATTTCTGATAGCCGTAGATCCCTTTTTCTGTATAGATGCTTCATTAGCTGATGAACTCATCTGTACTGGACTTTTTAGGTCTGGGATTTTTTCTTTTTGGGACAACCATTTGATCCAAAATAATAATAACCGTTTAGTGAAACTTGTTTATGCAAACACTTAGCAGGATCTGCTTTCGGAGAATGTTTGTAGTCATGGCAGCTTATCACTCCGGCTTTCTTTTCCTTATATGTCATTAGACCTTAGTTAAGCCGATGTTACTTGTTTTACAACTTCAACCTTTAACTCTTAATTGAGCCGGCATGCCGTTTTTCCTTTTCCAGTCCCTTGTACATCATGCCGTCAAAGACACCCACCATCTGCAATTGGGTCCCCTCAACCATAACTGAGGAGCGTCCGAAAGAGTTCTTCCTCATTGGATTTCTGCCATCAAGAAACATCATGTCTTATCGTGCTCCTAACGCAGAAGAAGAACGACCCAATCCAAAAGACGGTGAAGTGATCGTCTTTACTGATCACATGAACCGGGGCTTCTCACCGCCCGGCTGAAAATTTTTTAGAGAAGTTCTTCACTTTTTCAAACTCCATCCTTAGGATACTGGGCCCAATTCCATATCCAATATTTGTAACTTCCAAGTGCTCTGTGAGGTATATCTTCAGCAAGAGCCGATTGTGGAACTATTTAGAGAGTACTTCTATCTGAACCGGCAGAATGAGTGCACCAATGGCCTTAGTTTAGAACTTGGAGGCATCTCAATTCAACGCCGGCAGGGTACGGTTTTCCCTCTCATAGTTTTACCAAGTCACCCAAAGGACTAGAACCAAACTTGGTTTTACTATCAGGACATCTCACCCGCCAACGAGAAGCCACTGCCGGGTTACTGCCCGATCGTCTTGACACCAAGTTCGCCCTGCCAGATAAACTTACAGTTGCTGAACGCAAGAAGCTGCTTCCATCTATCAGAAGAATCAACGGTTTGTTGGGGAACGGTTTAACCGGAGTCGGTCTAACCCGCTGCTGGATCTCATGGCGGATTATTCCATTAAGCCGTCGTTCAAAGTTGATGTATGAATATGGTGGAGACCCGGATGACTCTCTCCATCATACCCCGGTTCAACTAACCGAGGAAGATGTTGCTGTAATGTCAAATGTTCTGGTGAATGCGAAGTATGAAGATTGCAGTGTTGTGGGGTTAAATCCCTTCTGTAAATTTAACCCGGTACCAGAAGTAAGGGCATTCTGATCTTTTTTCCTTTGTATTTTGTCCAGCCATATTGTTTATCACTGATCCTTCCTCTTGTCTTTGTAGGCCAACTCTGACTTTTGGAAAGTGAAATATGATCACGAAGTTGCCAAGAAGGCGAAACTTGCCGCCATGGACGCCAAGAAATCGACTCGGAGAACGAAGAAGAAAAAGAAAACCACCATTGAAGATTTGATGAAACTTGATGACACGTCTGACTCGGAGGTAGCCCTTGATTCCCTTGGCCAACTTTTTAACAATCTTATTGACACTGATTGAGGGAGTCCGGGATTAGGGGGTCTCCGGACAGCCGGACTCTATCCTTTGGCCGGACTGTTGGACTATGAAGATACAAGATTGAAGACTTTGTCCCGTGTCCGGATAGGACTCTACTTGGCGTGGAAGGCAAGCTAGGCAGTACGGATATGGATATCTCCTCCTTTGTAACCGACCTTGTGTAACCCTAACCCTCTCCGGTGTCTATATAAACCGGAGGGTTTTAGTCCATAGGACAACACACAATCATACCATAGGCTAGCTTCTAGGGTTTAGCCTCTCCGATCTCGTGGTAGATCAACTCTTGTAATACTCATATCATCAAGAATAAATCAAGCAGGACGTAGGGTTTTATCTCCATCAAGAGGGCCCGAACCTGGGTAAAACATCGTGTCCCCTGCCTCCTGTTACCATCCGCCTAGACGCACAGTTCGGGACCCCTACCCGAGATCCACCGGTTTTGACACCGACATTGGTGCTTTCATTAAGAGTTCCTCTGTGTCGTCATCATTAGGCTTGATGGCTCCTTCGATCATCATTAGCGATGCAGTACAGGGTGAGACTTCTCTCCCCAGACAGATTTTTGTATTTGGCGGCTTTGCACTGCGGGCCAATTCACTTGGCCATCTGGAGTAGATTGAAATCTACGCCCCTGGCCATCAGGTCAGGTTTGGAAGCTTAAATTACACGGCCGATATCCTCGGAGACTTGATATTCGACGGATTCGAGCCCCTGCCTTGTGTGCCACGTGGTCACGATGAGTATGATTTAGCTCTACCATCGGACCGTATTCAGGAGATCGCACCGGCAGCCGCTCCGAGCCTCAATTCGGAGCCAGTTGCGCCATCCATGGACGGGTGGATAGACCCCGTCACAGAGGCTGTATCCTCAACGGCGATCGAGCCGAATATCGACCTTACCCTTCACGAGAGCCATGTTGCCAAACTGCCGGATCCTTCCCCGGCCACAGACTCCGAACCGCCTGCGCCCGTGCCTATCAAATCCGACTGGGCGCCAATCATGGAGTTCACCTCCGCGGATATCTTTCAGCACTCGCCCTTCGGCGACATACTAAATTCATTAAAGTCTCTCTCCTTGTCAGGAGAGTCCTGGCCGAACTATGTCCGGCGGGATTGGGATGCGGATGACGAAGAAATTCGCCGCCCACCCACCATCCACTTAGTAGCCACTGTCGATGACTTAACCGACATGCTCGACTTCGACTCCGAAGACATAGACGGTATGGACGACGATGTAGGAGACGAACAGGAACCACTGCCCACAGGGCACTGGACGCCCACTTCATCACATGACGTATACATGGTGGACACACCAAAAGAAAATGACGACGAGGAACGGAAGGACGCAATGAAGGGTTGTCCCCTCGAGAAGCAGTCAAACCGGCGACATAAGCGCCGCCCCAAATCCCGCCTTGGCAGAAACAACGATCATATAGACCCAGCGTTAGAGCAGGGCGAACCATCGCCTATCCACAACAGCTCGGATAATCAAACCGAACAACCCGACTCTATCAAAGATAATAGTCCGGACGACATCACACCGGACAGACACCCGGAGCAACAGAATGCCCGTCAAAGGCTTGTTGCCACCGCGAGGAGTCTTAAAAAGCACAAGCAAAGGCTCAAGGCTCCGCAAGACACACTCAGAATCAGATGGAGTAAAGTACTCAACACAGCAGTGAAGTACGGCGGTAATCGCCCCACCAAGAGCTACCCGAAGCGGAAGTTGCTACCTGAATTCGATGAGGAGGCCTTAGATCCCCCGCAACCAAAAATTAAAACGGCCATCTGGCCGGATAGACGACCTCACGGCCAACAAAGAGCGGCAAACAACGCCGCACATAAGCCAATACGCGATCCACGCGAGGGCTCGCATCAAAAGGACGGCGCAACCAGATCCATCTATAGACCACGCAAGCGCGCTCCAGCATACGATGCAACACAACAAACATCCGAACAACACGGTACACCCAGGTACAGGGGTGCCGCACACCCCCTATGTTTCACCGACGAGGTGCTGGACCATGGATTTCTAGAGGGATTCAAACCCGTAAACATAGAGGCATACGACGGAACAACAGACCCTGGGGTCTGGATTGAGGACTAGATCCTCCATATCCATATGGCTCGAGGAGATGATCTCCACGCCATTAAGTATTTACCCCTCAAACTCAAAGGGCCAGCTCGGCACTGGCTTAAAAGCCTCCCCGAAAGCTCCATTGGAAGCTGGGAAGAGCTCAAAGACGCTTTTCGGGCAAATTTTCAAGGGACTTATGACCGACCTCCGAATGCGGACGATTTGAGTCATATAACTCAACAGCCCGGAGAGTCAGCCCGAAAGCTTTGGAACAGGTTTCTTACTAAAAAGAACCAAATAGTCGACTGTCCAGACGCCGAATCCTTGGCAGCTTTTAAGCACAGCATCCGAGACGAATAGCTTGCCAGACACCTCGGCCAAGAAAAGCCGAGAACAATGGCAGCATTAACAAGCCTCATGACCCGCTTTTGCGCGGGCGAGGACAGTTGGCTAGCCCGATGCAGCACCAGCGACCCAAGTACATCCAAAGTTAGAGATAGAAACGGGAAATCACGACGCAACAAAAAAAATAAGCGTCGGAATAAAGAAGACAGCCCAAAGAGCACGGTGGTAAACGCCGGATTCAGAAGCTCTCGGCCAGGTCAGCAAAAGCCGCCCTCTAAAGGTGCCAGAGATGAACTGTCCAGCCTAAACAAAATTCTGGACCAAATATGTCAGATCCATAGCACCCCCGATAAACCTGCAAATCATACCCACAGAGAATGTTGGGTCCTCAAGCAGTCGGGCAAGCTCAACGCCGAACATAAGGGGCAGGATACACCAAGCGAAGATGAGGATGAGCCTCGCAAGCAAAGCACTGGGGAACAGAAGAAATTTCCACCAGAAGTCAAAAACAGTAAACGTGTTACACGTGATAAAGGGGAGAAACAAAGCGGCACTCCCAGATAAATATGCCCAAGGGCCTATCACCGCGGAGTTCTGCCACTGGTCGTCTCAACCGATCACCTTCGACCATCAGGATTACTCGGCAAGTATCCGGCGCGCAGGATGGGCTGCCTGGTATTAGATCCAATAATTGACGGATACCACTTCACACGAGTCCTGATGGACGGTGGCAGCAGTCTAAACCTGATATATCAGGACACAGTCTGCAAAATGGGGTAGACCCAATGAAAATTTGCCACAGCAATACTACCTTTAAAGGAGTAACACCAGGCCCAGGGGCTCATTGCACGGGCTCCCTACTACTAGAGGTTATATTCGGCTTCCCCGATAACTTCCATAGCGAAAATTTAATCTTCCACATTGCTCCGTTCCAAAGTGGCTATCAAGCACTACTTGGACGCGAAGCTTTCGCTCGCTTTAATGCAATACCGCATTACGCTTCCCTCACGCTTAAGATGCCCGGTCCACGTGGCATCATTATAGTAAATGGAAATATTGAGCGATCCCTGCGCGTCGAAGAGAGTGCGGCTGCCTTGGCAGCCGCACACTAAAACGGCCTCACCAACTAAAGCATTCGATAGGTCGTCAAGACTACGGACACGGTTAGACGAGTCCGACGCAGCTATATGTAATTCATACAGGTTTGATGGCCACACCCCTATTACAAATACAAGGGGCTCAACGCGCGCAGACAAGTGGCAATTTTTACTCATCTTGAATTATACATGGATTTTTTAAACCTACCTTTTTGCATGACAACTTTTCACCTAAGTTCATCTCTTTTACAGATGACCATCGTGCTACACCTGTCCAGGATACGGCACAACGGAGACACAGGCGCAGTCGTGCAGCAGGGACCCGTTCCAAGGATTCTTTTTAGATTAAGACCCTGCGTCAACCTTTTTTACTGTCTCTTGTTGATACACATCCCTCGGATTCTCAGTAATATTGAGAAGGATGCTGACGTCTTGGCATGTGGCCATGTCAGAATAATGCATGTACCTGGACACCAGGGGCTTCTTACAAAGGGCACTGTTTAGGCCCGGTTTATACCATAAAGACCAAATACCTTAGGGAGTCTTCGGCGTCGCGAGTTTGGCCTTATATGCATCAGCTCCGAATCATGTCTTTGGTCAAATGTTGGGTTTGCTCGGCTCCTGTGTTTTGCTGCCTTATGTTCCGCTCTATCGGCTAAGGCAGCACCAGGAGAACTACTGCTATTGTGCCCCGGTTCATCCGGACGAGCACCTCAGCAGAGAAAGCCGAAAACTGACTGTCATGATATAGCGTGAGACTGGTCAACCACTCGATGACCTATCGGAATATTAGAATTCCTCTGCCTTAACGAAGGGCCATTTCTCGGCCAGGCATGTACGCACCCGAATTCGGGAGAGTGCGGAGCCACCAGGGCTATATAGTAGCCCCACCGTCAAACTCCTATGGCTAAGTGAAAGTGTTAAAGCATTATAGTCCGGTTGCCTCGTTCGCTGCGCTATCACCTCCTTAATAGGACCAAGACGTTGGATTAAGTGTGAACACGCGTCTTCTGCGAACACCTCTGCATCATATGCGTGGGGGTTGAAGCCGACGACTGCAATCTTTCAGGTTATATACATATATACATAAACGGCTGCACAGGAGGCATCATATTACTTTCAGGCAAAAGTATAAATACAGCCTTAATAAATTTCATAAACATTGTTTTTACAATGGGAATACATGTCACTCAAACATAATATTCTTCGAGCACTGGGCCTCTATCAAACGAGCACCCTCGAGAACTTCGTCGAAATAGTGCGCGGCGGCCACTCGGCCTATGGCCGAGCCCTGTGCCACAACAATAGTGGCATCCATCTCCGCCCAGTATGCTTTGACACGGGCAAGGGCTATCCGCGAGCCTTCTATACACGCCGACCTTTTCATCGCATTGATGCGCGGCACCGCACCAAGGAACTGCTGCACTAAGCTGAAATAGCTTTTCCGCTTCGGCTTTCCCGGCCACAAATGATCTACGACGGACCTCATGGCAAGTCCGGACAATCTATTGAGTTCGGCCCATTTGGCAAGCTGGTCAGTTAGTGGAAGCAGACGCTCTGGAACGTTAAACTGCGACCAGAATAGCTTGTCCACTTCACGGTCTGTTTGATCTCGGAAGTATTCGGCCGCATCGATAGCACTCGCCGTCAAATCCAGATATGCGTCCGCCGAACTCCACAGCCGATCCAGAGGGGCATACCGCGGATCTCCGAACTTCCTCCGCAGCAAAAAGGGCTTCCCAGCCACAATATCACAGGCTTCACGCAGCTCCTCCTTCGCTCTCATGGCAGAGCGGGTGTCTTTGGTCGCCATCGTGGCCTTTTCGAGGTCCGTCGCCTTCACTCGGTTTTCTTCTTCAAGGAACTGGCAATGGTCGGCAGTGTCTTTTAACTTTACAGCCATCTTGGCCATCTTCTCTTTGCTCTCGCAATGTGCGGCCTTCTCGGCTCTTAACTCTTCGGCCGCCTTCAAAGCGGCCACATTACTACTCCTTGCTTGTTCTTTGGCTCGGGCAAGTTCCGCCCGAAGGGTCTCCACGGTGGCAGCTCCATCTGTAGTCACAACATATTAAAGATACTGGCATCACGCTGCTCTTACTATGTGACATTTTTCGGAAAAACATTACTTACCCTGTGCCTCGTCAAGCCGCTTGTTAACAAGCTCGATGTCGGCATCTGCGGCATCCAATTGCCGCTTTAGTTTGGCAAACTCATTAGTCTGGTTAGCCACTGGAGCTTCCATCACCTGCACATAAAGCGGTATGGTTATTACCTGGGACTACGATCCTCTGTTTGCCGCCGTTCTCAGAGACAACCAGAGTCTCAGGGGCTACTATCTACACAGGGCACACCTAAAAATGTGCGGTACTATCAAAAAGTATATCATTTCACGTACCTCAAGGGACTCATAAAGGCTTCATGCAACCCGCTTTCGGCGGACGAAATCCTTTCCATCACCGTACCCATCAATGTACGGTGTTCTTCTGAGATAGTTGCTCGCTCTGGCAGATCCCTCAGTGCGTCCGACCGCATACCAGACGGTGCCGGATTCTTTCGGTTGCTCTCTTCAAGAGCCGGATACTTGGGACTTCGGGTGACCATAGGAATATCTTCTGGCCTCACCTGATCTGGCGAGGCCCTCCGTGACGACACTTCAAGGTCGCCTGCTTCTTGAGCGGAGGAGTCCGGGGGAGGCATTTCGCTCTCCATCATCTCCGGAAGAAGATCCCCCGAAGAGAAGCTCTGCTGAGAAGGGCTAAGATCCGAACTGCAAGATAAATGCTTCGGTTATTTTCCTCAGAGGTAAGGTAGTATATCTTCACTATAAAAGTACTTTTTTATTACTTACAGCTCATTAGAGGGCTGACACCCGCGCGGACTTTGTGCGGCAAGAGCACCCTCCAAGGCAGGATCCTCTGGTGGAGATTTCTTCTCCCGTTTGGAAACCTTGGTTTCCGGATCTTCAGAGGTAGTCCTCTTCCTTCCCCGGGTGAGAGAATGTCAGATTCCTCCCCTTGGTTGTCCTCCCTCACGGAGGCGCTCGTTCCCTCGGTTGGAATTGGTAGCGATGGGGGCCCGCTTTCGCCCTCATTATTCCCCCCTTTATCTTCCTTTGAGGGCTCCGGGCAAGGTGCTAGCTCGAGCATCTTTTCCAATACCGGATTGTCCAAACCCTCAGGAAGGGGGGATGAACACCGAATCATCTTCGCCTTTGTTAGCCAGTCCTGGTCAAAGAGCGATTTCTCATAATGACATCATGATAAATGAAAGACGGTGTGTTCGGCTAGAGGATTACTTACTTGGTCGGCGGTGCGGTTGCTGCTCAGGCCCACGTCCTCGGTAGTATCCGGACACTCTATTTTTGGTCCGAAGAATGATTTATACATCTCCTCGTGTGTCAGGCCGAGGAAATTCTGAATAATGCGCGGTCCTTCTGGGTTGAACTCCCACATGCGGAGGGGCCGGCGTTTGCAAGGCTGGACTCGACGAACCAGCATGACTTGCACCATCATAACCAGACTAAAATCTCCTTCGAAGAGATCTTGAATGCGGCTCTGCAGTATAGGCACGTCCTTGGCTGGACCCCAGCTCAGCCCTCTGCTAATCCATGACATCAGTTGTGGTGGAGGGCCCGAGCGGAAAGTAGGGGCAGCCACCCACTTGGCACGTCTGGGAGCTGTGATGTAAAACCAATCCCGTTGCCATAATCCGGACACCTCTGGAAAGGAACCCTTTGGCCATGGAGCTCCAACGATCTCGCTTATTAATGCGCCTTCGCACGCTACATGCTGCCCCTCGATCATCTTCGACTTCACGTCAAAGGTCTTGAGCCACAGGCCGAAGTGAGGGGTAATGCGAAGGAAGGCCTCACATACGACGATAAATGCCGAGATGTGGAGAAAGGAGTCCGGGGCTAGATCGTGGAAATCTCGCCTGTAATAGAACATCAAACCCCTAATGAAGGGGTCCAGAGTGAGGCCTAGACCTCGGAGGAAGTGGGAGACGAACACAACGTTCTCGTTGGGTTCGGGAGTAGGGACGACCTGCCCTCGGGAAGGCAGCCGATGCGAAACCTCGGCGGTCAGGTATCTGGCCTCCCTCAACTTCTTGATATCCTCTTTCGTAACCGAGGAGGGCATACACCGGCCTTTAAGGCTAGATCCGGACATGATTGAAGGTCCGAAGCACCTGACTTGGGCTTTGGGTGTTAGAACTCGAGGCGGGGGAAGGATTCAATTGAGCACGGGAGGGAAAAAAGTAAAAGCCTTGTCCCTTTATAAAGAGGATGAATATCAAGCGTCCTCCTAGTGGCCGTTTGGGACTTGCCTAAAATTTAGGAGTCCTTGGCACGGTTGGGTTACTCACGACCGTATTGATGAGAATCCCGTAATTAAGGGAACACGATCTCTGCTTTGACAAGACGTGTCAAGAAACCACCTCGCGTTATGTGTGGAGCTGGTTGAAGAAAAACGGTTCGAATAAATCACCGAGCCATGGCCTGATGTCATTGCCAAAGCATGTCAGCAGATTAAGATTTGTGGAAATATTATTCTCACTACGGTGGTATGTGGAATTTATTTTGCAGGGTCGGACACTATCCTGGTATTCAAACTCTTATGTGATGTGTTCGGAGGAGGAACCCGCCTTGCAATGCCGAAGACAACACCGCGCGCCGGACTCATCGTCATTGAAGCCTGGTTCAGGGGCTACTGAGGGAGTCTGGGATTAGGGGGTCTCCGGATAGCCGGACTCTATCCTTTGGCCGGACTGTTGGACTATGAAGATACAAGATTGAAGACTTCGTCCCATGTCCGGATAGGACTCTACTTGGCGTGGAAGGCAAGCTAGGCAGTACGGATATGGATATCTCCTCCTTTGTAACCGACCTTGTGTAACCCTAACCCTCTCCGGTGTCTATATAAACCAGAGGGTTTTAGTCCATAGGACAACATACAATCATACCATAGGCTAGCTTCTAGGGTTTAGCCTCTCCGATCTCGTGGTAGATCAACTCTTGTAATACTCATATCATCAAGAATAAATCAAGCAGCACGTAGGGTTTTACCTCCATCAAGAGGGCCCGAATCTGGGTAAAACATCGTGTCCCCTGCCTCCTGTTACCATCCGCCTAGACGCACAGTTCGGGACCCCCTACCCGAGATCCGCCGGTTTTGACACCGACACTGATCCTTACCAGGATGACACTGGGGCTAGTCAAGCCAGGGAAGCAGAGGTAACTATCATTTCCTCCGACTCAGAGCCCTTACCAAGACACAAAGTTCGACGAGTGATCCGTAAAGTAAGGTTTTCTAATCCCTTAGCTCACGGATCCCAACTTTCATTTGAAAAAACAGCAGCATGAAAGCCACCGTGAAGTTGAGATTGAAGATGAACCGGTTGTCGTCCTTCAACAGACCCCTCGGAAACGCCCGAACGAGGTTTACTTATTACTGTCCTTAACTTTTCTTTAATGAATCCTGCTCCTTGTATTCCTTTTAACGCCTTTCTTTTACCTTTTCAGGAGGTGTCTCGTTCCTCAGGCGACTCATCACAAACACAATTTCCGGCTTTCAAGACAGCTCCTGGGTAATTAGAAATCCTCTTTTCTTTCGGGTTGATCAATTGTTATCTTGATGCTGCAATATTTTTCCTTAGCGGCCAGGCTAAATCCAAGAAGGCGAAGGCAGCAAAACCAGCAGAAGAACCGCCAGTACTAGCATCTGAACTGGCTAGACCGCTTTCTCCATTAACTGTCGCCCCAGAAGACCCGCCTATTGTTAATGAAGCAAATCCTCCAGAGCCATCCCTTGACAAAGCTATAAATCCTTTTATGGCTGGACCGTCAAGCTCAACCGACCCGCCATCTCCACGTGTTCAAGATGTTCAAATTACTGGGAGCTGCTTTGTTGAGACGGGGAATCCAACGGTGCTAGCTCGGTGCACAGCTAAGCAAGAAGCATTGGAGAGGCAGAAGGTTCGTCTTGATGTTGCCAACTATGACCGTCTTAATTCTAGTGATATCTTATCCGGCTATCTCAGTCATGTACACTCCAGCCGTGATTCTGAGATCGAGATGGTCAAGCAGCTTCAGTTGAAGTATGAGGTACGTTGTTTCCGGTTTACCAATATTCCTTCAGCCCCCAAGTCTTCATATTATGAGAGAAACAGAATAATCCTGTAGACTTAAAATATAGGCCGAGACTTTTACCTCTGAATCTTTGCCTGATATCGATAGAACAAAACTTCACCCATAGTCGCCAAGGACCGGTTTATTTTGATCATTAATGAATCGGTACTTCAGAATTGAAAACTATCTGTGAAATATTTAACACTCCGGTTTAACCTTGATAAATTTGCTGAACTGCATACATTAGCCCCAAAGTGCCAAGTGTTGTTACTTTGTAAAGGACTTGGGACTTCAAATATGTTGATCGAGTCGTAAAAATTTGATTTGGCATACATTAGCCCCCAAGTGTCAAGTAGTTTATTTGTAAAGTACTCGGGACTTGAATCTTGAATTTAAATACTAGAATGTGAAACCAAGTCTTGACTTATCTGAACATTTCACATAATGCATTGTCTGAATTGAATTCTCAATTATCTGACGCAAAGACCCGGCTAGCCAGTCAAGAGTCCGAAATCAAATCTTCCACTTCCAAACTGCAAATGAGCCTTTCTGCAACAGAAAATTTGAAGACCAGCTTTGCTACCAAGGAGAAGGCTTGGGAAAATGAGAAAACACTCCTAACCCGACGAGCTGAGACAGCTGAAATAGCTCTGGAAGAAATTTCAACAGAGCTGAACAGTTTGAAGGGTCGGGTGTCTCAGATGGTTGCTGCTATCTTTGGTAAGCTGCCTGAGCTGAGTTTTCATATAATTTTTGCCAAACCAGAATATGATCCGCCAACTTACTCTGTTGAAAATATATGCAGGTCCGCGAAGTAAGAATCTGAGCCAAGACCCATTGATTAAACTAAAGGCAGTATACACCTTGGTTGAACAATTGTACATTGGTGCACAACGGGCTCTGGCCGCTATCTCTCCTGCAAATCAAGGACCCAATCAGCTTAGAGATGTCCTGAAGAAGCTGTCCATCCTTCCGGCGAGATTCCAAGAAGTAAAACGCTCCTGCGCGTGAGCCAGAGCTTTGACTTCCCTAAGCCGCTCCAAGGCTTGGGTGCCAGACCTAGACCCGGTGGACGTAGCAAGAGGTTACCCTACTGTAAAGGAGGACGGGTCTCCGTTTGATTAGGATGATTTCATAGCATGTGTATGCGAAGTCCGGCCTCAGGCGACTAGCCTTGGAGAAGACACCAATGTTGACAAGTACCAGCCGGGTTTTGATAGTGAAAATAAGAAGATGACCACTCCTTCATACAAAGTAGCGGATATAATCCCACCTGTGAGAGAAGATACCTTTGCTCCGGAAATTGACCCGGTCGGCCTGATTGATGACGAAGCCAAATTTGTCGCCATGAACGGCTTTGATTTCAAAATCCAACTTCTAGCAAACAGAAGGTGGTGAACCGACGAGGGAGGGACAGTGATCATCTTCATAGGCTTATAAAGCCTTGTAATAACTTTAGTTGCTAAAACACCGCATGTTTGCTTATGCCATCGTGCATAAAATATTTCTATGTGAATCTGCTTCCAGATGTCAATGTATGCATCGTTTAATTTTTATCGCTTGTCCTTGTTGATCCTTAGATCGCCGGGTTTAATAATCCGGGTGGTGAACTTTGGATCCTTGAGCCACCGGCTTGAATAACCCGGTCTGCTGTGTTGTTCAATAATTGAGCCTGTGAAGAAAACCAGGCTGTCGTATTTGAAATAGTGAAAACAACAAAAGCTAAAAGACAAGCAACAGATAATAAACATAATTTTAACTCTGTACTCAAAAAGCTGGGGGTTTCTGATTCGAATACGATCAGTAAACCGGACCAAAGGGGTTAAGCTAAGGTTCGAA